>NC_086448.1:619782576-620128201 GCF_028390025.1 Pseudophryne corroboree | reverse complement strand
GGGATAACGTCTGCTGATCTACCTAGTGCAGATGTGAAAAGGACCGGACGAGCCCGCAATTGACAATGCTAAATTCCTTTGTCGTATAAACAACCCTTATGAAGCTAAGAACACTGTACGCTGCTTACTTAAGAAATACCGTAATGATACGCTATTTGCGTAACGATCGCTCAGCCGTAGGCGAGACGCTCAAGCGTCACGTTCGCTCACGGCCCAGTGATCACAGGACACGTTTATTGGTTATGTCTAGGGGAAAGATTCGCTGTAACGTAGCATACGCTAGAGACCACGAGGAGGTCACCAGCGGTGCAGACGCTCACAACACTATACCTTGATATTAAACCTTATACCGATGAAACACACAGAATACCTTAATGTGAGTATAGGGTGTAAATGCAACCTTGTGTAACCTGACTATCTACAAAGCTGTTTGAGCGTCACCGACGCTCAAGTGAACACTTAATACTATAGTAAATACACTGATACTGGTTTAGGGTTCCAAAGCCTATTATCTGTATTATATCTAGTATACTTGTAAAAGAGTAACACAGTACAAATGATACACTACAATATAACAAAGACTTCCTAACCAAACACCTAACTAAGGGATAAACTACAATGCTATCCTGGTCTAACACAATACAATACAATAATACTACGAAGTATTTAAGAGAAAAAGAGGAGAGAGAGAGATAGAGAGAGAAAGAGAGATATTGGCTCACAGAAAGACAATGATTACGGAGAGAACTTACGCACAAAGGGTATGATCGCCTGCGCCTCGATATCCAGCTCCCGATTATCAGCAGATAACCGTTGATGAGAGAGTGAGAGCTGGATGTGGTCGGTCTGCCTATTTATGCTCCACACACAATGCAATCTCCTGGTCCTACAATCCCATTGTCCATTGGCCGAAGGAATTCGGCCCTGTACTGTAACCAAAGGTCATAGGTTGATTCATACAGGTGGGCTGTGCTGATTTCCAACAGCTCAGGTGGGTGGGGAACTGGGTTTCCCGCCGCATACCTGAGTATGTGCAAATCATAGAAATGGACATAAACTTCTTATGTCCATAACTATTCGCACGAGCGATTAATACGCTCCAAACCAACACCGGAATATTGCTAATCAAATACTCTTCCGATGGGTACCAAACACTGCTGTATGATTCCTGTTAAACCCTTCGTACGATGCAAAGAGGGATTCCTCAGCTCTGGGACATTATACTTTAACCAAACTTACAGAAACTATCAAAGGGATCATGATCTATAAACTACATTAATTGTGAACATTTGTAACTAATGAGTCGCACGCTACGATCACATAAACTCTACCGTAAATGCGCATACTGCGCGTGCGAGTGCACGCTATTGCGGGTATGCGCTTCCACGGGAGAGCGTACGCATGCGCAGCACGGACCAGTGTGCGGTGCAAATATGGCAACGTGCATTGAGACATTTTTCTGACTTTGACACCGGCTAGTGCAGGATCTAAGGGGGATTAACAAAATAGTTGAGAGTCAGTTCCCCGTAGTGCCAAATCCAGCTGTCATCCTTATGCAAATCCCTCCCACTGCGAAATTTTTCACTGTTATTGACCTCTGCTCCGCTTTCTTTTCGGTACCTCTGCACCCTGACAGCCAGTATTTGTTTGCATTTACATACAGAGGAGTCCAATACACATGGACTCGATTACCACAAGGTTTCATAGACAGTCCAAGTATATTTTCCCAGGCTTTGCATGATTGTTTACAGTCTTTCCAACCAGAGAGTGGATCAGTATTAATACAGTACGTGGATGATCTACTACTGTGTTCTGATTCATTGGAAGCATCCCTGAAGGATACGAAACAGCTCCTGTTTCATCTTTCAGACACAGGACACAAGGTTTCCAAAGACAAGTTACAATTATGCCAAACTAAAGTAAAGTATTTGGGACACTGTCTAACACAAGGACTGAGACACCTGACCGCTGATAGAATTCAAGCAATTAGAGACATGACTCTGCCACAAACCCAGCAACAGATCAGAACGTTTTTAGGAATGTGTGGGTATTGCCGTAACTGGATCCCAGGGTTTTCCATTCTAGCGTTACCTTTGCAGGAGATGGTCTCCTCAAACAAACCTGATCGGATTTCGCATACAGACGAGTCCGAGATGGCATTTGAGAGACTTAAACAGTGCCTAACGCAGGCACCAGCCTTAGGTATGCCAGACTATGGGAAACCCTTTGAGCTGTACGGAACAGAAAGTGCTGGTTGCGCGGCAGGCGTCCTAACCCAAAAGCACGGTGATACCAGCAGGCCAGTAGCATACTACAGCGCTCAGCTAGATACGGTAGCGCGATCCCTCCCCACATGCTTGCCAAGCGTTGCTGCGATAGCATTGCTAGTAACGAAAAGCGAAGATGTAGTGCTAGGTCACAACCTCACAATTCATACACCACATGCAGTGTCAGCCTTGCTAAATTCTGCCCAAACCAGGCACGTCTCATCAGCATGGTTTACAAGAGGGGAATTGGCACTAATTGCCCCCGTAAACATCACCATAAGGAGATGCAGTGCATTAAATCCTGCAACATATCTCCCAGGTGTGCCTGGACAGGCAAAAAGAGTGGAGGATGAGAGTGGTGGGGAAGGAGAATTTAATACAAAGGAGGACACACATGATTGTATGGAATATTTGACCCAAAATTTTACCGCAAGGCCTGACATCAGTGACAACCCACTGGAAGATGTAGATCTAACTTTCTACACGGACGGTAGTTGTCACAGACAGTCAGACTCGGGAGACTTGTGTACTGGATACGCAGTCGTAGATGACCAAGGCACCATAGAAGCAGAACCGCTAGGCCCACCTCACTCAGCCCAGGTTGCTGAACTGGTCGCCCTAACCAGAGCATGTGAATTGGCTAAGGGCAAATCAGCCAATATCTACACCGACTCTAGATACGCATTCGGGGTAGTCCATGATTTCGGAGCCCTATGGCGCCTCAGAAATTTCATGACGGCAGCTGGTACACCGGTAGCGCATGCAGCCCACATAAAAAGGCTTCTAACAGCGATACAGGATCCCGACAGAGTGGCTGTTATCAAGTGTAAAGCACACACCTATAGCCAGGACCCAGTATCACTTGGTAACAGCCGAGCAGACGAAGCAGCTAAGTTAGCAGCTGGTACCCCCAGACAGACAGACACCACACAACTGATGGTATTTAATACCATCAACACACAGAAGTTGTGTGAGATGCAAAATTTGTGTTCCACACAGGAAAAGGCAGTCTGGAAGGCAAAGGGATATGGCCAGGAGTCCTCAGGACTCTGGACGGATGGACAAGGTAAACCGGTGGCCCCCAGAGCATATCTCCCATGTTTAGCTGAGGCAGCTCACGGGCTGACTCACCTGGGCAAGGAGGGAATGTGCAAGTTGGTAAGAGCATATTGGTGCGCCCCAGGATTTTCATCTCATGCAGGTAAGAGAGCAATGTCATGCCTTACCTGTTTGAGAAAGAATATCGGAAAGGCAATACCAACAGAACCATCTCATATCCCACCTACAGGCGGACCTTTTCAGGTAATACAGATTGACTTCATCCAATTACCCCCTTGTCGAAATTTGAAATATGTACTTGTTTGTATAGATGTATTCTCAAATTGGGTCGAAGCATTTCCTGCGGCCACAAACACCGCTATGTTTACTGCTAAGAAAATTGTGCAGGAATTTGTATGTAGATATGGTATCCCTAGAATAATTGAAAGTGATAGGGGTACCCATTTTACAGGTGATGTCTTTCAAGGAATGTGTAAGTTGATGGGAATTGATAGCAAGCTGCACACTCCATACCGTCCACAGGCGAGTGCGAAGGTGGAAAGAGTGAACAGCACTATTAAAAATAAATTGAGCAAAGTCATGACGGAAACAGGATTGACATGGCCAGAAGCTTTACCCATTGTACTGTACAGCATCAGAACCACTCCCAGGCCCCCTCTTAATCTGTCTCCCTTTGAAATCTTGTTTGGTCAACAACCGCATGTTATGATTAACCCTCAGGATGATTTGAAGTGTAACAATGAAGTGACTGTAAAGTACCTGGTTAATATGAGTAAACAGCTAAGGAATCAAAATGATAATTTGAAGTTAGTGATTCCTGATTTGCCAGATAGTAATTGTCATGACATTGAACCTGGGGATTATGTAATGATACGGAATTTTCTACGCTCAGGTTGCCTTATTGACAGATGGGAAGGACCATACCAAGTCTTATTGACTAGCACTACAGCATTGAAGGTTGCCGAGAGAGAGACTTGGGTTCATTCGTCCCATTGTAAGAAGGTTGCAGATCCAGAGAGGTCCCGTGATAAGGAACAGACGGTAGAGGAAGTTGTATCACTGGAGTGTCTGTTCCAAGAGGACTGAGGCGGCACCTGAGCATTGAAAATCACAATATTAAAAGCAGTTGTCGATTCCCTGTTCCCTTTTATTGTTTTTCTCCACTTCCCATCCCCTCTCCCTCAAATTATTTCTCCCCCCTTCTCATTCTTCTTCGTTTCCTCCTATAAGATGGACTTGCCCCAAGAGACTGTGATCCGGATTTTCCTGTTGACCATGATGTTGACCAGAGCAGTCTGTCCGGCGAGAGTACCATGGAGGTCGAGAAAGGTTCTGGAATGGGTTCCGATGACAAAGATGGAGGCGTAGTTTCCCAAGAACAACATAATCAACAAGCAAAGGCGAGTATCAGAAAACGATCCGATAGCATTGACCATAGAAGGAATTGTGAAGGATTGTTAGCTGAAGAAAACTGTATCTGTAGGCTCTGTGACAATGTGGTTGAGGATGGGTGCATTAAGAAATGCCAATCCAGTTTTAATATCCACATGGACCGGCATCCCTTGAGTGACTATCACTCCTTAGTGGGTAGTGTGTTAAATCAAACAGATTGTTTGGTATGCTCTCAAGTACCTCAAGGTCATAGCAAATCAGGACTAGTACCATTTCCTTTAACGATAGGGGAGGTACTTGAGCTAAAGGGTGGGAGACCGGTGGACAGGAGGTTTAATATCTCCAGTCCTCCTAGTTTGAAGCTCCACCAATATCATGTGGATAGATCCCTATGTTTTAACATTACCAATCCCCGAAAGCCGGGAAATTGGGAAGTGTCATGGAGTAACCAAACCATGACCTTTTCATATAGGGCAGATAGAATGCCTACAGATACAGAGCTTATACGCCACATAGCCAGTAGAGAAAAATCTTTCCGATATAGGTATACCCTAGGAAGTAGGATTACGAGAGTTGGAGAGGTATCACCAGGATACTGTGCACATATCGTACAAACTGATACGTGTACTAGACAGATGGGAGAATTAGGGTTAGGAGATTTCACATGGAAGATGTGTAATATGGTTATGTCCTACTCCGTCCCATATGTTCTCCCCGATGATGCATATTTCATATGCGGGAGGAAGGCGTATAAGTGGCTTGCCCCAAACTCTGAAGGATTGTGTTATATTGGAAAAGTACTGCCTGAAGTAATGACTGTATCACATGCCAAAATGAAAGATATTCACCGTGGTGCCCAAGCTCCTTATACTCACACCCATTACGAGCACATCGTTAAGCGGCACCTGATAGAAAGAACAGAGCATCCGGCCTCTGACCTCATCAGTGAATCCACCGGGATTCAATTCCTAATCGCGTTAGATATCACTCGCACCGCTAGAGGAGTGCTGAACTATAGATACATCTCTGCGCTTGCAAATTTGTTAGATAATATCACAGAAATGTATGATGACACGTTTAGGTATACTGGAAGAGAACTTCAAGCTTATAAAACAGAACTAGTTCAGCATAGAATGGTTCTCAATTATCTCACAGCAGTAACAGGTGGATATTGTGTCACACTGGCAACACAATACGGCGTGAAATGTTGCACATATATTACGAATAGCACCGAGGACCCGGTCGAGGTCATAGACCAAAAGATGGACGATATTCTCCAATTGAAGTGGGAATTTCGCAGGAGACACAATCTCACCCTTGCTGCTGTGAGTAATGAGCTGACTAGTTGGGTGTCATGGTTGAACCCGCGAAATTGGTTCTCTGGTTTAGGAGAATGGGCTCAAGGAGTCATAATGGATGTAGGGAAGTTTCTCCTATGTATCTTAGGTGTTGTCATATCGATTGGCTTGATATTTAGATGCGGTCAGGCTTTAATGAAGTGCAAACGTAGTACCAGGGTAATGAGTCTAAGGAGTGAGGAAACTGTAATTCCAATGGATTTGATTTATGACCCAACTGTAGTTGTGATGTGATGAAAATGCGATTTCTACGGTCCGTTTCTTTCACCTGTTTTTCCGGTTTCTCCTAGGTAAAAAGACCCACGTTTGACGAGGAATTTGATGATCCTGTATACAGACAACTGATGGATTAAAGAAGAAGTTTTGACAACCTTACACACAGAGATTTGATGAACTATGCCATAGACCCCCAGTTTCCCTAGAAATTTTAAAATTACGCTAGCCCAATACTTTTGTAAGCCTATGGACATTGACAAAGCTTTTTGCCCACACGCCTTTTGGCAAAAGCACAAAGAAGACTGCATTCAACAGACACCGAACAAGACTTCAATCGACAAATGTTCATTAACCTGACATAGAATACCACTGCATTTACCGTAATTATGTCTTATCTTCATCTCTACAACCTTCAGGTAATTACACACATAGCCGATAGGGAATACAGGCACAGATATCAGCAATCACATGTTCCCCCATTCATGTATCATCAACTAAAATGTGCTCCCCCATTTTGTTGCAACCACAGCCGAAAAGAGCTCGGTAAAGTTTGACAGCCCATCCACAGACCCGTACCGCGGGATAAGAAGGAATTCAAATGTATACTTCGCAATACCTCGAAGCTTGATTTAAAACACGTACGGCACGATGATACATGACACCCAAACACGGATTCATACACACATGCTTCTGCTATCTCACTAGGTCATACCCTTTTTCCTACCTTCTCCTCTCCTCCCCTACCCAACCATGGAAATGTATTTACACTTGACATATATTTTTCTCTTTTTGAAATGTTTTAGGAAGTGGCAGTTATTGTTGACTGCCAAAGGGTGGACTGTCAAAGTCAGAAAAATATCACGATGCACACTGCCATATTTGCACCTCATACATGTCCTCACTGCGCATGCGTACACTCTCCCGTGCGTGCGCATACTCGCAGTCGCGTGCACCCGCAGGCGCACGATATGCGCATTTACGGTAGAGTTTGTGTGCGTCTAGCGGGCGACTCGTTCATAACATATTTTAACTATATAATGTATTTTGTAGATTATGGTCCCTTTGATAGAATCTGAAAGTTTGGTTAATATAGCATGTTCATGGACAGAGAGATCCCTCATTGTTTGATACGAAGGGTCAGACAGGAGTAATACAGTGGTGTTTAGTATCCATCGAAAGAGTATTTAATTAGCAATATTCCGGTGTTGGTTTGAAGCAGATTAATCGCTCGTGCGAATAGTTATGAACATAAGAAGTTTATGTCCATTTACTATTATTTGCACTTACTTATCCATGCGGCGGGAAACCTAGTTTCCCACCCACCTGAGCAGTTGGAAGTAGACACAGCCCACCTGTATGAATCAACCTATGACCTTTTGTTATAATGCGAGGAGGAATTCCTGTGTCCAATGAACAATGAGATTGTAGGGACCATTGAATTGTATTGTGTGTGTGGCATAAATAGACAAGCCGATCACATCCAGCTCACTCTTCAACGGTTCTCATTGCTGATAATCGGGAGCTGGATGTCCAGAGGCGCATGCGATCGTTCCCCTTTGTGCGTAAGTTTTCTCCGCAATCATATTGTCTTTCTTGTTATTATGGGCCATATCTCTCTCTCTCTCTCTTCTCCTTTTTCTTTCATTTTCCCTTAAAACGTAATTGTATTGTATTGTATTTACTGTGTAGTTATCTGGTTAGTTAGTCTATGTTATATTGTAGTGTATGACTTGTAATTGTATTATTCTTTTTCAAGTATAACATTCATATTAGGCGTTAGACCCTAAGCACGGTATTTGTGTATTTCTTATAGTGTTAAGTATTCTCAGAGCGTCGGTGACGCTCGAACAGCTTTTAAGTTAATAAGGTTACACGGTGTTGCATCTACACTCAATCTCTGCACCAAGGTTTACTGCATAATACACTGTTTTATGGTATAGTTACAAAGGTTTAACATTGTGAGCGTCTGCGCCGCTGGTGATCTCCTCGTGGTCTCGAGCGTTCGCATCGCTATAGCAAATCATTACGTTAGTCAGCAGCCAATAGCGTGCCTGCCTGTGATCTCTTGGCCGTGAGCGAACGTAACGCTTGAGCATCTCGACTACGGCTAAGCGATTGTTACGCAACGTGCGTACCCTTACGGTACTCCATACGTCAATAGCGTACAGTGTTCTTAGACCTCTTAAAGGGTTTTAAGTAAGATAAATAATTTAACTTTATCAGCAGTCCACTGGCATAGTCACAGCCCCTGCGTGCTGACACTGCCATGGCAGTGGTGCGTGCATTGAGCAATCCAATCTCGTTTATGGCCTCCACCATAAAGTTAGCAGAATCCTATATATGCTGTAGGAGTAAAATAATCTCCCCCCTGGATAAGGAATCTAACCCATCAATTAGATTACCTGACCATTTTGCAATGGCCCAAGTGATCCATGCACAAGCTATAGTGGGTCTTTGGGCCACCCCCGCAGCTGTGTACAGAGATTTTAGAGTGGTCTCAATCTTGCGGTCTGCAGCATCCTTCAACAAAGCAGCCCCAGGAACAGGTAAAACTATCTTACGAAACAGCCTGGAAACCGTAGTGTCCACTATCAGTGGGTTTTCCCATTTTTTCCTATCATCCTGAGGGAACGGGAACGATGTGAGTAACCGTTTTGGAATCTGAAACTTCATATCAGGATTAACCCAAGTTGCTTCAAAAAGAGAATTTAATTCCTTAGAAGCAGGAAAAGTAGCAGAGGATTTCTTTTTCACATTAAAAAAGGATTCCTCCTTGTCCTCTGACACCTTGTCAGGAATGTGTAATACATCTCTTATAGCTTCAATCAGGGCCTGTATTCCCTGTGCTAAAGCTGCATCCCTCCCTACCAAGTCCACCTCCCCCTCCTCTGGGTCTGATACATCATCTTCAGTATCAGCCTGCATGATTTGGGCCAGAGTACATTTCTGTGGACAAATAGCAGGGGTCTGAGATGCCAGGATGACCACTGAATCCCTATTCATGATGTCATCTACAGACTGCCTTAAATATAGCATCTCCTTTTAATTTTGGGACAATTTATTTGAAATATTTGAAATCATCCCTTTTAATGAATCTAACCATACAAGTTCAGATCCACTAGATTGAGAATGTGTACTACTGTATCTTGAGTTAGTGATCCCCCATGCTGTGCATGATACACACTCCCTTGACATGATAAATGTGAAACACACACACATTAAGGAAAAGGTTAAAGCACAGTTAACCCACACAGAGCCCTTCTAGGGAGACACAGAGTACAGTGGAGCCAGCCACACAGTGCCCCTATAGCTAAAGATTAAACTTATCTGGGTCGCAAACTAAGTACCCTTAATAGGGCTTAGTACACCAAATTATTGCTCCCCCCTTTGCTGTGACCCCCTGGTACCGCTGAGTTGCTTTGGAGTCAGTGTGGTGGAGCTGCGCTTCCCTGACAGGCTGCCTGTGTGAAGCTGCAGAGGGAAAATAACGCTGGTGAGCTGCTGGATCTGCTCATAGTGAATACCCCACCCCCGTAATGACGCGCAGTCTTCCCGGTCTTTATACTGGCTGAGGTGTGGAAGCATGTCTGTAGGGGATCAGAACCCTGTAATACTGCCAGTTTTATGGGTAATAGATGTGGCTCCAGCCACCCCTTACAGCGGACACTACAGTGTACCTGAAGCCTGGAGCGCAGCATGGATGCAGCACTGCGATCCTACCCTCATGCCGTCATCACAGCCGGCGACCCGCTAACCGGGACGCCAGCCACCTACTCACCTCTCTTCACTCTTCTGGCTCTGTTAAGGGTGGCGGCGTGCTGCGGGTCTGTAAGCTCGCCATGGTGGGGCTTGCGAATAGGACCCTCAGGAGCTCAGTGTCCTGTCAGTGGGGAACGGGACTATTAACCCTAGGGAGGTTGGGCCATCCCCCCCCCCCCCTAAGTCCCACAAAGCAGGCAGTCTGTTGCCAACTAGACCTACCTGAAAATAATAAAACAGAAAATAAATGCAGAAAACTCTTCAGGAGCTTCCCAAGAGTGACCGGCTCCTCCGGGCACATTTTATAAACTGAGTCTGGTAGCAGGGGCATAGAGGGAGGAGCCAGTGCACACTATTGATTTCTTAAAGTGCCCAAGGCTCCTAGTGGACCCATCTATACCCCAGTATCCTCTAGGATGTAAGAAAAAAAAATATGTTGAATTCGGCAATGTTAGGTAATTGTGTTTATCAGTTGCCTCTATTAATCTGTTGACTCCTTGCAAATCTGATAAAGCTGGTCCACTTAACACAAAATAAGAGTTGCCTTATTTAAAAGAGCTGCTAATGACTTACAAGGATATTTATGCAAAGTAAGCATCTTTAGAGAAGGTAACATAGAATATACTGCACATTTACTGTTGTATTTTACAGTGGTATCAGGATGATAAATTGACAGTCAATAGGTCAACACCATATGTATGAGAGGTACAAAAGGTTGACAGATGAAAGGTTAACATGCATTAAGGTTGACAGGTACAAAAGGTCGATAGGTTCAAAAGGTTGACAAAACAATTGACACAAGTTGTTTAATTTTTTTATTTTTCTTAAATGTTTTCCCAACTTTTGCTTGATTTACTATTCACGTGGACTACCATTGGGAATAGTAACCTGTGGTGAACACTGTGGTAGTAGAACAAGCCACCTTGCCCAAAGCGTTTGCTCAAATAGATCCCATAAGGGTACACGTTTCCACTGCTTGTGGTCTCATCTAAGGAAACTTATAAAATGACACCCAAAAAACTTGTGTCAACCTTTTCTGTGCCAACCACTGTCATGTCAACCATTTAACCCTGTGTATACCCACTGTCTACCTGTCACTTGTTGACCTTTTGTCCCCGTCGACCTTTTGACTATGTAGACCATATGGAGTCTACCTATTGATTGTCTATCTAGACACTGTAGCTCTTCTATACCACACCCTTTTAAAATAATGGAATATACGGTACTTTATTGATCTATGTAATTAGTCACTGCATAGTTACTGGCTGGCCATGGTGCCATGTGTTCATCCAATGACAACTGCAATGGGCTCTTAAGCAATTTAGATGAGAAATGTTCAATGTGGTTTGACATGTGACCAAACTGGCCAGAAGAAGATCTATGAGTTAGGATCTTAAAATCTTCAAATTGGATGGCCATTGTGGTAATTTTATTCCAGGCTGGCACCAAATAGCTGCATGCTCAGAAAGACTAATCAGTTGGTTGAGAACAGAAATGTTCCTGACTATGCAGTCAGTGTCTGAATATCCAGTACTATTGTCCTTAGTGCACAAACCTATACACTTTGGTCAACTATTTGTGTGGCCAATTTATTAGCGCCAAGGCCATGTGACACAATATGTCTGTACAGGCAGATTTACAGATTGGAAGTCTGGTCTGCATGAATTAAAAATTATCTTACAATCCTACAATCACAACTGTTTCCTCAATATTTGCAATTATGGCAAGCTCCTGGAACCTACATATAACATGTGTGACTCTATTTAGTAGCTCTTATTCATAAGCCAACTTGTATTGTAGGTTCAGTGGTCATTTAAGAGCCTTTAATTGGTTAAATGTTAAAATGGCTTTTAATGTTAGAATTGGAAATAGTGACTTGTGAATGAATATTATTGTATTTCTACAAACAGATTGGACTTTCAATCCTCTGTGGCTCTTGCCTTGTTTACAGGGACAGTAATATTTGTAGGTAGAAATAACTTGTGAATTACGTTATGATTTTAGTGAAATTAAATGGGTAAACTACATAGGTAGATCTGAGAGCTGTTAAACCATGTTGTGAAGGGTGAGATGTTGTGATCAAAAGAAGGACACACAGTGAAACAAGGGTGGAGGTAGAGATGAAAATATGTGCTCTGTTTATTAGTGAATAGTGGGCAGACACATACAGAAGTGATTGAATTACCCTACAATTAACAAAAAGAACACTAATGTAAGACATACAATACAGCACAATGGTGGTATTACAGTACAGTATGATTTTACACAGCTGAGTAATTCTAGAGTACTATTTAATTAGTCTTCTTCAACATAACCTTTCAAAGTGTTCTCCAGTTATGCAGTGTCATCTGGAAGCATATGTTTTAGCCTTAACCTCACTCCAGTTCTTTCACCCACCTCATCTTCCTATAGTTCATATTACGTGCAGTCAGGCTCTAGCTTGCCGATCGCTGTAATTCAACACCCGCTGCACAAACTATCACTTTTATAGTAAAAGTTTTCAATAGTCAAACTGTGGTTCATAGTTATTTCTTTTCTAAACTTCAATATAGAATAACCGAACAATCGAGTGTAGTATTTGTTAAAATAGGTATATACTGTAATCTAATTGTTCTGCTACAAGAAGTGTTCATGTTCTGATTGAACCATATCATTTATAAATAAAATTGAACATGTATGTACATATGTGGCTCTAAGGAAAACAAAACATGTAACTGAATATTGTTAGAAAATAGTGTTATGTTTTAACTTAATTAACACTGCCAAACTGTTTGGTATGTATCTGAACTAGAACAATAGATATGGTAGGGCACACAAGTCTAATCTAAATACAGAACAAATATTATTATTATTATTATTATTATTTATCTTTTTCATTAGTACATTATCTCTGTAGGTCTTTTCCTGCTGTGTAACAAAAATAACATAAAGCAAGTTAGACACAAGTATTCTTAGATGCATGTGACTATTTTAAATTATGCAATAATTTATAATAAAGTTACATTAGATGCCTATAGCTTTTGAGTCACAGTGTATTTAAGCTCTTATCTATCACCTACATACACAGTGGAGGCAGCTATTTGTGTGCTTAAGCAATAACCATTCCTATGAAATCACTAGGACCCATTGACGTCACTAGGGTTTAGGGTACTGATGTTGACCTTCGATAATTTCACAAAATGGCTGCCACCAGTATGTAGCCAATAGGAACACCTTAAGCTGCTCCAATTAAATTTCAAACTAGAAGTGAGGTAGGTTAAAGGAGTGGAGTCAGTCGCATATGCCACTGTTTCTCAAACCAGGTCTAATGTCTTCCACAAAGTTTTTGCTTTCAAGATGTTCTCTCAGGAGCAGGGAAGCACACTTCAAAATCATGGAAGTACGTAAAAGAGTGTTATGGGAGGACAGCATGTAAACTTGGACTGCTGAGAAACCTGAGGCCGGGATTTAGAAACAGTGGCTCTTTCACATTATAATAGCACTTAACATCATACTACCCTCCGTAAATTCTCAGTTTTATTAGTATAGTTATTATTTCTTAGTGTCAGGCTGAGCCTCCTCCTCTGTTTCTCCACCCTCTGGATTAAACACACTTACAGTAAAATCATTAGTCTCAGTGCCATATTTGTTCTTTGCCCGGATGCAATATTTGCCAGAGTCGGTAGTCGCGACGGCAGTAATGGTGAAGCTGGCATACTTCCCAGACTCAAACTTAAGGATGCAGTGTGCATCTGCTATCAATTCTCTTTCATTCTTTAGCCAGGTGACCTCTGGTACTGGCTCTCCCCAGATACTGCATGTGAGGTTAAGTGCCTACAAAGTAAAGAAAGAGATGGGAGATCATAGTAAGATACAATGTGTCCTTACACTTTTATACAGTGAGCAGCTGATATATACTATATACGTGTAGTAATCACAATATGCAAGAGGCCCTTATACACTGCATTCTAATTAGAGTCATACATACATCTATACTGAACTGATGTCTAATGCAGTAATGTCCTATTTGAGGTATAGTGACACCTAAAGATAAGTCCAGATTGTACACAAATATGTTATACAGGTTGAGTATCCCATATCCAAATATTCCGAAATACGGAATATACCGAAATACAGATTTTTTTGAGTGAGACTGAGATAGTGAAATCTTTTTTTTCTGATGGCACAATGTAAACAAACTTTGTTTAATACACAAAGTTATTAAAAATACTGTATTAAATGACCTACAGGCTGTGTGTATAAGGTGTATATGAAACATAAATGACTTGTGTGAAAGTACACACACTTTGTTTAATGCACAAAGTTACTAAAAATATTGGCTAAAATGACCTTCAGGCTGTGTGTATAAGGTGTATCTAAAACATAAATTATGTGCTTAGACTTGTTTCCATCGCCATGATATCTCATTATGGTATGCAATTATTCCATAATATGGAAAAATCCAATATCCAAAATACTTCTGGTCTCAAGCATTTTGGATAAGGGATACTCAACCTGTATTAGAGATTCTGTAGCTAAACACTCTCAACTGCACATGAATATTACATTTGTATCTCCTTTTTAGACATTGTTGGAAATTCAGCAGGAACATGGCGATTAGGGGCTGTGACAATGCCTTTTCATCTGTATACAGGTTTTCTGGTCTGCTCTTCTAAGCATGTGTAGAGATTAGTGCATACTGTTAGGCGCCGGGGTCCGCTTGATGGTCTGCGCGGCCCGGTGCCTAGCAACTAGAGACGCCGTGCACGTACAGCCGCCGGCTCCCTAGCAACGCTAGACGCCGGGCGTGCTGAGCCGCACGGACCCTAGCAACGGGGACGCCACTGGCGGACCGCGTTCCCCGTTGCTAGGCTTTAGGAAATTAAGATATTCACCTGCTCTCTGGCCGTGCAGCAAGGCAGCTGCACGGCATTTATTCTAATCAGCCTTTAGCAGCTGATTGGAGGACTCCTTGTTAAATACACTTCCAGGGCTTCTCACAGACGCCGGTAATAGCTTCCTGCATGCTGCCTTTGTTTGCTGAGAGTCTGTTTCCAGTCCTGCTGTATCCGGTCATTGCAGTCCTCAGAAGTCCGGTATTCGGGAGTTGTCATCTCATCCCAAGAGGTCGTTTGGTTCCCTGGAGTCCTGACTGATCACCGTTTTATATCCAGTGGTGTTCGTGAGTTGCGGCTCTGCCGTGTGTTGCGGCTCAGCCGCTTTAACTTTTATATTTTGTGTTTGGAGCATTTGCGGAGGGTTCCGCTTCCACAAGTCCTCTTTGGTACTCGGCGGTGCCGGGTAGGAGAATTGGACAAGTGGATATTTTGGTTGTCCTTTTCCCTGGCGGTTTCTCCGCACATATTATAGTTTTGAGTTTGCTTAGCCCCTGGCCTGGTTGTTTAGTTAGAGGGCCTCTTGTTATCACCCTGTCTCGGGTTTCCCTTTGTCTCTCATTAAGACCGGGGGGCATCGAAGTTGGGCAGACATAATCCGCCCTTCAAACGCGGCTGCCAAGGGCTCAAGAAACCATAGTCTCGCAGGGGATTTCTGACAACACGGGTGAGACAACAGAGTTAGGGCGCCAGGGGCTATTTTCCTGTCCTGCTCCCTTCCCCAGCATTCCGTTCCAGTGCTCCGGTCCTTGCCATAAGATCTCCTCTGACCAGAGTGCTGGAATCATAACATTATTACCGGCCATACCAAAACTTAAAATTAAACGGGGTTTAATTTTTTCTCATTCAGTTTTGTGAGAGTTTATCGGCCTCATGAATCCAACAGGTTTAGGGCCAAATCCTGGTCAGCTCTTAGTCAGCCAGATTCAAGAACTTACTCAGATGGTTCAGGATCTTTCTCTTCGGGTGAAGTCGCAGGAAGATCTTTTGCGAGCTTCCCCAAGGGTAGTGCCTGAACCAAAGATGCATTTGCTTGACCGTTTTTCTGGTGATAGAAAAGAGTTTTTTAATTTTAAAGAATCCTGTAAACTTTATTTTCGTTTAAAACCGACTTCCTCGGGTACTGAATCTCAGCGGGTCGGGTTATTATTTCTTTGCTCCAGGGGGATCCTCAGACCTGGGCATTTGGTTTAAGAGCAGAGGATCCGGCATTGTTGTCAGTTGACGCTTTTTTTGAGTCTTTAGGGCTCTTGTATGATGACCCTGATAGAGAGGCGTCCGCTGAAAGTCTGTTGCGCGCTCTCAGACAGGGTAGAAATCCTGCGGAGGTTTATTGTACGGAGTTTCGCCGTTGGTCGAACGACTGTGGCTGGAATGACCCAGCCCTGCGCAGTCAGTTTCGCCTCGGCTTATCAGAGTCTATAAAAGACAGTCTCCTTCAGTACCCCGCTCCTGAGACTCTCGATAAACTCATGGAGCTTTCTATTAAGATTGATCGTCGTCTCAGAGAGCGGAGGGCTGAAAAAGGAGCACCTGTAAGGTCAAGTCCGTGTTTATATTCCACTCCTGAAGACGTAGAGGAGCCCATGCAGATGGGTCTCTCCCGGCTGTCTCCTGAAAAAAGAGCCAGAAGGCAAAATTCTGGTCTTTGTCTGTACTGTGGGGGTAAGGGACATTTTGCTCGTAATTGTCCGAACAAGTTGGGAAACGCTTTGACCAGGTGAATTGTGAGGGGGTTCACCTAGGTCTGCAGCTTATCTCCTCGAATAACTCCCTTTTAGTCCCAGTTAAAGTTTCCTTTGGCAGCCTCAGTTCTTCGGTGTCGGCTTTTGTTGACAGTGGAGCTGCAGGAAACTTTATGGATTTAACTTGGGCTAAGGCCTTAGGCATTCCTCAGTTACCTTTGGGTAGGTGTGTCACCATGCATGGCTTAGATGGGAGTCCGCTGTCTAATGGGATTATTTCTCTCCGTACACCCCCTGTACTACTTACAGTAGGAGCTCTACATTCCGAGAAAATGGAGTTCTTTCTTACACATTGCCCAGCAGTTCCAGTTGTTCTGGGTCACCCTTGGCTGGCCTTTCATAATCCCACCATTGATTGGCGGTCGGGGGAGATTTCACATTGGGGTACTTTTTGTGATAAGGAATGTATCACGTTTCCAGTCAGAGTAGCAGCTATCTTTCCAGAACTCATTCCGGTGGAATACCAGGAGTTTGCTGATGTTTTCTCCAAAGGCAATGCGGACATTCTGCCTCCCCATCGGCCTTATGATTGTGCTATTGAGTTAATTCCTGGTGCCGCATTGCCAAAGGGAAGATTATATGCATTATCCGGGCCAGAAACTGCGGCTATGAATGATTATGTAAAGGAGAGCCTTGAGAAAGGATTTATTAGACCATCAAAATCTCCTTTAAGTGCAGGCTTCTTCTTTGTGGAGAAAAAGGATGGCTCGCTTAGACCTTGCATTGATTTTAGAGCCCTGAATAAGATCTCAGTTAAAAACACCTATCCTTTGCCGTTGATTTCTGTACTCTTTGATCAGTTACGTTCTGCTGTGATTTTTTCTAAAATTGACCTTAGAGGAGCGTACAACCTCATCCGAATTAAATCTGGAGATGAGTGGAAAACGGCCTTCAGTACTCAGTCGGGTCACTACGAATGCCTGGTGATGCCGTTCGGCCTGTCCAATGCTCCGGCAGTTTTTCAAGACCTCATTAACGATGTGCTCCGTGACTTCCTAGGGAAATTCGTGGTCGTTTACTTAGACGACATCCTGATTTTTTCTGAATCAATGTAACAACATGTTACCCAGGTGCGTCTGGTTCTTCAAAAGTTACGTGAGAATCATTTATATGCCAAGCTGGAGAAGTGTGAGTTTCATGTCACGGAAGTATCTTTTTTAGGGTACATAATTTCCCCTCAGGGATTTTCCATGGAACCAAAGAAACTCCAGGCCATCCTTAGTTGGGCGCAACCCACCAATTTAAAAGCAATTCAGCGCTTTTTAGGGTTTGCGAATTATTATAGGAGGTTCATTCATTCTTTTTCTGACCTGGTTGCTCCCATTGTAGCTCTGACAAAGAAAGGAGCGGATCCTACCAACTGGTCGCGTGAAGCTGAGTTGTCCTTCCGGGCCTTGAAACAAGCCTTTGTCTCGGCTCCAGTCCTCAGACATCCTAATCCGGAATTGCCCTTTGTGGTGGAGGTTGATGCCTCGGAGGTTGGAGTAGGGGCTATCCTTTCTCAAAAGGATCCGGAGTCTCTGGAGTTACATCCTTGTGCCTTTATGTCCAGGAAATTCTCCTCCGCTGAATCCAACTATGACGTTGGTAATCGGGAGTTACTGGCGGTAAAGTGGGCTTTCGAGGAGTGGAGGCATTGGCTGGAGGGAGCAAAACATACTATTTCGGTATTGACTGACCATAAGAACCTGCAATACATTGAATCGGCTAAGCGGCTTAATGCCCGGCAGGCACGTTGGGCATTATTTTTTACGCGTTTCAAATTTACAATCACTTTCAGGCCTGGTTCCAAGAATACTAAGGCTGATGCCCTGTCACGTAGCTTTCTTCCGGTTCACAATAACAATCCTGTTACCCCCATACTTCCATCTTCGGTCATCTGGGCGGGCCTCACACAAGATTTATTTACCCAGTTAAAACAGCTTCAACACCAAGCTCCTAGAATTACTCCTGCTGGTCGTCTTTACGTCCCTGAGTTTTTGAGAGCTACTGTTTTAACGGAATTCCATGATAACAAAGTTTCAGGGCATCCAGGAGTCTCTAAGACATTGGAGTTAGTCTCTCGCTCAGTATGGTGGCCTGGTCTTTCTAAAAACGTCAAGGAATTTGTTTATTCATGTCAGGTTTGTGCACAGCATAAGGTTCCCCGTTCCTTGCCCATCGGGCAACTTATGCCCTTAAATGTTCCTCTCAGGCCGTGGTCTCATATTTCCATGGATTTTGTGGTTGACCTTCCCCTTTCTGCCGGATTCCGAGTCATATGGGTGGTAGTGGACCGTTTTAGTAAAATGGCTCATTTTATTGCTCTTCCCCGATTGCCTTCTGCCCAAGGGTTGACAGTTTTGTTTCTCCGCCATGTATTCAGGCTTCATGGGTTACCTACTGATATTGTTTCTGATCGGGGTCCACAATTCATCGCACAATTCTGGAAATGTTTTTGTGCCTCATTGAAGATGAAATTGTCGTTAACATCCGGTTACCACCCACAATCCAACGGGCAAACCGAACGAGTTAACCAATCATTGAAACAATATTTGCGCTTGTATTCAGCCAAACTCCAGAATGATTGGTCCGAGTTTCTTCCGTTGGCTGAATTTGCTTACAATAATTCTTGTCATTCCTCCACTAAAGAGTCTCCATTCTTTTCAGTTTTTGGTTTTCACCCCAGAGCTAATTCTTTTTTTCATCATTCCTCAGTCTCCTCGCTTACCTTAACCTCCCATCTCAGAGCCATTTGGAAAAAGGTGCACCTTGCTCTCAGAAAAGCGGCCTTTCGAGAGAAGAAATTTTCTGACAGGCTCCGACGTCCTTGCACTTTTAAGGTGGGATATAGGGTGTGGTTGTCGACTCGCAACATTAGGCTTCGACAATCCTCGGCTAGACTGGGACCCAAATTTATTGGGCCATTTCTTATTATTAAAAGAGTCAACCCAGTTGCCTTTCGGTTACGTTTACCAAGATCTCTCAGGATTGGAAATACGTTTCATTGTTCCCTGTTGAAACAATACGTTTCTTCCAGTAGATTTCCTCGGAAGATCTCTCAGGGTAGATCTCCAGTGGATGTACAGGGACAACAGGAGTTCTTGGTAGAGAAGGTTCTCGATTCCAAATTGTCCCAGGGTCGGCTGTATTTTCTGGTTCACTGTAAAGGCTATGGTCCGGAGGAAAGGTCTTGGGTCCTGGATAAGGATCTTCATGCCCCGAGGCTCAAGAGGGCATTTTTTCGGGAATTTCCTCAGAAACCTGGCTTTAGGGGTTCCTTGACCCCTCCTCAAGGGGGGGTACTGTTAGGCGCCGGGGTCCGCTTGATGGTCTGCGCGGCCCGGCGCCTAGCAACTAGAGACGCCGTGCACATACAGCCGCCGGCTCCCTAGCAACGCTAGACGCCGGGCGCGCTGAGCCGCACGGACCCTAGCAACGGGGACGCCACTGGCGGACCGCGTTCCCCATTGCTAGGCTTTAGGAAATTAAGATATTCACCTGCTCTCTGGCCGTGCAGCAAGGCAGCTGCACGGCATTTATTCTAATCAGCCTTTAGCAGCTGATTGGAGGACTCCTTGTTAAATACACTCCCAGGGCTTCTCACAGACGCCGGTAATAGCTTCCTGCATGCTGCCTTTGTTTGCTGAGAGTCTGTTTCCAGTCCTGCTGTATCCGGTCATTCCAGTCCTCAGAAGTCCGGTATTCGGGAGTTGTCATCTCATCCCAAGAGGTCGTTTGGTTCCCTGGAGTCCTGACTGATCACCGTTTTAAATCCAGTGGTGTTCGTGAGTTGCGGCTCTGCCGTGTGTTGCGGCTCAGCCGCTTTACCTTTTATATTTTGTGTTTGGAGCATTTGCGGAGGGTTCCGCTTCCACAAGTCCTCTTTGGTACTCGGCGGTGCCGGGTAGGAGAATTGGACAAGTGGATATTTTGGTTGTCCTTTTCCCTGGTGGTTTCTCCGCACATATTATAGTTTTGAGTTTGCTTAGCCCCTGGCCTGGTTGTTTAGTTAGAGGGCCTCTTGTTATCACCCTGTCTCGGGTTTCCCTTTGTCTCTCATTAAGACCGGGGGGCATCGAAGTTGGGCAGACATAATCCGCCCTTCAAACGTGGCTGCCAAGGGCTCAAGAAACCATAGTCTCGCAGGGGATTTCTGACAACACGGGTGAGACAACAGAGTTAGGGCGCCAGGGGCTATTTTCCTGTCCTGCTCCCTTCCCAAGCATTCCGTTCCAGTGCTCCGGTCCTTGCCATAAGATCTCCTCTGACCAGAGTGCTGGAATCATAACACATACATGGCAGTGCAAGACCTGTTCTGTAACTGAAAGGCCATACAGGACTTCATAGCTCAGAGAACTGCAAGCACTTATTCTCAGAAGGGCAACTCAGGACCTCCTAAGAGGACAGGCCTGCATCTCTGGACCCATGCTCAGAGATGAGAACTTCTACCTATGGAGTGTGCCTACCTTGTATATTGCTGTGAGGACTGAGCATTACTCCTCCTGATTGGGTTTTCCTAATCACTACAGCTTAATATAATTTACATTATTTACTTTTTCCAACATTGACTTACTGTTCAATTGCATTAAACTGAAATAATAAGCCATAACAAAACATTGCTGATATTAGTTATATATTCTTGCCATTAGGTATTGGCAACAGTCAGTTCTATAGGTGTCTTATACCAAAAGCTCTAAAAGATTATTTGATAAGAATTTGTTCCTGTTCCTGTACTATTACAATGCAGAAAACTTTGGAGGCAATAAATAATATTAGCTGAGTTGAGTATATTAATATAGCACTAGTGAGGGCTACATTGGCAGCCGGCAGCCCTCTGCTTCTGTATTCTCCCATTTTTAGATGTGAGATACAGTAAGTAGATTGTACACATATTCAGAGCTGATTTACCAGATAAAACAATAGCTTTCTTCACACATTCTACCAAGATTTACATCATTCATGTACTTTACCTTTCCTTCCTGTATGGTTACAACATCAGGCAAACCGCCTATCACTCTGGCACGATCTAAAATAAGAAAAAAATGAATAAAATATAAGAAATGATAACAAGCACAGCAGATGTTTTCCATATCTGGCCACTCATACAAGACAAATACATGCCCATAATAAGAAATGGTGTAATTGCATATTAACTAATCACTTCAAATCTGTGGAATAACTAATCAATTAGCATCTGTGGAGTAACTAATCACTTACAATCTGTGGAATAACTAGTCAATTTCCATCTTTGGAGCAACTAATTAGTTAGCATCTGTGGTAACTAATCCTAAAATGGAAGGCAGGCTTTGATACAAAATGGCTTTCAGTCATTCAAAACTTGCATTCAAGAAAAAGCATGAAAGTTGCAACCTCACAAAATATATCCCTCCTAGATCAGGCAGATGATTGACATTTATTATGTCACCTATGCCCAAAACAGTGGTCAATTCTTCTGGAGGCCACCCACCAGCCATACTCGGCTGCCCTCTGCCATAGTGAAGTGGGCGCATGCTGGTAATCACAGCTTTGTCCATGGGAGGTGGGGCAACGATGGTGCCATCACACCCCCAAGCTACCCATTTGGTTGTGCTACACCCCTGCGTCTCTGACCTGGCTGCCCACTATGGCGCTATAGGTAAAGTTACATTAATATGCCAGTCATGGACATTGTGGCTTCTTACTGGTTATTCGGCTCATGCCCCATTTAAAATTCTGAACAAAAATGCCACTATAAATGGTAATGCTATAAGTACTGCTTAATTCACAATACACGTACACAGATAAATCTATAATATGTAAAAGGTGTAACTCACTCTTTTCTGCTATTGCAGCTTGCCTGTTAATGGAGTGAAAACAAACAAAGATTAAAACTTTCTGCCATAATATCTTGGTGAATACAGTATGACACAATTTCTGTGTATGAACACAGAAATTGGTGGTAACCCAAATGGACCTCTTTTTCCTAATCGGACCCCCATTAGCAGGGATCTCTCCAAGTTATCCCAAACACCAACATCGAAAGAAGAAGGTATGAACTTGCGATAAGTGGATCCCTTTGTAATTTTACATTTCATCTATCATCTATACACAATCTCTAGGTATGCGTATGCATAAATTAAACCTGGCTCAGCCACAAACCTGTCTATGGTGGACTGCAAAATATATATCTGAATAATTTGGGTTTAAAGATGGGTGAACACTAGGCGATGTGCTCGGTGAGTGACATTGCCAACTTTTTCCCCCTCCCGGGCCAGTTCCGCCCGACGGAGGGCCTACACACTGTGCGATATCGCTATTTATTTATCGCTTTGGACAATGAATCCAAATTGAGCTGCATGTACAGCCGACACCGAGACTTGTTAACGACCCGTGGGGCCACACAGTGCTCATCATCAGCTGCATACACACTGGGCGATATAGTAAACTATATCGCTCAGGAGCGGAAAAATTAGAGATATAGTTTACTGTATCGCTAAGTGTGTATGCACCTTAAGAAATATATGCACAGCATGGTGTAATTACTTATGGACATGTGACTGCAGTGCACTGTTATAACATAAGATCTGTATTATACCTCCAACACAAATATATATATTGCAGCGAAAGTCACCTTTCAGCCATGAATATTTTCTAATGTTGATAACAAGAAGACAACTCCTGGTAAAGCACCGGACGTTCCTTGAAATAATGCTTTTTGAGTTAGATGTTTGAAGAGCACAGTATTTTATCTTTATGGTAGGAACAGTAAACTGGTTGTGTTAGATACAAGCATTCACCTCTGTGCAGGACACAAGCACCTTTGTACTTTTCAACCAAACAAGAAAAACAGATTGCTAAATAATGACATTTGGGAAAGAAATCTACCATTCTGTAAAAAGCAGAAGCTTACAGCTTTTGTATAATGAATTACGTGACAGATAATAACTCATAGCATCTTTGCTCACAATAGGGAGTGCTTGCACTGTTCTAGTAAACAAGGATATATTTTAAGCAATTACATATTTAAATTTATGGCAATTTTTACATATATATTTTTGGTGTTTCTAAAATCTCAGCTAGTAGTTTTGGTAAAGTTATTTCATGTTATAAAAATATGAGCATTGTCTCTTTATATCATAAAAGTTAATTGCCCTTAAAAACTTACTTTAATCTTTGGAATTCAGCATAGGCTTCATCGTAAGCTGTGAAATAAATAATCATAATTATATAATAACAATTGATACAAACACATAAATAAATATGACAAAGAGGGGAGATGGAAGGCGGGAGGAAAAAGATGGGAGGAAGAGGGGCTGAAAGAGATGGGAGGAATAAGGGGAAAGAGTTGGCAGGACGAGGGAGATGAGTGGAAGATGGGGGAGAGAGATGGGAAGAGAGAGGAAAAAAAAGCCCTGCAATACTGGGAATATTATCTAGATAGATATATTCCAATGTCGATTATTCTTAGAAAACAATGGTATAGCCAAAAAGAGGGTGCCCTCCAAATGTTGCAATGTAAATAATAAACTTCTCGGCAGCATTCCAAACAAATAACTAATTTTTAAATATTTCAGCTATTGATAAAATGATTTTATATATATATATATATATATATATATATGCGAAAGCCCTCACTCAATCACTGACTGTCTGATTCATCACTAATTCTCTTACTTCACGATATGTTAGGAGGCTGAAATGTGACATAGGTATTCTTCAGGTGGGAAATAGGAAAACCACATAATTAGAATTTTAATAAACCTCCCCTAAGGGGATGAAAAGGGGGTTGACATAATGACGTGATAACCGATGCGTGGCTAGCGTTGCGTGAACGATAACGCCCGAACGGACAATCGGATCAAAATTTGGATTGCACCTCCAGTGTCCAGAATTTCATTAACTACAAAAATGGTTCGGTCACTTTCTACCGTATCTGCTATGGGTGCTAATCAGGTAAGGCCAAGAACCATGGATTAATATTTACTTACAATAAGACATCTCAGATTTACATCTCTATAGATTTACCAAATTTTTAACACTCATTTATAATTACAACCCGTGAAAATCAGAAACTCCCATTGATACAACCCGTGAAAATCAGAAACTCCCATTGGAAGAACGGGTTGAACAGCCAGTGATGAATAAATGAAAAATATGATGACTTATATAAAATGGGCTGTACTGTACATACAGAATGTGTATCACATATTCCTTACCTTGTCCAGACAAATCGACGTCCTTTGTATGAGTAGTTTTACCATCAAACATTTCCAGTACATATTTGCCTTTGTCATTTGGTGTTGGTTCATTTATCTGTAGCCAAAGCATTTCCCCAGTGACACCACTCTTAACTCTATCTGTGTACTTCATCTTGCTGTCACTAGAAAACAACACGCCCACAAATGAAATCTTATTTAAAATGGACACACACAAACTTTGTGGGGCTGGGACCATGAAACAACCCCAGTACTACTTTGTGATGAGTGCGGCTGTCAGTAGATATACAACATAAACCATGTACATTGATTCACAAATCATTTATTGCAACCTCTCTATAGCTGGCATTCTCTTCATCATGCCCTAAATCCACAACAAGACTAATGTTCCTTTCTTGCTGCTCTGCAATCTCTACACCAGCCCTCTTCCTCACTGTCTGGAGCTGCTGAGTACTGTGGCACTTCAAGCATCATTAATCATAATAATAATAATAATAAGCTCACTATTTTACTGTATACATTTTTAAATTTCATAGTAAGTAGCCTTTTATATAATGTTATTGCCCTTAAGTGGAACAGAAAACTATGACAATGGCTGCATTCAATGCATATATGAAACATCTTAACGATGGGCATATTTTTATGTGCAGGCCTAGGTTTGGCGGCCAGCATACCGGCTCCGGAATCCCAACCGCTGGCATAGCGGCAGCTGGGTGAGCGCAAATGAGCCCCTTGCAGGCTCGCTGTGCTCGCACGCTGTGGGCATGGTGGTGCGCTACGCACGCCACGCTATCTATTCTCCCTCCAAGGAGTGAGAAACAGTGTCGGTATGCCGGCTGTCGGGATTCCGGTGCAAGTATACTGTGCACCGGGATCCCGACAGCCGGCAAACTGAAGACCACCCATAGGTTTGTACTGTAGTCTCATTTTTATTCTGGTCCTGTATGCATGTGCAAAGTGGCCTCTTCCACAAAGATGTAATTAAGTAAGATATCTAATTGCTAAATACATTGACTTACTTGTGACCCCAGCTCACTTTGAGATCTTCTACATAATAATTGACAAATGAGTACAGCCTTATGCCTTCCTCGTTACTCTGAATTTTGACTGGAGTGGCCGACTCAGCTGAAAAAAGAAAAATAAAGTGATTTATATATTTAATATACTAACTGTATCACCTATTGTGTAAGAAACATATCATTACAACTGGGAGTGACAGGGCTGATGGGATGGACAATCCTAAGCAAGAATGGGCTGAATAAAGTCCAACATGTAACGTAGTCTAGAGCACATGCAGAGGAATAGCAAACACACATGGGATAATGACATCTTTTTTTCTCACCCACATCTGTACTGCTTTATGTGAACATGTCTCTATACACAGGCTTGCTATTTTTCCTCTATGGGATCAATGATCTCCACAGCACCTGCATCTCTTCCAAGATACCCGGAAGACCACAGTTCCCTTTTTGTCAATGGATTTGGAGCAATTTATCAAGATGAAGGTGGAGCTAGTGTAACACCCTAATATATTGAAAAGAAGTTCATAAGTTCATCTATTGAATGTTCTATAAAAAGTTAAATGCTAAAGTGGTCTCTGTGTAACTGTGGATCCCTCACGGAGGGAAATGTAACTATGGATCCCTCACAGAGGGAAATATAATTAATAGAATATCCCCCTCATGGAGAGGAGTTGGAACTGGCCGCACAGCCGAGGCTGTAATTAATGATTTAGAGGTGATGCCAGTGCCTGCTAGGAGGGGCCGGGGAGCAGCCTACTTGTGATTGACAGCGACGGGCGGAGCCGGCACTACAACCCAGGCATTGAGAGACTGAGAGGGGCGGCCTGTGAGGCGGAGCTACTGACTGTAAAAGGACTGCTGGGATCCGACAGCAGCTAAGGAAAACTGACAGGTATAGTGAATGCAAGTGACACTATACTTCATCCCAGAAATACTGTTTCTCCAGCCAGAGACCCTTACACACAGCTGTAGTAATAAGTGCACTTATTATAAATAGACTATTTAGAGCAGATATTATCGCACACAAAAGTATACGACAGATCCATCTTATACAACAGTGGGAGCAGTTGCAGTCAGTAGAGGTGCTAGAGAGATTATTACGCACTGTCAGCCTACGGCATATTGCATCCCTGACAAGCGCTACCATCTCAGTGATAGTTCAAGCCCAACTATACCAGCAATTATTCAGTTGGTCAGCATACAGGGTCCTAATTTCTTGGATAATGAATCTGTCCCGCTGGAATTAGCAAGTGAGGATAAACCTGCAGTGAGAGGATTACAAATAGCCTTTACAGTGGAGTGCCTAATACCTGTATTTGTTACACCTGCTTCTAGTCAATTTGGAATATCAATTCTTTGTACTACTACAGTGAACCCAGAGTAAGGAACTATAGTACTAATGAGTATCAACTTAAATAGGGATCGCAACCTTTCCAGGGAAACGACCTATCAGCAGCCTATAACTGCACTATTGCAACTTACGCAGGGCGCCAGCCCATATACGGAGTGTAACTGTACTCAGTTCTTACAGTAAACCACTTGAACCGCACCAGTAGTTCGAACAGTCTCCAATTGAACTGTATTGTCTTTTATAGACAGACTAGGGGTCAGCTCCAGAAGCCAATAGTGCTTCATTCTTACCAATCTGTAGTATATTTTAAAAGTAAGACCGCTGTATCCTATAGATTCATGAAGTGTTATTTATGCTCCCATTTGTGGTCACATATAACCGATATATTTCACTAATCTAGCTTTGGGTATTCGCTCAGGTGAAGAAGGAGCCGACACAACACGGAGCAGTACAATAAACGCATTTATTGGTTCTCTTGTGAAGCAAACTGTTAACATTTGCAATTGTTGTATTGTATTGTAATTGTTTCTATGAACAAACCCTTAACCTACCCATTCTCCGCAACTTGGATTCTAATAAATTGATGCTTAGTTTGACCGTAATATAAAGGTTACAGTTTTATTCTATGGAAGCCATCACTCTCAACTCTCTGTGAAGATTCAGGAGTGGAAGAATCTGAGCGACCATCAAAAGGTAACTTTATCAACACTTAAATACATAGCCACACAACCAAACCGAATACTTACCGGATCATCACACTAGCATGTATAATCTATACGCAATGGATCCCCAGATCCTTTCTTGGGTAGCTGGCTAGCCTGTGCTCATGCACTGACCAATAGCTGCGCTGCACATGTGCACTACAGACAGAGTCACACCCCACGGGGTCATTCTTTTGCTCTTGAGATTAGGAAGTGGGAAAGACCTATCTGTTGGATTGCGTTCTAATTGAATCTTCTTGACATGTTTCCTTTTTAAAAAGGTTATCACTTTTATATATTTTTATTTGTAATAATTGTAGTGGCATCACTATGGGGGATGCAGGCTGCACCTGGGTGTGACCAAAATAAGGTCTCCTCCACAGGGACAGGAGCCGGGTGCTGCAGTGTGACATTCTCGTGCAGTAGTCGGCTCTTGTCACAGAGGAGGAGCTGTCAGTATAGGCACTAGTCTCCGGGGGCAGACCAGCATCTCCGTGGATGCTGGGCACAAACTGGAGTGATGCAATTGTGATTACCTGTGAGGCCGTTCTCCCTTTATGTTAGGCCACACTCCCTTTTTGGGCACCCATACGCCAGGTGTCACCAGACCCGGTGACGTCTCTGAACATTGTACTCTTGAATTAAACTTAAAAATACCAATGCATTGTAAGGTCATGTTTTCAGGAATTCTTTAATCATACACAGTAATCATACACAGGTGACGTATGCTGGGTACACACCTGAACAATGGATCGGCAGGCCCCCCGATCCAAAGATTTGGTAAGTGCTCTGAACAAACAATATGTGTATTCAAACTTAGCAATCTGACGCCTGTCATGCCTGGCCACAGGAACCAGTAGGGACATCATTGTCGGTGGTTCCTGCAGTCAGCACGTGGGTCACTAGCCCTCACACCCAGGCAGATGTAACGATATATCTTCACAGCCCACGTGATCTGTCTATGAACAGCATTGTTCAGACATATTGGGTGTACACATGAGCCAACAGACAGTCATTGGCTGTACGAACGATATATTGCATAGTATGTACCCAGCCGTAAGCTGGCCATACACTAAACTAATTTTCATCCAACTATCCAACTAGTTGGTTGAAATGAAAACCTGGTAACGTATGGGAGCAAATGACAATCAACCATTTACTTCCAAACCCTGAAAAACAGACAAAGCAGATTTAACCAACTTGTGTGAACAACCATTCTGATCTGTTTCCGGCATTTGGGAGCAAATGGCTGATTGTCATTTGTTCCCATATGTTACCAGGATTGCATTCCAACCAACTAGTTGGATGGTTAGATGAAAGTTGGACTAGTGTGACTACTTGGCTGAGTCAGTAAATATCCTACTGGTTTTACAGACAGAACTCTTCAAAATATAAACTGTTGTGGGTGCATGAGGGCCGGATTTGAGAAACAAAACACTAAATGAGTTCATAAAGCTACATAGATAGCAACTGTTTGGATATGTGAACTTTTCTCTGCTGGAGATCAGAGTGTCAAATATTTGCTTTCTGAATTTCCCCTCCCTGAACTTGCGACTACACTGCTATTGGTCTCTGTTACCCCTGCCAGTGGCTACATTTGCCGACTATAGCGTTACCATGCCTCAGCAAGGAAAAAACTAGTTATCAAGTATAGTGGTTGTATTGTACGGATTAAATAGCTGTCCTTTTATCACCATCTCAAGATGGCAACAGATGAAAATCATTAACAAAAAAACACAGTTTTTAAAGTTAAATTTTTTTAAATACCTATCATTTTTATTTTGTTTATTTTATGTTATTTGGCCCTACAGTTCCACTGTGTTTACCCATTAATTAAAAAGCAGCCTCATCACTGCAAATAGGAATCCAGTGATAAATAGCCCATACGAAGTGATTGGTCTGCCTGGCTTGTGATTAGAGAGTTGTCTGTCTGTCTTATGCCAAGAACACTTGCAGATAATTGCCGGATGTTGGGCCTAATTCAGATCTGTTCGCTCGCTAGCTATTTTTGCCAGCGCTGTGAACAGATAGACGCCGCCTATAGGGGAGTGTATTTTAGCTTTGCAAGTGTGCGAACGCGTGTGCAGAGCCGCCCTGTACAAAAACAGTTTGTGCAGTTTCTGAGTAGCTCTGACCTTACTCAGCCGCTGCGATCACTTCAGCCTATCCGAGCCCGGAATTGATGTCAGCCACTCGCCCTGCAAACGCCTCGACACACCTGCGTTTTTCCAACCAGAAAACGGTCAGTTGACACCCACAAACGCCCTCTTCCTGTCAATCACCTTGCGATCGGCCGTGCGAATGGATTCTTCACTAGAACCAGTGCACAGCAAAGATCCGCTTTGTACCCATACAACGCATCTGCGCATTACCTGATCGCTGCGCAGCGAAAAACGCTAGCGAGCGAACAGATCTGAATTAGGCCCATAATGCATTGCAAGACGACCGGAGCTCTGAGTTTCCGGCCAAACTCATACGGTTTTTTAAAATAGCAATCATTTACAAGGAAAAACCAAATGAGTTTGGCTGGAATCTCGGAACTTCGGCAGTCTCGCACTGCATTACATCCAGCCCCATATCTGCAGATCCAATAAATGCTCGGACTCAATACAGCGACCATCAGATCACAGATAAATGTGTGCAGTGCCGCACAGCAGATCCCGACCTTTCAATCTGACCGTTGCAGGAGTGTTTCAAGTTATTTACAGGCTACCGCTCACTATACAATTATTGTGCATACAGTTCTATAGTGTGTACTCAGCTTTAGTGTTCAGATTGGTTAACTACTTGTATCAGGCACACAACACAATCAGTATATACAGTATGTAGTCATTGGATTTACTGTAATATGAACATACAGTACAATAGGTTGATTTATATTACCAAATATTTGAGTTAAAAATGTACTTTAGATTTAAATGTTTGTACCTATGTTTGGGATAAGTAAGCATAGACCTGGTATAAGTACACATATTTAATTTCTTTATTTGAAAAAAAAAATCACCACTCGTTCACGTTATAAATACTTACCAATCACTTTGCAAACTGCAGTCATGAGATCATCAAATGCTGTGAATAAGAAAGAGAACATTGTTACACAGCTATCTTGAAGAACAGGCACAGATTATCACTGTAGAAGAGGAAGACGAATGTGGAAGTGGAGAGTTACAATGTTGCAAAAAAGAGTATGTAGAGAAGTGCAGCATTAGAAAGTAGCACTGTAGCAGACAGAAGCGCAGCCGCAGATTGCATACCTCCCAACATTGAGAAATGTCAGTTCAGGACTCCTGGTAGGCCCGTTCTCCCAAAAGGGGCATGGTTACAGTAAAAGGGGGCGTAGCTTCACTGGAATGGTGCTATAGTGAGCCACGACCTCCAGTTTTGTCACTGAGGGGGCATGCCAAGCGCTTTGTGACCTGCTAGCATACCCCCAACTCCATTGTCTCCATTGAATAGATGCATCTGTTCTCCCCTGCTCTGCTAAGCAGAGTAGAGCAGCGATTGACAGGAGCCTCCCAACTCCCCCACCACCACCACCACGGGAAACTGTGGCCCAAGGGTGGGACAGCGGGACAGTCCCCCAACAAATGACTGTCTCGCAAAAATTGGGAAGGTTGGGAGCAAGTGCGTAGCTACCATAGGTGCAGGAAGTGCAGCTGCTATTGGGCCCAGAGCTAAGAGGGGCCCATCTTCCCTGTCAAAGTATCATGAGTTATATAAATTTTTCACCATTGGGTAGTACATAGGGGCCCTTACAATATTTTTCCTTCTAGTCTGCAATATAACTAGTTATGCCCTGGGCCTACTTATTGTAATAAAAAAGAACTGGAGGGCATTATAATGTTACATAATAAAAGCTGGGTATTGTAATGTGGCACAATATGAAGTAGAGGCACTAGATTGTGTCATAATATGAACCAGGGTCACTGTATGTCATAATTTGAATTGGGGGTACTGTTGCATAATGTGTACTGGCAGCCCTACAGTGTGACATAATGTGAACTTGGGCACTACTAGGGTTCATAAAACAAACTACAGTAGGGCACTTCTATGGGGCATAAAATGAACTAAGGGACTACTATGGTTCAGAACATGAACTAGGGCACTAACATGGGGCCTAAAATTAACAGCTGTGGAGAAGTGTCTCTCTAAAGGCATTGGAACAGGGGCCCCTTCAAAATATTGCTATGGGGCCCACAAAGTACTGGCTACACCAGGAGAGAACAGTAGTATATGTGCCTGGGTTACACCAGGAGAGAGCAGTAGTATATGTGCCTGGGTTACACCGGGAGAGAACAGTAATATATGTGCCTGGGTTACACCAAGAGAGAGCAGTAGTATATGTGCCTGGGTTACACCAGGAGAGAACAATAGTATATGCGCATGGGTTATATCAAGAGAGAGCAGTAGTATATGTGCCTGGGTTACACCAGGAGAGAATAGTAATATATGCGCCTGGGTTACACCGGGAGAGAGCAGTAGTATATGCGTCTGGGTTACACTGGGAGAGAGCAGTAGTACACGCACCTGGGTTACACCAGGAGAGAGCAGTAGTATATGCGTCTGGATCACACTGGGTGAGAACAGTAGATACACATAAAAACCCCAGTACAGTGCCAGATACAAATAATGACCCCAGTATAGTGCAAGGTACACATAAGGACCCCAGTATAGTACCAGATACACATATGTCCCTAGCAGTGCCAGATACACATACGCCCCCAGCAGTGCCAGATACACATACGCTCCCTGTAGTGCAGTGCCAGATACACATATGTCCCCCACAGTGCCAGATACACATACTGACCCCACAGTGCCAGATACACATGTGCCCCCAGTAGTGCCATATACACCTATGCCCCCACAGTGCCAGATAAACATATGACCCCAGCAGTGGCAGATACACATATGCCCCCAGCAGTGCCAGATACACATATGCCCCCAGCAGTGCCAGATACACATACTGACCCCACAGGGCCAGATACACATACTGACCCCCACACATATATGCCCCACAGTGCCAGTTACACATATGCCCACACAGTGCAGGTTACACATATGCCCACACAGTGCCGGATACACATATGCCCACACAGTGCCAGATGCACATATGCTCCCACAGTGCCAGTTACTCACCACCGCTGCCCAGGCTCTGCTGCACCTCTCCTTCCCCTCAGTCAGACTCTGCGTGGGAAAGCTCCTGTGTCGGGGCCTGGGACGAGAGCACAGCGCACATCTCTCCTATCCCTCAGTAAACTCTGCCGGTTTGTGCTGTGGCTGCTGCCTACTTCCCTCCTGGTACCACTGATTTGCGGCAGAATAATATGGCCAAGCAGCTCCTCACAGTGCTCGCACCACTGCTCCCCGGGCACCACATTGCTAGAGTAAGCCCCGCCCTCACACAAAAGAGGACATGGCTAAGAATCAGTGGGGCCTACTGGTGTTTTCACCAGCTCACCGGTGGCCCAGTCCAAGCCTGGAGTATAGCACTATAGCAGGCAGGAGCATGGCAGCAGATTGCGCAGTAGCAGAGCATAGCACTGTAGTCAAGGGCATAACTATGTGGATGCAAGAGGTGCCAGTGCTATGGGACGCAGAGGCTTAGGGGGAGCCTGTACCCAGGTTATAAAGTTGCATACCAATTTCCCACATTTGCCAGCTAAGCAACTGAGTCTGATCCATTGCCCAGCCTGAATTGTGTGACATTACATTTTCAGTAAGAAGTGTGTGTAGTGGATGTTATCATGGTAAGGGGGCACTTTATTGTGACAGAGAATGAACTGGAGGGCACTGTAGTGTGTGCCCTTATAATGTAAGTATCAAACTGCATACAACTCTGTATATGGGTGAATATATGCATTTACCTCTGTGCACGCAATGTGGGAGTAATTATAGACATTGTATTGTTCAACACAACATCAAGTCCAAGTTGTATAGTAGTTAGGAGCAGCATGGTAGTAAAAAGTACAGAAGTGTAACAGTGCATTACCAGAGAGCAGCACTGTACTGTAGATAAAAGTGGAATAGTATAGTGTGAGGTATTGGTAGTGAAAGTAGCACTATAGCAGAGAGCAGAGTGAGAGTAGAAGGAGCAGTAGTAAAGAGAAGAACTATAATAAAAAGTACAGTGAGTGTAGAATGTGTGCATCATTAAAGAGCAACACTATATAGAGAGTAGACTGTTAATATAGGAGCACAGTAGTTAAAAGTAACAGAGAGTAGAGTTAGAGTAGATAATGGCAGTGACTTGGAGGTGGCTAGCGGCAGCTAGTAGTGCAATAATGTCATTTAATTAGGGGCCTAATTCTGAGTTGATCGCAGCAGCAAATTTGTTAGCAGTTGGGCAAAACCATGTGCACTGCAGGAGGGATAGATATAACATGTGCAGAGAGAGTTAGATTTGGGTGGGGTGTGTTCAAACTGAAATCTAAATTGCAGTGTAAATATAAAGCAGCCAGTATTTACCCTGCACAGAAACGAAATAAACCACCCAAATCTAACTCTCTCTGCAAATGTTATACCTACCACACCTGCAGTGCACATGGTTTTGCCCAATTGCTAACAGACTTGCTGCTGCAATCAACTCAGAATTACCCCCTAGGTGCGTTATGGGAGTGTTGTGGGTGTGTCAATGCAAGTGGCTGCGTTCCAAGATGCACAGCTGCAAGCATAAGAGGCCATGGTCATATGGAGAAACTGCACCTGCCATAGGACTAGTGCAAGTTTCCATGGTACGACTGATGGTGGCATATAAGAATGCAGCAACTAGCATTGCAGCGTGAACAGATGCTAACAGTGGGCGTCTCAGTCCTTGCACAGTCAGGTGAATGGATTACACTAGGGGAGGTGTTTGCAGCGGTATTTACATAAAGTTGCAGATGAGTAACCACCAACACACGCTACTGAGTGCGCTTTTGCGTACGTATGACTCAGAAACAGGCCCATTATCTCTATAGTAGAGAGCAGAGTTAGAGTAGAGGAAAGCAGTAGTATATACTAGGCAGTGGCGGTTCTTGCCACGGGCAAGCAGGACTTTTGCCCGGGGCGCCGCCTTCCGGAGGGCGCTGGCGCCATCCGGAGGGCGCCGCACCGTGGCAAGATCCGCCACTGCTGCCCGCTGTGTCCCCCGTCCGCCTCCGCTGCCCGCTGCCGTCCCCGTCCTCGGCGCCTCCTGTGAAGGGAACTAGACGCTATGCGTCTAGTTTCCCTTCGTGGAGAGTAACTGCTGAGCGGTGCGCGATGACGTCATCGCGCACCGCACAGCAAAGGTCCTCTCCACGAAGGGAACTAGACGCATAGCGTCTAGTTTCTCTTCGTGGAGAGGACCTTTTGCTGTGCGGTGCGCGATGACGTCATCGCGCACCGCTCAGCATTCAAGCGGCGCTTTCAATGTACAGGGGGCGTGACTCACCACGCCCCCTGTATTAGGCCACGCCCCTTTCATGCCCGGGGCGCTCTGCGCCCTTGAACCGGCCCTGATACTAGGTCTATAGTAGAGAGTAGAGTTAGAGTAGAGGAAAGCAGTAGTACAGTATATAGTAGGTCTATAGTAGAGAGCAGAGTTAGAGTAGAGGAAAGCAGTAGTATATAGTAGATCTATAGTAGAGAGCAGAGTTTGAGTAGAGGAAAGCAGTAGTATATAGTAGGTCTATAGTAGAGAGCAGAGTTAGAGTAGAGGAAAGCAGTAGTATATAGTAGATCTATAGTAGAAAGTAGAGTTAGAGTAGAGCACAGGTTCTCAAACTCGATCCTCAGTACCCCACACGGTGCATGTTTTGCCGGTCTCCTCACAAAATCGCAAGTGAAATAATTGGCTCCACCTGTGGACCTTTTAAAATGTGCCAGTGAGTAATTAATACTCCTGTGCACTTGCTGGGTTACCTGCAAAACATGCACTGTGTGGGGTCCTGAGGACCGAGTTTGAGAACCACTGGAGTAGAGGAAAGCAGCAGCATGTAATAGTGCTATAGTAGAGAGTAGAGATAGAGTAGAGGAAAGCAGAGTATATAGTAGATCTATAGCAGAAAGTAGAGTTAGAGTAGAGGAAAGCAGTAGTATATAGTAGGTCTATAGTAGAGAGCAGAGTTAGAGTAGAGGAAAGCCGTGCCCAGAGGTATTTAATTCCGTAACACCAAAAGGACAAAGACGTGTAACAGATATTTAAGACAGACAAGTATTCAAAGCAGATCAACAGGTGTTAAAAAACCTGCTGATCAAGTCTTACCGGAGTCTACAAGCTTAAGTACACTCTTGTCTTTTCCTCTATCATCTTTCAGCAATAACTCATATATACCAGCATCTTTCCTTGTAATCTAGGAATAATAATTGAGTGTAAGGTACAGCTTTGTACTATCATGACATGCAGTAATGCTCACTGCAAAGTCTTGAGAATTTTATTCTATATGATCATGAAGACAGTTGGGTAAGAGTTTGCTATATTTGCACTTTCCTCAGGCGATTGTTTATTAGTGATTTAAATGGGTCACAGATATTTCTGACATTTGACTTACCTCAGTAATGAGTAATGTACATACACCATCCTTAAAGTCATGCTTCTCATCAATCATTATCTCCATTTCATCTTTATACCATGTTATACTTGTTTCTTTCTTCATATTCGCAACCTATATTTATGTTCAAAAGAGACAGGTTATAAGTGCCATCATCTGCTCAGCAGAGGATAGCTCTATATAAATAATATACTGTAAGATTACTGTATATCAAACTTGGTGACATGGCACCCTAGGATGCCATGGGACACTTGCAGGGCTGCCATGGGTTACTGGTCTAGAACCAAAACAAATTATGGTAAATGCGATAGGCGAAAGCAGATACTCTAGGACAGTGGTTCTCAAACTCGGTCCTCAGGACCCCACACGGTTCATGTTTTCCATGTCATCCAGCAGGTGCACTGTTTATCACCACCTGTCACATTTTAAAAATCTATAGGTGACCTGCAAAACATGAACCGCATGGGGTCCTGAGGACCAAGTTTGAGAACCTGTGCTCTAGGGTACTGTGATTCAAGAAAGTTTGGAAACCACTGTGTTAGATGAATAATTATATTTGAACACAAGTACTGTAACTGAAAATAGCAACTGACCATCACAAAAATTAAAAGATCCCATAAAGCAGGCCTGGCCAATCTGTGGTTCTCCAGCTCCTGTGAAACTACAAGTCACAGCATGCTCTGTCACAGTTTTGCTATTAGGGAATGCTAAAACTGTGGCACAGCATGCTGGGTATATATAGTTTTATAACAGCTGGAGAGCCACATGTTGGCCTGGTCTACCATAAAGTAATTATTAATGTGACACACCAGACTAATGATACTCATTTCTGCATCATGCTGTGTTTCTTCACGGCAGGGGTCACTCACCTGTAGTTTCAAGACATGTCTCAAGCCCTAAGAATGACTTAGACTGTTTAAAAGGGGCCTTGGACAGTGATATAGTGGAGAGAGATAAACTACAAACCAATCAGCTCCTGATTGTCATTTTTAAAACACAGCCTATAACATGGCAGTTAGGAGATGATTAGTTGGTACTTTATTTCTCCCAACTTTATCACTCTCCAAGCTCCTGATGCCCTATAGTTTCTTCCATCTGGAGCTAGAGCCACCAGGACATGGGCAGCCACCTTATTGTCCAGAGTCAGCTGATTACTGTTCAACCAATTCCTGCTCTGATCTCAAGCACATGACCCCTGTGTCCAATCAGCAGCCAGGATGCCGTATTTAAGTCTCTCCCTGCTCAATTCTCATTTGCAGTGCAACTTCTGCTGATACTTGCCTGTTGTTCCAGACTGCAAAATCCATAGAACATCCTTCTGCATTCTATGCATACTCCTGCGCTTACTAGCACTCTCCTGAGTAAGCTGAATTTCACCAGCAATATCCGCTCTTCTGAAATGCTACCCTGTTCCTGTGTGTAGTTGTGTGCTACAAATCCCAGCCTATCCTTGCTGTATTACTAGTCTCCAGTCATACATCTTCCAAGTTACCTGCAGTCAGTGCCGTATCGGGGCTGCATGGTGCCCTATGCCAGCCATGTCCCTGACCAATAGCAATAGAACATAAGTGGAGCCACTGACGGTGGAACCAATGATGTCATGAGGTGTAGCATTGCCTGCAGAGTCCTCAGTACACTATGGTGGTCATTCCGAGTTGTTCGCTCGGTAATTTTCTTCGCATCGCATCGATTTTCCGCTAACTGCGCATGCGCAATGTTCGCACTGCGACTGCGCCAAGTAAATTTGCTATGCAGTTAGGTATTTTACTCACGGCATTACAAGGTTTTTTCTTCGTTCTGGAGATCGGAGTGTGATTGACAGGAAGTGGGTGTTTCTGGGCGGAAACTGGCCGTTTTATGGGAGTGTGTGAAAAAACGCTACCGTTTCTGGGAAAAACGCGGGAGTGGCTGGAGAAACGGAGGAGTATCTGGGCGAACGCTGAGCGTGTTTGTGACGTCAAACAAGGAACGACAAGCACTAAACTGATCGCACTGGAAGAGTAAGTCTCGAGCTACTCAGAAACTGCAAAGAAATTTCTATTCGCAATTTTGAGAACCTTTCGTTCGCAATTTTGATAAACTAAGATTCACTCCCAGTAGGAGGCGGCTTAGCGTGTGCAATGCTGCTAAAAGCAGCTTGCGAGCGAACAACTCGGAATAAGGGCCTATGTGGTGCTGCACAGACTACAGAGTGCCTGCCTACAGCATCTAAAATATGCTCTGGCTGGCGCTGCAGCAGTGATCCTGGCTACAGGGTGCCATTTTAGGCACCCTTCTAGCCAAATAAAGGGACCGTGGGACAGCAATGGTACCCTGCACACCCCTAGTTTTGTCCCTACCTGCAGTAATACTTCAATCAATTGCTATTCACACTTATCATAAGCAACAGTCCATCATCTCCTGTTTAATAGCCTGTTTTCCAGCCATCCTCCTGTGTGAGTTATGTTCACCTCTCTGCTCAGCCTGTGCAAACTTCAGTTACCTGCAGTATCCAGTCTCCTCTACACTATTTGGTCCACTCTACCACTCTATTGTGCTACATCCTGAAGCACCAGTCTCAGGGCCGTCTTAACAGCATTGTAGTCTCTGGGCAAAGTAATGCACTGGGACCCCTAACCACAAATTCACTGGAATAAATAAATGTAAAAATCTCAATTTACTACTCCTGCAGTCCCGTGCCATGTGACCACATGCTTTTTTGTAGTGAATAGCTCTCAGCACTCTGATTGGGATGTAGATCTAGCCGTCCACCAATCAACATCCTGACAGACAGCCATTCACTGTTTGGCTGCAGGTTGGGAGGCAGGTAGAGAATATAGCCCAGCTGCTCTTGTTGTACGTAGTTATCAGCACTCTTCTGCCTCCCAAGAAGCTTCAGAGGCACCAGCCCGGGGGGTGGGGGGCCACAATATTCCATGGCCCAACCCACCGTTTAAAGACTCCTAGAATTGTGGGGCAGTGGGCAGCTGCTCAGTGTGTCTATATGCAAGGCCGGCCCAAGCTTAATTTTTTGGGTAAACGAATATAGATTTTGGCACCCCTTGATGAGATTCATTATATGTAACCCTTCCATACCTCATAGAGGAACAGCACGCGCCGAAGGCACGCAGCAAAAAAAGGGTGTGGTCTCACAAGGAAGTGGCACAAGCACCTAATAGCATCCCCAATTCGAATTACGCCACACAATATTGCAATCTTATTCACATTATACTGCACATAGTGCCTCTGATTCATATTACGCCACATAGTAGTTTACATTATTCACGTTACGATAAAAAAGTAATGCCCCATATTCACGGTACACTACAGAGAAGTGTCGCTTATCACATTACGCTACACAATAGTATCCCTTATACAGTACATGTTATGCCACACAGTAGTGCCCCTTACACACATAATGCCCACAGTAGCAGTGCCGCTTACACACATAATGCTCACAGTAGCAGTGCCACTTACACACATAATGGTCACACTAAATGCCCACAGTAGCAGTGAAGCTTACACACATAATGGTCACAGTAGCAGTGCCGCTTACACACATAATGGTCACAGTAGCCGCGCTGCTTACGCACATAATGGTCATAGTAGCAGTGCTGCTTACACACATAATGCCCACAGTAGCAGTGCCGCTTACACACATAATGCCCACGGCAGCAGTGCTGCTTACACACATAATGCCCAGAGTAGCAGTGCCGCTTACACACATAATGGTCACACATAATGCCCACAGTAGCAGTGCCGCTTACACACATAATGACACACAGTAGCAGTGCCACTTACACACATAATGGTCACAGTAGCAGTGCCACTTACACACATAATGTCCACAGTAGCAGTGCCGCTTATGCACATAATGGTCACACTGTCAGTGTCAGTTACACACACAATGCCCACAGTAGAAGTGCCTCTTACACACATAATGCCCACAGTAGCAGTGCCGCTTACACACATAATGGTCACAGCAGCAGTGCCGCTTACACACATAATGGTCACAGCAGCAGTGCCGCTTACACACATAATGCTCACAGTAGCAGTGCCGCTTACGCACATAATGGTCACACTATCAGTGTCACTTACACACACAATGCCCACAGTAGAAGTGCCGCTTACACACATAATGCCCACAGTAGCAGTGCCGCTTACACACATAATGGCCACAGTAGCAGTGCCGCTTACACACATAATGCTCACAGTAGCAGTGCCGCTTACACACATAGTGGTCACACTATCAGTGTCACACACATAATGCCCACAGTAGTAGTGCTGCTTACACTCATAATGCCCACAGTAGCAGTGCCGCTTACACACATAATGCCCACAGTAGCAGTGCCACTTACACACATAATGGTCACACATAATGGCCACAGTAGCAGTGCCGCTTACACACATAATGGTCACACTATCAGTGTCACTTACACACATAATGGTCATACTATCAGTGTCACTTACACACATAATACCCACAGTAGCAGTGCCTCTTATACACAGAATGCCCACAGTGGCAGTGCCACTTATGCACATAATGTCCACAGTAGCAGTGCCGCTTATGCACATATTGGCCACACTCTCAGTGTCACACACATAATGCCCACAGTAGCAGTACCACTTATACACAGAATACCCACAGTGGCAGTGCCACTTATGCACATAATGGTCACAGTAGCAGTGCCGCTTACACACATAATGCCCACAGTAGCAGTGCCGCTTACACACATAATGGTCACAGTAGCAGTGCCGCTTACACACATAATGCCCACAGTAGCAGTGCTGCTTGCGCACATAATGGTCATACTATCAGTGTCACTTACACACATAATGCCCACAGCAGCAGTGCCACTTTTACACAGAATGCCCACAGTGGCAGTGCCACTTATGCACATAATGCCCGCAGTAGCAGTGCCGCTTATACATATAATGGTCACAGTAGCAGTGCCGCTTACACACAAAATGCCCACAGTAGTAGTGCTGCTTACACACATAATGCCCACAGTAGCAGTGCCGCTTACACATAATGGTCACAGTAGCAGTGCCTCTTATACACAATGGTCACAGTAGCAGTGCTGCTTACACATAATGCCCACAGTAGCAGTTAAGCTTATACACATAATGCCCACAGTAGTAGTGCCGCCTACACAAATAATGCCCACAGTAGTGCCCCGTACATATAAATCTGATCATAAACTTGACATTTCAACAGGTACATACCCTCTATGGTGCTGATAAAGCAAATGTTGAACAGATAAACTTCCTCCTTTACAATGGGATTCCTTTATAGTGAGAAAATAGTTTTTAAATGGCCCTGCAGTGCTGCAGGGGTCGTTCTAATGGGGAGTTAATTGGGGCACTTCAGGGGGGAGGTGGTGGATATCTAGGGCACTAGCACAGTGTGTTGGGGTGGCTGGCTGACAGAAACACCAGGAAGATGGGATCTTTGGGATACCAGCAACGGGAGCAGAAGCAGACTGGGGCAGCTGCTTTGACTGAACCATATTCTTCAAATCTTCTTTTAATGTGCCCTTTCCTATTCCTCTCCCTCCCCCCTCACTGCTGAGCTGACAGGCTGGCTGGGCATGGTGGGTCTCACTCGGCGTGGAACACAACATGCCTTCAGCCAGAGACCTGCTAGGAGATAGGAGCCGGGACTCGGATGAACATATAATGGGAAGTGTCACCAGCAGACAGCTCCTGCTTGCGCCGTGTGCCTCGGGCTGAGGCTGAGCGCTCACTCTTCAAAACCCCTCCCTCCCCTGCATCACCATCCCTGCAATGCCACATTGCTGCCCTGTACCGCCCCGTGAACTCCTCTGCCTGTCAATCAGGCTGAAGTGTTCGCATCAGTGATATGCGATTGCATTTCCTCAGCCCATGCACGTGCAGTGCGGGTCCTGCATGTGCACACTGCGGGGGCAGGTGGAGGTGCCATTGCATCTCTTTAGCGTCTGATACTGAATACCCCCCATAGTGTCAGGAGGTGGTGAGTTAGTTTCTGTAATTTTAAATTGGGGAATTTTTAAATAAAGAAATTATGGATGAATTTCAGTCTGGTACAAACAGATCTAACACTCCTAAGTGCACAGAAAAAGGGGATAGAGTGGAGTGGACATATGTAAAATTAAATAAGGTTGGAGGGTGATGGTTTCATAATCCCAGCGGTCCAGATCCCGACGGTGAGAATGCAGACAGCGGCATCCTGACATTCATAATCCTAATGGATCCCAGTGAGTATTTTAACCATACCCCACCAGCAGCGTAACCCTAACCCAGATCCCATTGGAGGGATTAATAAAAATAGGTGGATGGATTGTTTTTCAGTGGAATGAGGAGTGACAGCAGTAACTGTAGAAAATACACTGTATAGGGGTTGCGTGAGATTTCACCAGCAGGCATGAGAGTGCAGGGCGAGAAGAAGGACATGTGAGGATGATTTATGGTTGTGAGCATAGAGGAAGGACTGATCCATAGTGTGCAATGCATTATACTGTAAGTGGATGAGACTCCTTTGCTTCCATTGGCTAAAGTAATACAGAAGGCAACCTCTGAAGCTTGGACTCGTGTTCCAGCACCCTGACAGGTCGGCTTTGTGACAGCAGCAGACTTTGGGGCAAATGTACTAAGCCTTGGAGAGTGATAAAGTGAGGAGAGATAAAGTACCAACCAGTTAGCTCCTAACTGTCATTTTTCAAACACAGCCTGTAACATGGTAGTTAGGAGCTGATTTACTGGTACTTTATCTCTCTCCACTGTATAACTTTCCAAGGCTTAGTACATCTGTTGCTTTTGAGATAGCAGCAACAATAATGGTTTACCACAGTGGATTTTGGTGTGACGATAATCCTCAGTATTACCGTGCCGTTTACCAACTGTTTCAACAAATTTTAATCTTTTATATATGTGACGTTGAGAAAAAGTTGGAGGTAGATTATTGATTGATGCTACTGTGCAGCTAACTCTTGGGCCCTACACATTATGCGATATGCTGCTGAGGTGCCCAACGGCTGATATGGCCGACGGGATACCCGGCGGCAGGGGCGCGAGCGATGAGGTGAGTGAAGTTTCTTCACTCCCCCCGTCACCTGGCCCCATAGCAATGCATGCTAATATGGACAAGATTGTCCATATTGGCATGCACATACTGTATAAGCGACCTGGCATCAGCGATGAACGAGCCGGGGGCCGGGCATCGTTCATCGTTGGTGCATACACACTGAAAGATATGAACGATATCTCGTTCATTAATGAACGAGATCGTTCATATCTTTCAGTGAAATCGCCTAATGTGTAGGGCCTATCTGACATGCTACAGAATTTGTGTTATATAATATATATAATAATATATATCATATATAATATGTACTATAAGTACACTAGCTCACGCAGGGGGGGTTTCCGAGTCTCTGGAATCCCCCCTGTCCACTGATCCATCGCGGAGCTGACGATATATGGTGATATATATATATTTTTTTAACTGGGGTGCAAGAAACTGCGCCTCCGAGCAAGGTCCATGGTGCTCGGCGGCGTTACAGCAGGAGCAGCTCCTAGCCTCCACTTTGTTAGGGCTGCTGCCGGGAGCATGACCGCGGCGCTTCCGTTCAGCCCGCCGCCTGGCCTCACTGTACGCGCCGGCTCCCGGCTAGAGGTGAGGCGGGGAGCTCTCTGTTTATGGAAGGGAGGAGGGGGGGTGCTGTCTGTCTGGGGAGGGGGGGGGGGTGCTGTTTGTGGAGGTAAGGGGGGTGCTGTGATGGGGAGGGGGGGTGCTGTCTGTATGCGGAGGGGAGGGGAGGGGGGTACTGTTTGTGGAGGTAAGGGGGTGCTGTCTGTCTGTCTGTGGTGGGGAAGAGGGGTGCTGTCTGTGGAGGGGAGGAGGAGTGCTGTCTGTGGTGGGGAGGAGGGGTGCTGTCTGTGGAGGGGAGGAGGAGTGCTGTCTGTGGTGTGGAGGAGGGGTGCTGTCTGTGGTGGGGAGGAGGGGTGCTGTCTGTGGAGGGGAGGAGGGGTGCTGTCTGTGGTGGGGAGGAGGGGTGCTGTCTGTGGAGGGGAGGAGGGGTGCTGTCTGTAGTGGGGAGTAGGGGTGCTGTCTGTGGAGGGGAAGAGGGGTGCTGTCTGTAGTGGGGAGGAGGGGTGCTGTCTGTAGTGGGGAGGAGGGGTGCTGTCTGTGGAGGGGAGGAGGCGTGCTGTCTGTGGAGGGGAGGAGGGGTGCTGTTTGTGGAGGTAAGGGGGGTGCTGTCTATCTGTGGTGGGGAGGTGGGTGCTGTCTGTGAAGGGTGCTGTCTGTCTATGGAGGGTGTTAGTTGCTGGGTATTCTGCAGTCCCAGTGTGTGTTGGGTGGGGGGGGGGGATGGGGATGGGCACGACAACAGTCTGCAGTCCTAGTGTGTGTCCCCATTTTAATAATACACATACTGTGGGTGGTAGTTTTATTTCAAGGGACGTGCGGTGAGCTAAATGAAAATTATTTTATATATATATATATATATATATATATATATATAGCACACATGCGGGAACCCCCCATCCCAAATCCTGCGTTTGCCCCTGAAGTGTGCATATATTGTGTACCTGTATATTACTTTCTTACCTTACTTTTCAACAGCACATTGCACTCAGGAGTAACTTCCCATCCCAGGTACTCCACAAAATGAGGACCTTATAGTAAATAAAAAATATATCATTAAATGCATTCCACGTTTATTTAAGCTATGACTATAGTAGTGTCTTTCAACTATTTTTCACAGTACTTAATGCATTTATGAAGAATCTATGTCAAAAATCAATCTCCTTATCTGTCACTAAACCCTTACAATAAAAAGGATTTTTTAATTCTGTTAAATTGTCACTTTAATTAGAGGAGAATGGGATCAGGTATACAAGCAAGACAGCCATTTTGTGGGTGTAACCAATATTCTGGACAATATAATCTAGATTACTTGGAACTACTATAAGCACTTTCGAATAGTCATTTACTAGCCTCAAAATATGCAACACACAGCTAGTGGAGAAATATCAAAATCCATTTAAATATACGTGTATATGTTTTATCAAATGCAAAGCTAGCATACATATAATAAAACACAAAATAAAAGCATATACAGGTTGAGTATCCCTTATCCAAAATGCTTGGTACCAGAAGTATTTTGGATATCAGATTTTTCCGTATTTTGGAATAATTGCATCTCATAATGAGATATCATGGCGATGGGATCTAAGTCTAAGCACAGAATGCATTTATGTTTCATATACACCTTATATACACAGCCTGAAGGTAATTTTAGCCAATATTTTTAATAACTTTGTGCATTAAACAATGTCTGTGTACATTCACACAATTTATTTATGTTTCATATACACCTTATACACACAGCCTGAAGGTCATTTAATACAATATTTTTAATAACTTTGTGTATAAAACAAAGTTTGTGTACATTGAGCCATCAGAAAACAAAGGTTTCACTATCTTACTCTCACTCAAAAAATTCCGTATTTCGGAATATTCCGTATTTCCGAATATTTGGATATGGGATACTCAACCTGTAATAACTGACCGCATATATATGGGATGTAGTTAATATACCGGCTGTCGGGATCCCGGCATTCGGTAAAAGGCCATCGGTGGGAATACAGACTGCTCCCCTATGCTCCCACTCGGGTGGTGGGTCCACACCACCACCCGAGGGAGAATAGAACCTGTGGCTATACATAATATGTATGTGCGTATATTCACATACCTATACACAGTTAAACATATAGATGATTATATTTAAAAATGTGCCTGTCCGTAATTTTACAAATAGAGCTTTGTCTATTAGCAGGATATTTCACCTGTATTGTATCTGCATTAGATGGAGATTTCAGCACATGTATTGTATTTTTACCTTGTTTTCTGATCCATTCATGTCTCTGGAATCTGGCTTCTTTCTGCAGTTTTTCAAACACTATAGAGGATGAAAAAGACCATAATTAATATACAGCACAAAGGAGGTCATTCCGAGTTGTTCGCTCGCAAGTGGATTTTAGCAGATTTGCTCATGCTAAGCCGTCGCCTACTGGGAGTGAATCTTAGCATCTTAAAATTGCGAACGATGTATTCGCAATATTGCGATTACACACCTCGTAGCAGTTTCTGAGTAGCTCCAGACTTACTCGGCATCTGCGATCATTTCACTGCTTGTCGTTCCTGGTTTGACGTCACAAACACACCCAGCGTTCGCCCAGACACTCCCCCGTTTCTCCGGCCACTCCTGCGTTTTTTCCGGAAACGGTAGCGTTTTTCCCCACACGCCCATAAAACGGCCTGTTTCCGCCCAGTAACACCCATTTCCTGTCAATCACATTACGATCGCCAGAACGATGAAAATGCCGTGAGTAAAATTCCTAAGTGCATAGCAAATTTACTTGGCGCAGTCGCAGTGCGGACATTGCGCATGCGCATTAAGCGGAAAATCGCTGCGATGCGAAGATTTTTACCGAGCGAACAACTCGGAATAACCCCCAAAGTGAAAATGTGTTCAGAAAACAATCCATAAGCATAAAAAAATTAGGCCAAAACCAAATTATTTTGCAAATGTCATGTGGCTTGGATCTCTGGTATTGTGTACTGATTATTACAGTGGACCTCTCTCTCACTGATAATGGGTACATCATTATTTGTGTGAAACTAATATGCAGCCTAACTTACTTGGAACCATTGACATCACTGAACATACCTCCCAACATGACCCTCCCCAGGAGGGACAAAATGTTCTGCTCCTGGACTTTCCTCTTAATGTATGTATTAGTTCAGCTCACATACAGTATTGGAAGTATCTACTCTGTCTTAAGACAAGTTCTCTTACATAAATAAGCAGTATCTGATTATGCACAGCTAACATACAGTATGAAGCAATTTGGTTTATTCTCCACTATTATACTCTAGGTCACTGAATCTACAGTATACTGTATACCATTAATGAAAGAAGGAAGTGCAGCTTACACTTAAAGTATTAAAATAGAGGAATATTAAATGATTATTTAAAATAAACACAAGAAAAAGAGGGGTGTGCAGATTTTTGCCCCTGAAACGCAGATATACTGTAGCTAAGGCATAGATTGTCCAGTGTGCAGGCTTTCCAGTAACCAAATACAAATAGAGCATTTGGCTCCCATACTGTATAGGGGATGCGATCAGTATGTCAAAGGTATAATGTAGGCCGTTATGATGACAATATATACTGAACCCACTCTGTAGGCCTAGGCTGTAATTGTTCAGCAAAAGAAAATGCACAGTATGTATTACTAGGGATGAGCGGGTTCGGTTCCTCGGAATCCGAACCCGCCCGAACTTCAGTTTTTTTTACACGGGGCCGAGCGACTCGGATCTTCCCGCCTTGCTCGGTTAACCCGAGCGCGCCTGAACGTCATCATCCCGCTGTCGGATTCTCGCGAGGCTCGGATTCTATCGCGAGACTCGGATTCTATATAAGGAGCCGCGCGTCGCCGCCATTTTCACACGTGCATTGAGATTCATAGGGAGAGGACGTGGCTGGCGTCCTCTCCGTTTATAGAGAAGAGAGTGAGACAGTAGAGAGAGACACAGTAGTAATTTTGGGGAGCATTAGGAGGAGTACTAGTAGTTACTTGCTGAAGTGATAGATAGTGTGACTGTATTATCTGACTTGTGGGGGAGACACTGACAGTGGGGAGCAGTTAGAGTCTGAGAGCAGGACTCAGGTGTACATATAACGTACAGTGCACACTTTTGCTGCCAGAGTGCCACACTGCCATTGTGACCACACTGACCACCAGTATAATATATATTGTGATTGTCTGCTTAGGAGTACTACTTGCAAGTTGCTGATAGTGTGACCAGTGACCTGACCACCAGTTTAATAATCACCACCAGTGAGTTTAATATATATATATATATATATAATTGTATATACTATATATATAATATTGTATACCACCTACCCGTGGTTTTTTTCTTTTCTTTCTTCTTTATACATACTACTATAGTAGCTTACTGTAGCAGTCTGCGGTGCTGCTGAGCTGACAGTGTCCAGCAGGTCCGTCATCAGTCATTACATAATAAATATATCTACCTGTCCGGCTGCAGTACTAGTGATATTATATATATATATATATATATTGATTTCATCTCATTATCATCCAGTCTATATTAGCAGCAGACACAGTACGGTAGTCCACGGCTGTAGCTACCTCTGTGTCGGCAGTCGCTCGTCCATCCATAATTGTATACCACCTACCCGTGGTTTTTTTTTCTTTATACATACTACTATAGTAGCTTACTGTAGCAGTCTGCGGTGCTGCTGAGCTGACAGTGTCCAGCAGGTCCATCATCAGTCATTACATAATAAATATATCTACCTGTCCAGCTGCAGTACTAGTGATATTATATATATATATATATATATATATATATTGATTTCATCTCATTATCATCCAGTCTATATTAGCAGCAGACACAGTACGGTAGTCCACGGCTGTAGCTACCTCTGTGTCGGCAGTCGCTCGTCCATCCATAATTGTATACCACCTACCCGTGTTTTTTTTTTCTCTTCTTTATACATACTACTATAGTAGCTTACTGTAGCAGTCTGCGGTGCTGCTGAGCTGACAGTGTCCAGCAGGTCCGTCATCAGTCATTACATAATAAATATATCTACCTGTCCGGCTGCAGTACTAGTGATATTATATATATATATATATATTGATTTCATCTCATTATCATCCAGTCTATATTAGCAGCAGACACAGTACGGTAGTCCACGGCTGTAGCTACCTCTGTGTCGGCAGTCGCTCGTCCATCCATAATTGTATACCACCTACCCGTGGTTTTTTTTTTCTTTCTTCTTTATACATACTACTATAGTAGCTTACTGTAGCAGTCTGCGGTGCTGCTGAGCAGACAGTGTCCGGCAGGTCCGTCATCAGTCATTACATAATAAATATATCTACCTGTCCGGCTGCAGTACTAGTGTGATATAATATATATTGATTTCATCTCATTATCATCCAGTCTATATTAGCAGCAGACACAGTACGGTAGTCCACGGCTGTAGCTACCTCTGTGTCGGCAGTCGCTCGTCCATCCATAATTGTATACCACCTACCCGTGGTTTTTTTTTTCTTTCTTCTTTATACATACTACTATAGTAGCTTACTGTAGCAGTCTGCGGTGCTGCTGAGCTGACAGTGTCCAGCAGGTCCGTCATCAGTCATTACATAATAAATATATCTACCTGTCCAGCTGCAGTACTAGTGATATTATATATATATATATTGATTTCATCTCATTATCATCCAGTCTATATTAGCAGCAGACACAGTACGGTAGTCCACGGCTGTAGCTACCTCTGTGTCGGCAGTCGCTCGTCCATCCATAATTGTATACCACCTACCCGTTTTTTTTTTCTTCTTTATACATACTACTATAGTAGCTTACTGTAGCAGTCTGCGGTGCTGCTGAGCTGACAGTGTCCAGCAGGTCCGTCATCAGTCATTACATAATAAATATATCTACCTGTCCGGCTGCAGTACTAGTGATATAATATATATATATATTGATTTCATCTCATTATCATCCAGTCTATATTAGCAGCAGACACAGTACGGTAGTCCACGGCTGTAGCTACCTCTGTGTCGGCAGTCGCTCATCCATCCATAATTGTATACCACCTACCCGTGTTTTTTTTTTTCTTTCTTCTTTATACATACTACTATAGTAGCTTACTGTAGCAGTCTGCGGTGCTGCTGAGCTGACAGTGTCCAGCAGGTCCGTCATCAGTCATTACATAATAAATATATCTACCTGTCCGGCTACAGTACTAGTGTGATATAATATATATTGATTTCATCTCATTATCATCCAGTCTATATTAGCAGCAGACACAGTACGGTAGTCCACGGCTGTAGCTACCTCTGTGTCTTTTAGTTGTGCCTATTAAAATATGGAGAACAAAAATGTTGAGGTTCCAAAATTAGGGAAAGATCAAGATCCACTTCCACCTCGTGCTGAAGCTGCTGCCACTAGTCATGGCCGAGACGATGAAATGCCAGCAACGTCGTCTGCCAAGGCCGATGCCCAATGTCATAGTACAGAGCATGTAAAATCCAAAACACCAAATATCAGTAAAAAAAGGACTCCAAAATCTAAAATAAAATTGTCGGAGGAGAAGCGTAAACTTGCCAATATGCCATTTACCACACGGAGTGGCAAGGAACGGCTGAGGCCCTGGCCTATGTTCATGGCTAGTGGTTCAGCTTCACATGAGGATGGAAGCACTCAGCCTCTCGCTAGAAAAATGAAAAGACTCAAGCTGGCAAAAGCACCGCAAAGAACTGTGCGTTCTTCGAAATCCCAAATCCACAAGGAGAGTCCAATTGTGTCGGTTGCGATGCCTGACCTTCCCAACACTGGACGTGAAGAGCATGCGCCTTCCACCATTTGCACGCCCCCTGCAAGTGCTGGAAGGAGCACCCGCAGTCCAGTTCCTGATAGTCAGATTGAAGATGTCAGTGTTGAAGTACACCAGGATGAGGAGGATATGGGTGTTGCTGGCGCTGGGGAGGAAATTGACAAGGAGGATTCTGATGGTGAGGTGGTTTGTTTAAGTCAGGCACCCGGGGAGACACCTGTTGTCCGTGGGAGGAATAGGGCCGTTGACATGCCTGGTGAAAATACCAAAAAAATCAGCTCTTCGGTGTGGAAGTATTTCACCAGAAATGCGGACAACATTTGTCAAGCCGTGTGTTGCCTTTGTCAAGCTGTAATAAGTAGGGGTAAGGACGTTAACCACCTCGGAACATCCTCCCTTATACGTCACCTGCAGCGCATTCATAATAAGTCAGTGACAAGTTCAAAAACTTTGGGCGACAGCGGAAGCAGTCCACTGACCAGTAAATCCCTTCCTCTTGTAACCAAGCTCACGCAAACCACCCCACCAACTCCCTCAGTGTCAATTTCCTCCTTCCCCAGGAATGCCAATAGTCCTGCAGGCCATGTCACTGGCAATTCTGACGAGTCCTCTCCTGCCTGGGATTCCTCCAATGCATCCTTGCGTGTAACGCCTACTGCTGCTGGCGCTGCTGTTGTTGCTGCTGGGAGTCGATGGTCATCCCAGAGGGGAAGTCGTAAGCCCACTTTTACTACTTCCACCAAGCAATTGACTGTCCAACAGTCCTTTGCGAGGAAGATGAAATATCACAGCAGTCATCCTGTTGCAAAGCGGATAACTGAGGCCTTGACAACTATGTTGGTGTTAGACGTGCGTCCGGTATCCGCCGTTAGTTCACAGGGAACTAGACAATTTCTTGAGGTAGTGTGCCCCCGTTACCAAATACCATCTAGGTTCCACTTCTCTAGGCAGGCGATACCGAGAATGTACACGGACGTCAGAAAAAGACTCACCAGTGTCCTAAAAAAATGCAGTTGTACCCAATGTCCACTTAACCACGGACATGTGGACAAGTGGAGCAGGGCAGGGTCAGGACTATATGACTGTGACAGCCCACTGGGTAGATGTATGGACTCCCGCCGCAAGAACAGCAGCGGCGGCACCAGTAGCAGCATCTCGCAAACGCCAACTCTTTCCTAGGCAGGCTACGCTTTGTATCACCGGTTTCCAGAATACGCACACAGCTGAAAACCTCTTACGGCAACTGAGGAAGATCATCGCGGAATGGCTTACCCCAATTGGACTCTCCTGTGGATTTGTGGCATCGGACAACGCCAGCAATATTGTGTGTGCATTAAATATGGGCAAATTCCAGCACGTCCCATGTTTTGCACATACCTTGAATTTGGTGGTGCAGAATTTTTTTAAAAACGAGAGGGGCGTGCAAGAGATGCTGTCGGTGGCCAGAAGAATTGCGGGACACTTTCGGCGTACAGGCACCACGTACAGAAGACTGGAGCAACACCAAAAATGCCTGAACCTGCCCTGCCATCATCTGAAGCAAGAAGTGGTAACGAGGTGGAATTCAACCCTATATATGCTTCAGAGGTTGGAGGAGCAGCAAAAGGCCATTCAAGCCTATACAATTGAGCACGATATAGGAGGTGGAATGTACCTGTCTCAAGCGCAGTGGAGAATGATTTCAACGTTGTGCAAGGTTCTGCAACCTTTTGAACTTGCCACACGTGAAGTCAGTTCAGACACTGCCAGCCTGAGTCAGGTCATTCCCCTCATCAGGCTTTTGCAGAAGAAGCTGGAGGCATTGAAGGAGGAGCTAAAAGGGAGCGATTCCGCTAGGCATGTGGGACTTGTGGATGGAGCCCTTAATTCGCTTAACAAGGATTCACGGGTGGTCAATCTGTTGAAATCAGAGCACTACATTTTGGCCACCGTGCTCGATCCTAGATTTAAAACCTACCTTGGATCTCTCTTTCCGGCAGACACAAGTCTGCTGGGGTTCAAAGACCTGCTGGTGACAAAATTGTCAAGTCAAGCGGAACGCGACCTGTCAACATCTCCTCCTTCACATTCTCCCGCAACTGGGGGTGCGAGGAAAAGGCTCAGAATTCCGAGCCCACCCGCTGGCGGTGATGCAGGGCAGTCTGGAGCGACTGCTGATGCTGACATCTGGTCCGGACTGAAGGACCTGACAACGATTACGGACATGTCGTCTACTGTCACTGCATATGATTCTCTCACCATTGAAAGAATGGTGGAGGATTATATGAGTGACCGCATCCAAGTAGGCACGTCAGACAGTCCGTACTTATACTGGCAGGAAAAAGAGGCAATTTGGAGGCCCTTGCACAAACTGGCTTTATTCTACCTAAGTTGCCCTCCCACAAGTGTGTACTCCGAAAGAGTGTTTAGTGCCGCCGCTCACCTTGTCAGCAATCTGCGTACGAGGTTACTTCCAGAAAATGTGGAGAAGATGATGTTCATTAAAATGAATTATAATCAATTCCTCCGTGGAGACATTGACCAGCAGCAATTGCCTCCACAAAGTACACAGGGAGCTGAGATGGTGGATTCCAGTGGGGACGAATTGATAATCTGTGAGGAGCGGGATGTACACGGTGATATATCGGAGGATGATGATGAGGTGGACATCTTGCCTCTGTAGAGCCAGTTTGTGCAAGGAGAGATTAATTGCTTCTTTTTCGGTGGGGGTCCAAACCAACCTGTCATTTCAGTCACAGTCGTGTGGCAGACACTGTCACTGAAATGATGGGTTGGTTAAAGTGTGCATGTCCTGTTTATACAACATAAGGGTGGGTGGGAGGGCCCAAGGACAATTCCATCTTGCACCTCTTTTTTCTTTCATTTTTCTTTGCGTCATCTGCTGTTTGGGGAGTGTTTTTTGGAAGGGCCATCCTGCGTGACACTGCAGTGCCACTCCTAGATGGGCCAGGTGTTTGTGTCGGCCACTAGGGTCGCTTAGCTTACTCACACAGCTACCTCATTGCGCCTCTTTTTTTCTTCTTTGCGTCATGTGCTGTTTGGGGAGTGTTTTTTGGAAGGGCCATCCTGCGTGACACTGCAGTGCCACTCCTAGATGGGCCAGGTGTTTGTGTCGGCCACTAGGGTCGCTTATCTTACTCACACAGCTACCTCATTGCGCCTCTTTTTTTCTTCTTTGCGTCATGTGCTGTTTGGGGAGTGTTTTTTGGAAGGGCCATCCTGCGTGACACTGCAGTGCCACTCCTAGATGGGCCAGGTGTTTGTGTCGGCCACTAGGGTCGCTTAGCTTACTCACACAGCTACCTCATTGCGCCTCTTTTTTTCTTTGCGTCATGTGCTGTTTGGGGAGTGTTTTTTGGAAGGGCCATCCTGCGTGACACTGCAGTGCCACTCCTAGATGGGCCAGGTGTTTGTGTCGGCCACTAGGGTCGCTTAGCTTAGTCATCCAGCGACCTCGGTGCAAATTTTAGGACTAAAAATAATATTGTGAGGTGTGAGGTATTCAGAATAGACTGAAAATGAGTGGAAATTATGGTTTTTGAGGTCAATAATACTTTGGGATCAAAATGACCCCCAAATTCTATGATTTAAGCTGTTTTTTAGGGTTTTTTTAAAAAAACACCCGAATCCAAAACACACCCGAATCCGACAAAAAAAATTCGGTGAGGTTTTGCCAAAACGCGGTCGAACCCAAAACACGGCCGCGGAACCGAACCCAAAACCAAAACACAAAACCCGAAAAATTTCAAGTGCACATCCCTATGTATTACATGGATAAATTCAGATTCTATCATCTGAAAAACAGAGATTTAGTTATATTCCAAAAATGGTTAGCAAGAACCATAACTTGAAATCTTACATCCTCGAATGCTTCAGGATCTCTGATGCACTAAGTCAGAGATTCACAAACTCGGTGCTCAAGGCACCCTAACGTTCCAGGTTCTAAGTATATCCATGCTTGGCCACAGGTGACTTAGGGGGTAATTCAGACTGGATCTCTGCAATGGCAGCGATCGCAGTCTGAATCCCTTTGTGGAGTGTGCACACGCAGCCCGGGAGCCCAGTGAGATGCTAACAGTATCTCAGGGCTGCGATCGCCTCTACCTGATTGACAGGCAGAGGCGGATGCGGGGCTGGAGGGGGCATGCCAATGGCGTTAGAATGCCGTTGGCGGGGTGCGGTCCAGACAATGCAGACGTCACGTAGGCGCTGCACCCGGGACGCTGCGGGTAGTCGCCTAACAGCGCAGCTGCGCAGGCAAGGAGCCATTTGCCTGGTGCAAAAGCATTGCCGCTGTGCGATGCTTTTGCACCTTTGCAGGGGGGGGGGCTGACATGCGGGGGCGGACTAGCCCTGTGCTGGGCGTCCCCCCACATGTCAGAGAAATTGATCGTAAAGGTGCTAAATTTAGCACCTCTACGATCAGATCTGAATTACCCCCTACATTAGTAACTTAGTCATTTTTATAAAACCATCTGTGCTGAGCCATGAATATCTTTATTACCTGAACTGTTAGGATGCCTTGAGGACCACTGTACTAAGCAGTATACTGTATATAAAAATACTATAATATATAGGTGAAATATACAACAACAATACTAACTATTTTAGGATATTAATCAAGCAGAGCCAGCCATAACTATAGGCAAACTAGGCAATTGCCTATGGCATTTGATATGCCTAGGGGCATCAGCAGCTTCTGCTGATTAAAATGATATGCGGCATGCCTATATTCTGTGTGTAACATTTCATATGCAGATACAGCCACAGTCTCACACAGTATATAGGCATGCTGCTTATCATTTTAATCAGCAGAAGCTGTTTGTGCATCCTAGCCACATAGCAATGCAAATCATTTTCATAAAAAAAAGGTGTGCCCGATGTTAGCATTGAGGCAAGATTTGTGAGGACACATCTGTATCCAAGCAGAGGCAGAGGTCACAGTGTTAGTGGCAGTGTGAGTGTTGTGTGCATGTGAGTGGTTTGGTTGTGCAGTAGTGTTCGGAATATGTGTAAGAAGCATTATGTGTGTCATGTAAAAATGCATTAATAATGTGCAACATATGTGTAAGGGGCACTATGTGTGTCATTATGTGTATAAGGGCAGTAATAATGTGCGGCATATGTGTAACAGGGTACTACTGTATGTGTGTCATTATGTGTATAGGGACACTAATAATGTGCAGCAAATGTGTAGGGTGCACTATGTGTGTCATTATGTGTATAAGGGCATTAATAATGTGCGGCATATGTGTAAGGGACATTATGTGTAAAAGCGCATTAATAAAGGTTGTCATAATGTATAAGGTGCATTATGTTTATAAGGACATTAATAATGTGTCTCATATGTGTAAGGGGCATTACTGTGTGGAATGTGTATAAATGCATTACTAATGTGTGGCATTATGTGTATAAGGTGCTCTACTATGTGGCGTTGCATATAGAAAGGGCACTACTGTGTCGTCTAATGTGAATAAAGAGCAATAGGGTGTGGTGTAATGTGAATAAGGAGCAATTCAGTGTGATGTAATGTGAATAAGGGGCTCTACTGTGAGGAGTAACATTTATAAGGTAAAGTGATACTACTGTGGGATGTAATATGAATTATGGACACTATCACATTATCAAATGTGAATAAAGTTGCAGTACTGTGTGACGTAATTGGAATTGGGGTTATTGTGTGGCCATTCCCCTTGCCAGCAAAAAAACACCCCTTTTTGGGCTGTGCGCCAAATGTGCGCACTGTTCCTATTTAAAATATAGGGGGTACAAACACCAAAATAAGGACTGCGACGGGTGAGTGGTGATGGTGCTGGGAAAGAGGTGCAAGGTCAGAGGCGGAACCAGCGGTGGTGCTAGGGGGCACCAGCCAAAATCTTGCCTAGGGCATCATATTGGTTAGGGCTGGCTCTGTAATCAAGGAACAATTGTTTTTACAATGGAATGCTTTTATGCTGAAATATAGAGAAGGCACAAACCTGATTACAGCCTGTAGCAGAGAACAGATAATTTCATATACAGTACTCCACAATTCATAGGATAATGCCAGCCTGCATATCCCTAACAATACTGTAGAGTGAAATGTGCTGCAACAAGCTCTATGTAGGTTGGCCCCATTGGGGTTTTAGTTACAGGACCAGTACTACTTTAGGAGTAAAAAGCACAAACACCTTTTTACTGTACATGCCTTTTTACTGTACTGTACACACAAAAGAACATGTGGTAAATAAAAGCAAACCCAGCTTAGAATGAGGACCAATGAGAAGTCCATACACATAGAAACAAGCACATGACAGAACTTGATGGATCATGGATGCTGTAAGAAATATCTCTCTTTATACTCCTTCATGGGTTTTCACAAATAACTTTGTGTGAGGACTGTATGGTCAGTGCAGAGTCTTAAGCTGGTAATATATTAGAACGATTCTAGGGATGATTGCACGATTTCGATGCATCAGAACGATAGATTGTTTGAAACCATGCAAATCGTGCAGTTTTCACAAACGATAATGATCTAATGCGCGGGTTGTTTGTCTGCAGGCAAAATCTGAAGCTATTGTCAACGACAGCATGCTCCTGAGTGGCCACTTTTTAGATCTTAAAGATCTATCTTATGTGTATGCACTATATCATGAGTCCAGGACTGCCGGGGAGCTGCTGGGGAGTTCATGGAAAATTGTTAGCGACATCGCTCATTTGAGTGTTGTTCTGATGTATAGCCACCTTAAGATACATTCCCACAGTACAAATGTGGCTAGGAAGCACTGTAATGTATTGGAGCTACACTACCTAAACTAACTAGCCGTCAGATCTGTGTATTACTGTATCTGTGTAGCAATATGCTATGAAATCATACTCACCATCACCGATAAGTACCAGACTGGATTGGTTTGTTGCCTTTCCATCTTGAAGCTGGAAGGTAAATGTTCCTTCATCCTCATCCTCCAGCTTCTCCATGATCATTTCCACGATGCCAGTCTTACTGTCCAAGTGCATCTTGTATTTCTTTGAGGCAGAATAACAAATTAAGCAGCTAGACATAATAGCATGTAAGTTGTGTCACAAAATGTTTTACATTTAGTAAGTCTTTGTGCGTACTTAAAGAAAGTCATTATTGCTCTTTGTGGGGGAGATTTATTAAAGCTTGGAGGGTGGGATTTACTAAACTCAAAAATGCGGCCAAAACGCTGAAAAAGGCGTTTTTGGAGTTTCCCACATCCCCATATGTACCAGGCTCCAGAATGCAGTAGCTTCCAGTGCTATGACCTAGCGGGCAGCGCCATATTTAGATGGTGTTACTCAATACAAGCCTATGGGCTTCTTTTCACATTTCTACTGAGTGGGATCCAATGTACCCTGTGGCATGCACGTCTTTCTGTGCATGCACAGAGGGACTTCCGGGTCATAGACCGGGATGTCTTTCTATTGCAAAGGACAGTTCTTATCGGGAAAGCAGTCCTTTGCGATTCTAATCACATTTCTAGGTTCATACCGGCATTATTGCCCTCTACTCTATGCAAGATTTTTGTCCTCCCTGAGCTTGCCTTAAGACACTTGCGTTACGGTTTGACAGGTGTACCGCCCCAGTCAAACTCCACAAGCCACTGTTATTAATGTCGATATGTAAGTGGCATGATATATTGCATCCACCATGCGATATGTAGTACATTCTGCCCGGAGAGAGATAAATTGGAGAGAGATGAAGTATCAACCAATCAATTTCTAGCTGTCATGTTACAGGCTGTGTTTGAAAAGTGACAGCTAGAAGCTGATTGGTTGATAGTTTATCTCTCTCCACTTTATCTCCAAGCTTTGATAAATCACCCCCCGTCTGTGTGAAATCGTGAAGCTATATTGAGGCATATAGTATAAATGGTCTACTAAATAAAGTAAAACATAGTATAAAAAGTACAATAAAAAGTGAGAAAAAAGTGTTATATACTGTAGTTATGTAAAGATATGGTATAATGCATTCCCTAATGTACATTATATGTATATTTGACGTCACTAAATAATTTTGTGACTGTATAAAATGCAGAGATTTCAGGGCAAAAACTTTTATACAGATCCCAGAACTCCTAAGGTGACTACTGTACTAATTGCTATAATAATCTACAGCATAGAACTATAAGCAGTTACATCTGAACCTCCTATTTATACACTTATTATTTACAAGTGTTTATTCATCTATTAGCATCGCGTGTATTATACAGTATGTTCACATGTCCAACTCCATTTATGTACAGTATATAGCTTTTAGGTATGTAATGGAGTGGGGAAGTTTTTAAAGCTCTCTGAAACAAATATATTATTTGAAATATTGTTTTTGCTGTCACAAACTATTTATAAATTGAGACATTGCTATTGCATTTTATGTAAAAAGATCCTAGTCTATTGGCTTACATCACCGTGCTGAATTTCCTTATTATTGAACACATAGTTGGCCTTAGCACTACCCGAGAGCTTCTCAGCTTGCATCCAAAAGCGAACTTGTCCTTTCTCCAGGATCTCTACAGCCAATTCAGTTTTAAGAGGAATAACTGCAAAACAAGGACAAAGATTTTAAAGGCAATGCAAACAGTCCAGAATATGTATATTTAAAATGGGGAAGTTGATAAATAAAACAAAAGCTAAATGCATACTGTATGGTAGCTGTGTAACCTGATGCTCCAATTGAGGAAAAAAAGGAGGAGAGTCTTTCATCAAGCTGAAGAGCATGTTTAAAGTACAACTTGTGATAATCACATTGATTTTAGGACTAGATTTATCAAAGCTTGACAAGAGATAAAGTGAAGGGAGATAAAGTAATTGCCATGTTACAGACTGTGTTTGAAAAATTACAGTTAGGAGCTGATTGGTTGGTTCTTTATCTCGCTCCACTTTATCTCTCTTCAAGCTTTGTTAAATCTCCCCCACAATTCCTACCTAAATATTTCATTTTAGGTGAAATTATGTTACAATTCACTGGCAGCGTGATGCAACCATACAAATAAATTTAAACTAAATCAATGTAGGTTTTATGTTTTGGAATCTTTGTTTTGTCTTCGAGTTGTTGGTCTATAAAATTGATTTACCTGGGAATTTGTTGTCATGGCTGAGCTGCAACAGGCGCCTGAGCTCTGCAAGAAAATAAGAAACCGCTTTATTTCACATAAGGCAAAAGCCTGGAAAGTCAAATCACATGAGAGTTACAGTCTTGGATTCAGTGACCTAAAGGGCCCGCCACGGGCCGGTGCAAGGTTTCTGGGCACCCTAGGCAAAATTTCAGCCTACAGCCCCCAACCACCACCATCACCCACTTCCCAGCCCTTCAGATGAAAGTGTGACTTATAAGGGTATCCGGACTCTAGGTCGACACTGTCTAGGTTGACACACATTAGGTTGACACCTAATGGTCGACATTGAGTAGGTCAGCACAGGAAATAGGTCGAAACTGCCGTTAGGTCGACATAGAAAAAGGTTGACATGAGTTTTTCAAATTTTTTAATTCTTTTTAACTTTTTCATACTTTACGATCCATGTGGACTACAATTGGGAAAGGTAACCTGTGCCGAGCGCAGCAGTAGCGGAGCAAGGCACCTTGCCCGAAGCATGGTGAGCGAAGCGAGCCATGCGAGGGGACACGGTGCACTAATTGGGGTTCCCATTCACTTTACAAATAAAACGACACAAAAACCCCTCATGTCGACACCTTTTTTCCATGTCGACCTTGTTCAAGTCGTCCTAATGGCCGTGTCGACCCATTTCCTGTGTCGACATAGTCACTATCGACCTATAGCTGTTGACTTAATAGCCACCACCTGCATTAAGTACAACAAGGATGTTTCTTTCAGAGGCATCCTTCATTTTTTCATATGCAGACTCAATGGTGGCCCCCCTTCCCCCCCAGATCCCGGCACCCTAAGCAGCTGCCTAAAGCTGCCTACTGGTAGAGCCGGCCCTGGGCCTGTACATCAGGAGTGTATCTCACCAATTTACTATTCTTCCAATGTTTGGGTTGGGGATCATCAAATGTTGTAAATACATAATTTGGCATAGATTTTTAACATGCTGTATTTTTCCAATCTCCAGAAAAATTGCACATCATCCATTACCGCCTGTGGGCTGATCTGATCACTGATCAGCAGATTGGATCAGTATTAGGGATGATAGATGTATCGCCCACATTACATTAGTGTCTGAAAAGATCTGTATGTCAAAGATATTGGTAAAATTGGTTTGCTTTAAATGCAGAATAATAAAGTTGATACAAAAGTGTGAGAAGCATCATGTGATGTACTGACACCACTTACCGTTACCGCATCAGCAGCAAAGTGTGCCTAACCAATACATTGTGCTTACATTAAATGCCTGCCAAACCATACGTATATACATGTACACAATGTTGTGTAGGTTTGAAAAGGTACAGTGTGTGTGTAAAAATGCCCCATCACGTCTGTAATTGTATTTATTTAACAGTTTCTCATATAGCGCAGCAAATTCCATTGGGCTTTACAAATAGAACAACAGTGATTGAACAAACTGGGCAAAAACAGACCGACATAGAGGTAGGGGGTAGTGGTGTGTGCATAAAAGTACCCAAACCATAAGACCTCCAATATCTCGATTTACTTATATTATGCAAATGGTAAAAATTAAACAGGAACACTTCATAATTTACCGTCTTCATCTAATGTATAGCTGGACGACACTCCATCAGTCTCTGTAACAGCGCAGGAGTAAATGCCAAGGTCTTCTTCTGAAGGGTCTTTGAATACCACCTTTGTCCTGGGAATATATATCTTTTATAGCTAGATCAGGCAGATACAATATATATTCGAAGGTACAAAATCAAAGTCTTAAGTAAGTAGCTACTGATATCAAAGTGGCTTTGATGAAAACATAAAATAGACTAGAAGCGCTAATTGTGGTGTGTGAAAATTGTATTAAGTGTATAAATATTCTAACAGTATGCAGATGATCAAGGCAGTGATAAAAATAAATGATTGAATATCAAAAAAATAGATAAAAATTAATAAAAATACAATTAAATAAATATGATGAAAAAAAGTCCACTGAGGAAACGCATTGGAGGCTTTGTGACCAATCTGTAACCAGTGTACATAATCTTGTGACTGCTGAACAGCTCCCAGAAACAGTCCTGGCTCCTGAACACCTTTTTTTTTTTTGCTTTAACCGCCAAGGAAGGAGACAACACACAAGCAGCATTGCAAACAGACACCAGCGATTGACTCCCGGAATCACCTCCCTCTACTACATCCTGTTCTGGGCTCAAGGCAATGCGTGAGCAGCACGGGTTCACTACGGCTGGCCGGCGGTCGGGCTCCCGGCGACCAGCATCCCGGCGCCGGGAGCCCGACCGCCGGCTTACCGACAGCTTGGCGAGCGCAAATGAGCCCCTTGCGGGCTCGCTGCGCTCGCCACGCTACGGGCACGGTGGCGCGCTACGCGCGCCACACTATTTTATTCTCCCTCTATGGGGGTCGTGGACCCCCACGAGGGAAAATAAGTGTCGGTATGCCGGCTGTCGGGCTCCCGGCGCCGGTATACTATACCCGGACACCCCTAGGGACAGTAATAGGATAAGAGAACCTGACTGTGAACTTAGTGTGCTAGCTCAGTCCTCATCCACAATGTTTTACAGTTTTTAAAAAAGAGCTATAACATTACCATTCTCCATTTGTGTGTCAGCAGCCTCTGTGGGGTAAACATAATAGGGTGCGAGAAGCTGGAGGTGCAGAATGCCTGTATTTTTAAAGTACCAATCAAAGCTGTCTTGTAAATGAATGCCATTACTAATTAAATCTACCAGGCTTTAGAATAAAGTGAAATCACATGTGTATATAATATTTTATTTAATAAAATGATCACAAGGATCTTCAGATAATATATCTATTATAAATGCATTCACCAAAATATAAAATTAATCAAATAAAAAACTGTATACATACACAGAATATCGTACCTCTATTTATATATTCATAAATCGAACATAAATAGAGGTACAATATTCTGTGTATGTATACAGTTTTTTGATTAATTTTATATTTTGGTGAATGCATTTATTATATATATATTATCTGAAGATCCTTGTGATAATTTTATTAAATAAAATATTATATACACATGTGATTTCACTTTATTCTAAAGCCTGGTAGATTTAATTAGCGCAGAGTGCTTTCTAGTAATGTTCAGTTGGTTCTCCTATTGAAATAGGGGGTCTGGGACTCAGGGTCTACAACAAAAAGGTCGACACACCTTAGGTCGACGTCAATTGGTCGACACACCTTAGGTCGACATGGACAAAAGGTCGGCAGGAACAAGGTCGACATGGAAAAAGGTCGACATGAGTTTTTTATGTTTTTTTGGTGTCTTTTTCTTCGTAGAGTGACCGGGAACCCCAATTAGTGCACCGCGTCCCCTCGCATGGCTCGCTTCGCTCGCCATGCTTCGGGCATGGTGCCTTCACTCCGCTACCGCTTCGCTCGGCACAGATTACCATTCCAATCGTAGTCCACATGGATCGTTAAGTATGAAAAGGTTCCAAAAAAGAAAAAAATCGTGAAAAACTCATGTCAACCTTTTTCCATGTCGACCTTGTTCCTGTCGACCTTTTGTCCATGCCCATGTCGACCTAAGGTGTGTCGACCAATTGGCGTCGACCTAAGGTGTGTCGACCTTTTTGTTGTCGACCTGAAGTCCGGATACCGAAATAGGAGACCATTTCGGTTTATGCTCACACAAGCATAATTGACACTCAGCAGCTGAATATATTTATTTTTTCCTTATTAAGGCTTTTTTTCATATATTAACAAATAAGGAATTTAACACTAGCGCCGTGAGACATTTTTGTATTGTTAATGAATGCCGCTTTAAAAATACAGGCATTCTCGCACACTCCCGCACCTCCAGCTTCTCACACCCTATTACGTTTATCCATCTCTCTATACATTTTTTCAAGTATTTATATATATTTTATTTTTAGTTTATTGTGTTATCTCTATTCATTAGTTTCTTTGTATCACTGTCTTGATCATCTGCATACTATTATAATATTTATGCACTTTATACATTTCCCACACAACAAAATCAGCACTTCTAGTTTGTTTTTTGATACAACTTTGTGATCTCCAACTTTCCTTGAACAACTGTAGTACTGTTTTTGGGTCATAACAAGCGGCTCACCTGCCACCTTTGGTCTCAATAGATACTCTTGATGAATCATCATCTATTGCATCATAATTTTTGGACCACACAAACTTAGAGTCTGGAGTAAGTTGATCACATTCAAAGTTCAATGAAATGACTCCATTGTCATCCACTTCCACCACTACCTCCTTGGTACCTGCAAAATAAGACAAAATATACAAGAGTAATAAATGGTGCAACAAGGATTCAAATTAAATCTTCCCATGTGATTCTAACGAACATTATTTGTCAGTTGTTTTAAAATTGGTTCCCTTATATATGAAGTATACATCAACCTGGTTTGGTTTGTGCGAGTATAGGATCTGTCAGATCGGATGCCTTTCCAACACCAGCCTGGTTCATTGCCCTCACCCTCAGCACGTAAAGGACTTCATTATTCAAGTCTTGGATCTGGAAGATAAAATCAAAATGAAACTATAATTATCAAACACAATTACATGCAGTGTTGGACTGGGGCATGAAGGGCCCACTGGAGGAATGCTGTTGTAGGGGCCCATGCTTAAGGGTGTGGCCAGGCTCTATTGGGGGTGTGGCCGCCCCCACAGAGGTGTGGCTAACCATTACAGAGTACATGTTCTGTGCCGCCTTGGTAAATATATAATAAACCATATTCTTGTGTATAACATATGTGTCACGATCCGGGTATCTGGACGCCATTTCTTACCCATCAGATGCCTCCTAAGGCTGGCTCAGCGCTCCAGGACCGGATCCCATCTGTTATCCTAATGTTCACATTCCTGCATCCTCTCCTGTCTCTCTGAGACGCTGTCACAGTAACGCCTTATTACATCTGGCATGGCGTCTCCCGCGGCCTCCGTCGCCGTCCCTGAGCTTCTGCATGCAGAGTGTCAGAGTGGCGATTACGTCAGCCGCGGCCTCCGCTGTGTCCGCGTGGTTGGATGTGCACTTGTCAGCCTGGCGTCTCCTGTCTCCAGTGGCCGGCGCCGCCATTACTGTTTTCATTACCACATGGATTACAAACCAAACTTCCCTCCAAGTGTCTGCATGGGCGCAGCCATCTTGGATTCTGTCAGCTGATCATTTCCTCCAATCTGTTGTCAGTATTGTTAATCTGCATAATTGCCTAGCCAATCCCTTCCTTGCTGCAGGTATAAATACACTGTGCCTGAGCAAGGAAGGCGTCAGTGCTTTGGTTGTCAAACCTAGTTCCTGTTTGTCTCTCTCCTGTGATTGTCTTCCAGGTTCCAGCTCCTGTCTCAAGACTTCCACCATAGAGACCCGCACCAGCATTCCACCTGCGGTGTAGCCTGACTCTCCAATCCATTGTGGATTCATCTGTTTCCAGCTACAACATTACCTGCTTCCAGCTCAGCTTCCAGCAGAGTACAGCTTCCCTTAAAGGGCCGGTGTCCTTTCTACACTTTACCACTCTCCACCGGTATTATTATTTCTCCGCTCTCAAGTTCTACATTTCAGTTCATATTTCATCGCTCCCAAGTTCATTTATTATTTAACTGGTTCCAGCCAGTATCCACTCCGTGCTAACAACAGTCTGGTTCCAGCCAGTATCCACAGCAGCTGTTTTACCTTCAGCAACCCAGCTTTTCCTGGAACACCAGCTGGCACAATCCTGGGTTATCTCCATTGCTACAGTCGGGCCTGGTAAGGACTTTCCATCTAGAAGATCATAAGAACTATCTCACACTACCAGTGCCCTGTGGCTCCTGCCATCCTGTAGTACCCAGGAACTGTATTTATTATTTGCTGACTTTTACGTTTTCTTTTACTGCTGCTGTGTTGCGGAGTTGTCATAATAAACATCATTGACTTTTATCCAAGTTGTCGTGGTCACGCCTTTGGGCAGTTATTATTCATGTTACTTACATGTCCAGGGGTCTGATACAACCTCCCAGGTTCCGGTACATCTCAGCCCCTACAACTGAGGCTGCCTCCCGTCAGCTCAGGCCCTCAGTTGTGACAGTAAGCACTGACCTAATGAATCCAGCCGGAGACCAGGATCAAGCGGCCAGGCCGATGCAAGAACTGGCAGCCCGACTAGAACATCAGGAGGCTGCACAGGGCCACATCATCCGCTGTCTCCAGGATCTCTCTACTCGGCTGGATGGGATTCAGACAACTCTCCGTGGATCAGGCGCATCTGGTGCGTCAACCACAGTGACTCCAGCTATAACCCCACCCACCTTACCCATTTCTGCTCCACGTCTTCATCTTCCAACGCCAGCAAAATTTGACGGATCTCCAAGATTCTGCAGGGGATTTCTCAACCAGTGTGAGATTCAGTTTGAGCTACAACCTGGCAATTTTCCCAGTGACCGTACAAAAATTGCCTACATCATCTCTCTTCTCAGTGGCTCCGCCCTTGACTGGGCATCACCGTTATGGGAGAGGTCCGACACCCTGCTATCTTCTTACACTGCATTCGTGTCAACATTCAGGCGCATCTTCGACGAGCCAGGCCGGGTAACCTCAGCTTCATCCGAGATTCTCCGTTTACGCCAGGGGTCACGTACTGTAGGACAATATTTGATACAGTTCCAGATCCTGGCATCCGAACTGGCATGGAACGACGAGGCCCTGTATGCTGCATTCTGGCATGGCTTATCTGAGCTTATTAAAGATGAGTTAGCTAACAGAGACTTACCTTCTAAGTTAGATGAGCTAATCTCACTCTGCACGAAAGTTGATTTACGTTTCAGAGAGAGAGCAACTGAGCGTGGAAGATCATCTGCTCCAAAATCTTCTGCTCCTCCTCCTCGTCAACTGTCACCATCTAAAGATGAGCCCATGCAAATTGGCCGTTCCCGTTTAACTCCTGCTGAGCGCCGAAGACGTCTCTCTGAGTCTCTTTGTCTTTACTGTGCAGCTCCGTCTCACACCATCAATGCCTGTCCCGAACGTCCGGGAAAACTCCAAACCCTAGCTCGCCCAGGAGAGGGCCGGCTAGGAGTAATGATCTCCTCTCCATCTCCTCATGATTGTAATCTCCCAGTCTCGCTTCAAGTTGCTCAACGTTATCGGAACGTCATTGCTCTCCTTGATTCCGGAGCAGCTGGGAACTTTATTACTGAAGCCTATGTTAAACGGTGGTCCCTACCCACCGAGAGACTTCCTTCCTCCTTTTCCTTAACTGCCGTGGATGGCAGTAAAATTTTTGATACTGTTATTGCTCTAAGGACTCTACCAGTTCGTCTGAGAGTGGGAGTTCTTCATTCCGAACTTATTTCACTTTTAGTGATTCCAAGAGCCACACATCCTGTGGTCCTGGGCCTTCCATGGCTCCGTCTTCACAATCCTACAATTGATTGGACGACTACGCAAATCCTGGCATGGGGTTCCTCCTGTGCAGAGACATGTTTGTTTAAAGTATTGCCTGTCTGTTCTTCCTCCCCCAGGTCGTCTGATGTTCCACCTCCTCCATATCAAGATTTCACGGATGTGTTCAGTAAAGCTTCTGCTGATATCCTTCCTCCTCATAGAGAATGGGACTGCCCGATTGATCTCGTTCCAGGGAAGGTTCCACCTCGAGGCCGAACTTATCCGTTGTCTCTGCCTGAGACGCATTCTATGGAGGAATACATTAAAGAGAACCTAGCAAAGGGGTTCATTCGACCTTCTTCTTCCCCAGCCGGCGCAGGCTTTTTTTTGTAAAAAAGAAAGATGGTGGTCTGCGGCCGTGCATCGACTACAGAGGTTTGAACGACATTACCATCAAGAACCGTTATCCTTTACCCCTGATTACTGAGCTCTTTGACAGAGTTAGCGGAGCTACCATCTTTACAAAGCTGGACTTGCGAGGTGCATACAATCTCATCCGGATCCGTGAGGGTGACGAGTGGAAGACCGCCTTTAACACCCGTGATGGACATTATGAGTACCTCGTCATGCCCTTCGGATTGAGCAATGCTCCAGCTGTCTTCCAGCATTTTGTCAATGAGATTTTCAGAGACATTCTATACCGTCATGTCGTGGTCTATCTAGACGATATCCTCATTTTGCCAACGATTTAGAGGAACATCGTTTTTGGGTTAAAGAGGTTCTGTCCCGTCTCCGTGTCAATCATCTCTATTGCAAATTAGAAAAATGCGTCTTTGAAGTCAAGTCCATTCCGTTTCTAGGGTACATTGTATCCGGTTCCGGACTAGAGATGGATCCTGAGAAACTACAAGCAATTCAGAATTGGCCGGTACCCTTAACCCTCAAAGGGGTCCAGAGGTTCTTAGGGTTCGCCAATTATTACCGAAAGTTTATACGAGACTTTTCCACCATTGTGGCGCCTATTACTGCTTTCACCAAGAAGGGTGCTAACCCGTCCAAGTGGTCTGAAGAAGCCATGCAAGCTTTTCATCTTTTAAAACAGAGGTTCATCTCTGCGCCTGTCCTGAAACAGCCTGACATCGACTCTCCTTTCATCCTAGAGGTGGATGCCTCCTCCGTTGGAGTAGGAGCGGTGTTATCTCAGAGGGCTAAAGATGGCCATTTACATCCTTGCAGTTTCTTCTCCCGGAAGTTCTCCCCAGCTGAGCGCAACTATGCCATTGGCGACCAGGAGTTGCTAGCCATCAAGCTCGCTCTAGAAGAGTGGAGGTATCTGTTGGAGGGAGCTTCTCATTTAATCACCATACTTACAGACCACAAGAACCTTTTATACCTGAAGGGCGCACAATGTCTCAACCCTCGTCAGGCCAGATGGGCACTTTTCTTTTCCAGGTTCGACTTTAAACTCCAGTTCTGTCCGGGCTCTCAGAATCGCAAGGCCGATGCCCTTTCCCGCTCATGGGAGCAAGAAAATGAGTCAGAGTCTTCAGACAAGCATCCTATTATAAATCCGTTGGCATTCTCCACGGTAGGGATGGACTCTACGCCCCCATCAGGGAAAAGTTTTGTGAAGCCGATGCTAAGGAAGAAGCTCATGCATTGGGCCCATGCTTCCCGTTTTGCCGGACATACAGGTATCCAAAAAACCCTGGAGTTTATCTCTAGGTCCTATTGGTGGCCAACTCTGAAAAAGGACGTCTTGGAGTTTATTGCATCTTGCCCAAAGTGTGCCCAACATAAAGTATCCCGCCAGTCGCCTGCGGGGCAACTGGTTCCACTATCCGTTCCCCGTCGACCATGAACCCACTTGTCGATGGATTTCATTACAGACTTACCCATGTGCAACAAGTTCAATACCATCTGGGTGGTAGTTGACCGGTTCACCAAGATGGCACACTTCATTCCTCTCACCGGTCTTCCGTCAGCTTCCAAGTTGGCTCAAGTATTCATACAAGAGATCTTCCGACTCCACTGTCTTCCTGAAGAAATTATCTCAGATCGAGGAGTTCAATTCACAGCCAAATTCTGGCGAAGTTTATGTCAAGTCCTCCAAGTCAAGCTAAAGTTTTCCACGGCTTACCATCCTCAGACCAATGGTCAAACCGAGAGGGTGAATCAGGACTTGGAGGCCTTCCTCCGCATCTATGTGTCCTCCTCTCAAGATGACTGGGTTCAATTACTTCCCTGGGCCGAGTTCTGTCATAACAACCAGTATCATTCTTCATCTGCTTCAACACCATTCTTCACTAACTTTGGATTCCACCCTAAAGTTCCTAAGTTCCAACCGCTTCCAGCAACTTCTGTTCCCGCAGTGGATATCACCTTGCATCAGTTTGCCAATATCTGGAAGAGCGTACGATCAGCTCTGCTCAAGGCATCGTTCAGGTACAAGAAGTTTGCGGATAAGAAGCGTCGAGCAGTTCCTGCTCTCAAGGTGGGTGATCGGGTATGGTTATCCACGAAGAATTTGAGGTTAAGAGTTCCCAGTATGAAGTTTGCACCTCGCTATATCGGTCCTTTCAAGATTGAACAAGTCATCAATCCTGTTGCTTACAGACTCCAGTTGCCTCCCTTCTTAAAAATACCCAGGACATTCCATGTTTCCCTGTTGAAACCGCTGATCTTGAATCGGTTTCATTCCTCACTTCCTCCAACTCCGAAAGTCCAAACTCAACGAGGCGTTGAGTATGAAGTGGCCAAGATCCTGGACTCACGTCACCGTTACGGTCAACTACAATATCTTATTGACTGGAAGGGTTATGGTCCTGAGGAACGTTCATGGACCAATGCTTCTGATGTCCATGCTCCTGCCTTGGTCCGGAGATTCCATTCCAAGTTTCCTCAAAAGCCAAAGAAGTGTCCTGGGGCCACTCCTAAAGGGGGGGGTGCTGTCACGATCCGGGTATCTGGACGCCATTTCTTACCCATCAGATGCCTCCTAAGGCTGGCTCAGCGCTCCAGGACCGGATCCCATCTGTTATCCTAATGTTCACATTCCTGCATCCTCTCCTGTCTCTCTGAGACGCTGTCACAGTAACGCCTTATTACATCTGGCATGGCGTCTCCCGCGGCCTCCGTCGCCGTCCCTGAGCTTCTGCATGCAGAGTGTCAGAGTGGCGATTACGTCAGCCGCGGCCTCCGCTGTGTCCGCGTGGTTGGATGTGCACTTGTCAGCCTGGCGTCTCCTGTCTCCAGTGGCCGGCGCCGCCATTACTGTTTTCATTACCACATGGATTACAAACCAAACTTCCATCCAAGTGTCTGCATGGGCGCAGCCATCTTGGATTCTGTCAGCTGATCATTTCCTCCAATCTGTTGTCAGTATTGTTAATCTGCATAATTGCCTAGCCAATCCCTTCCTTGCTGCAGGTATAAATACACTGTGCCTGAGCAAGGAAGGCGTCAGTGCTTTGGTTGTCAAACCTAGTTCCTGTTTGTCTCTCTCCTGTGATTGTCTTCCAGGTTCCAGCTCCTGTCTCAAGACTTCCACCATAGAGACCCGCACCAGCATTCCACCTGCGGTGTAGCCTGACTCTCCAATCCATTGTGGATTCATCTGTTTCCAGCTACAACATTACCTGCTTCCAGCTCAGCTTCCAGCAGAGTACAGCTTCCCTTAAAGGGCCGGTGTCCTTTCTACACTTTACCACTCTCCACCGGTATTATTATTTCTCCGCTCTCAAGTTCTACATTTCAGTTCATATTTCATCGCTCCCAAGTTCATTTATTATTTAACTGGTTCCAGCCAGTATCCACTCCGTGCTAACAACAGTCTGGTTCCAGCCAGTATCCACAGCAGCTGTTTTACCTTCAGCAACCCAGCTTTTCCTGGAACACCAGCTGGCACAATCCTGGGTTATCTCCATTGCTACAGTCGGGCCTGGTAAGGACTTTCCATCTAGAAGATCATAAGAACTATCTCACACTACCAGTGCCCTGTGGCTCCTGCCATCCTGTAGTACCCAGGAACTGTATTTATTATTTGCTGACTTTTACGTTTTCTTTTACTGCTGCTGTGTTGCGGAGTTGTCATAATAAACATCATTGACTTTTATCCAAGTTGTCATGGTCACGCCTTCGGGCAGTTATTATTCATGTTACTTACATGTCCAGGGGTCTGATACAACCTCCCAGGTTCCGGTACATCTCAGCCCCTACAACTGAGGCTGCCTCCCGTCAGCTCAGGCCCTCAGTTGTGACAATATGTATAATGCATAACTCGAGTGCACTAGGGTAGAGTCTGGAACCTGATCCCTATAGGAGAAGGAGGGCCCACAGGCAGTGGGGCCCACCAGGGGTTTCCCCAGTTCCCCTGTGGGCCAGTCCGGCTCTGATTACATGAATGCTCAACTAAACTAAAGGGAGACTTCTGACAGTAAAGGCCGTCATGTCACTAATACTGTTACTAACACTACTAACTCACAGTGTAAGCAAACAGCACACTTAAAGATGTGACAAATAGGAACGAATAGCTTTCACCCCTGACAAATCTGATATGAGTAAGGACACACAATTTTAGTGCTTCACGTGTATTTTTGCAGTTCTATTTGTAACTATCTTTTTCCTTTCCACATATTGGGCATGACTTACAGACGTACAGTTGGCCATATTTTTTTTGCAAGAGGGCACTTTTTTGTAACAGGGCATGCGCCGGAGCCATAGTACGCATGCCAGTGATAGCACTGTGGCTTTGCTCGCAGTACTCTGGAAGTCGCAGCCTGATTGACAACCGGAGAATATTTGTGGGATGGCGTCAGTGATCATTTTACAATATAGGGGTGTGATCCCCCCATTTTGTAAGCATGCCAAGTCCAGGGTCTGTGTCTTTTTAAAACAGATTTCCTGGCCCCGGCAGAGGAGTTCCGTTGCCATTCTGAGTAAGAATAAACTTAAGGGCCCCATAAAACTGCGTCAGCTTTCCCCGAACCGATCTGTTTTGCTGATAAAAATGCTGACTGGCTGCATTCAATGATAGATGATTCATTGGGGAAGGAGGGAAATTCTGCATTGTAAAATTCCCAGAATTGGCAGTCCTGATAATTTTTTGGTTGGGAAACAGCAAATCAGGAAAATTCAATATGCTGAATTTCCCCGATTCCCTGACCCACTGGGGGATTGTGGAATTGCCCCAATCCATCTGCCTTTACTCCGATGGGCGATGACTGTGACAGATGGTGATCAGATGATGTGTCTTCGGAATCAGCACTCAAATCTGTGATACAGCCAGGAGAGTTTTTTCTTCAGACGCCTCCTGTGGAATTAGGACATTTTTCCATCACTGTTGCATCCAAAGACGCAGCAACAATGCAAATAGCCTCCTACAATGAATCAGACCCATTGACAAGTGCAAGGCGTTCCTGTGGGAATCTGGTGTACTACACTGCTAGGTCAGGAGGCATGAATACTTTATTTGCACAATGTGTACATTTTGTGATTGGTCACAGCAAGGGAACAGAGAACATTCTACCGTCATTCCTCATTGGTTGCCTGTGTTTACATAGCGTTGTAATCACAAACACTAAGCTCAAGTGACCACTGGTATTTTACACAGTATCGCTCTACATCACTACAACCTTTTTGGGAGCAATGAAAGTAATCTTAGGAGCAAACAGAATTCCAGACATACTGTACAAATGCAGATTTGCACTGGTATTAGCAAATTTATTTTTAGTGGTAAAATGCATCATTTATATCACCCAAACTGGGCTTTCCAAGAAGGGAAAATGGGCGTCAATGTTTGTTGAAAACAGTCCCCACAATCTATCAGTCACATGCTTCTAATCATCAAGCAGCCTATTTATGGTTGAATAAAATCTGAAACAGACAAGAATTTCAAGATTCTAGAAAATAAGTCGTTTGCTTAAAAACTACCTACTGTGTGCTATCACTGCACTACCCTGTGTATGCAAGCGTGGACTATACAGAGTTACATATTAATTTGTAAAAACATAGAAATGTATGATTTGCAGATCTAAAGTGAGAATATCCGTAAATACCTTCAAGTAAGTGTTTGCAGTTGGCTTCTTGTTCACACCTTTCCAAGCTTCCTCTGGTGCATCTGCCTCTTTAACGTCCACGTAAAAGCCGGTAACTGGACTGCGACCAGTGTAGACTGGGGACTTCCATAGCAGAACCATGGAGCTACTCCTGACCTCAGTAACGGTTAGCTCATGTGGCGGTCCTAATATAGGCAAAATACTCATGAATAAGTGAATATCATAATCCTGAATGGCTAAGGTACAGTAGTGGGGCTGCCTTAGCAGATAACTGAATGAAATAAATAAGGGAATAAAATCAATAATAATAAAAAAAGAAAAAAGAAAAAATTGTATTGGGTGAACTTAGGGGAGATAAATAAAATGGCTTAACACCACTTTCCTAAACTCCCCCAATTGACATGTCCTGTTGTATAATGGAAAAAGTAGAGAAAGCCTTTGTCAAACTACTGTTGTGCTGTCAGGGTCATTGACAATGCAGGACTGCAGCAATTTGACAAAATGTCCACCCTGAGCATGATAATTGATGTCCTACTGGGTCTGTAAGAGACATTAAGGGAGCTATATCAAGCCTTGGAAAGAGCTACAGTAGGAAATTGCCCAAACCAACCAATCAGCATCTGTCATTTTATGGACCGTGCAAGATACATGACATAAGCTGATTGATTACTTTGGGTAACTTCTCCACTTTATCTCTCTCCAAGGCTTAAACCATCTCCCCCATTGTGAGACATTGAGGGACAAGTAGGTTTGGGAGAGTCTAGGAAAGTGAGCTTCTGTGTTTCCCAGACCAAAATAATTTTTTTCTGGAGGTGATCCCTTAAAATGTATGACTAATATCATGTCTGATAAAGTTTACTTAAAAAGGACACTACATAAACCTAAAACACCTGTTCACTTACATGAATGAGCTACTAATAACATTCACAATAAAAGTCCCAATATTGTTCTAAATTATCAGCCAATTTGACTAAAAGTTGCTAGATATACTGTATTAGTCTGCTGCTGTGTTCTTTAACCTATTCATTTATAGGAAATTTGCAAAGTGTAGTAAATATTTTCTCTCACAACCAGGACGAAGGGGTCTATTTACTAAGCCTTAGATGGAAATAAAGTGAACTGAGATAAAGGAGGACATTTACTAAGCAGTGATAAGAGTGGAGAAGTGAGCCAGCGGAGAAGCTGCCCATGGCAACCAATCAGCATTGAAGTAACATCTATAATTTGCATACTATAAAATGATACAGAGCTGCTGATTGGTTGATGGGGCCCACTTCTCCACTGGCTCACTTCTCTGCTCTTATCACTGCTTAGTAAATATCCCCCAAAGTACCAGCCAATCAGCTCTTAACTGTCATTTTTCAAACCCAGTCTGTGACATGTCAGTTAGGAGCGGACTGGCTGGTACTTTATCTCTGTTGACTTTATCTCCATCTAAGACTTAGTAAATAGACCCCTTTAGCTCAAATATCTAATGTTATGATAAGCTCCAGAGATTTCTATTAACACATTTGAGAATCTTATTAGCAACTCCATTGTATTTGCAAATGTATGTTGGGAGATTTATAAAATGTTGGCAAGATATAAAGTGAAAGAGCGCTAAAGGGGAACATTTATCAAAGCTTGGAAAATGATAGTGTAGAGAAATAAAGTACCAACCAATCAGTTCCTAGCTGTCATGTTTCAAACAAAGCCTTTAAAGTGACAGTAAGTTCCTGACTGATTGATTGATTGATTGATTGATTAGTATGTATCTCTCTCCAAGCCTTGATAAATCTTTTGCTAAGTACCAACCATTCAACTTCTGTCATTTTTCGAACACAGCCTGGAAGATAAAGCTGATTGGTTGGTACTTTATCTCTCTCCACTTTAACTCTGAATAAGATTTGATAAATCTACCCCTATATTTTATGGTTAGTTGGCATTTCAAATCCAAAAATTATTTAGTTTATGTTAAAAAAAAAAGTTTAATGAAGCAGAAGGATTTACCTGGCACCGCAATGGTCCATTCTTCACATTTGAATGACTTACTTGGCAGGGATGGAGTCCCAACCCCAGCCAGATTGCATGCAGCCACCTGATATTGGTACACTGTGTTTTCTTTCAAGTTCAAAACCTGTAGTATATAAACAAAGTAACAATTCAATATATGGTACCGGATTTTACCAGATATGCAGTGTTAGCTTACAAAACAAAATGATTTGGGGGCATTTATTAAACAAAACAGATGATGTAATGGTTAGAATTACAGTGCTGAGGCCATGGGTTCTATTCCCACTATGGCATTACCTGTGTGGAGTTTGTATATTCTCCCCGTGCTTGTGTGGGTTTCCCTCTGGGTACCTCTGTGTCCTCCCACAATCCAAAAATATACTGTTTGATTAATTGGCTCCTGACAAAAATTAACCCTTGCGTGTAAGTGTATGCGTGTTTAGGGGATCAGTACGTAATCCCGCTGGACGGGATCCCGGCGGTCGAAATACCGACGCCGGAATCCCGACCACACAATCCCGACAGGGGTGGCGAGCGGAACGCAGCCCCTTGCGGGCTTAATAAATAAATTAATAAATTACAATAAAAGAATGCTCCACAAAGAGATTTCTTTCTTGGATCATCTCTTTGATCCTCCAACCTATTTCTGTGTTAGATGTTCAACCCCTTGGAGCACCTACAACTTACCCTGAATTCGTATGAGTTTTTGACATGCTGGTTTTGACAAACATTTAATATTTACTTTAGTCCTCCTGTGTGGGATACCTACCCAGACTTAATCCCTGGAGTATGTCAATTATTATGTCAATTAGGGCAGTACGGATGGTGTAATTGTTAGCATTACTGCCTCACAGCACTGAGGTCATGGGTACAATTCCCACCATGGACCTAACTGTGTGGAGTTTGTATATTCTCCCCGTACTTGCGTGGTTTTCCTCCGGGTTCTCTGTTTTCCTCCCACAATCCAAAAATATACTGGTAGGGTAATTGGCTTCGAACACAAATTAACCCTAGCGTGAATGTGTGTGTGTGTACATGTGGTAGGGAATATAGATTGTAAGCTCCACTGGGGCAGGGACTGATGTGATTGGACAATTCTTCTCTGTAAAGCGCTGTGGAATATGTGTGCGCTATATAAATAACTGGTAATAAATAATTATCAAGTAACAGAATAAGAGCACAAGCATCTATACTGTGTTTTTAATACTTTCCATTTGTATCATGTTGTTGGTACAGTTACCCTCTTTATTATGTGTTACTGTGTGAGCTTTGCTGCCTATTTGCTGATAGGCTAAATATAAATTCCTTACAACAATAAAAGTTTCACATTAATGGTTTTATTCCTGTTGCACATCTGCAATGTGGGTGGAAATGTTTGAAAGTGTACTAACTGAAAGTGCATTTTTACTTTTCAAATTATAATTATCTGTAGCAGAGCAGTAACACTATTATGCATTCATCATATATATATATATATATATATATATATATATATATATATACCTTGGTTGTTGGACCGGCACTCCTCTTTCACAGGAGATGCTGCTCCGGTGCCTCCAGTAGCGGGAAGTGTCTATCAATGGAAAGAATCTGCGGCACTCGGAGTCTTTACTGAAAAACAATGTGTATTCACACAAACACCACCAACGTTTCGGGGCTCACACGCCCCTTTGTCAAGGTGAACAGAAGTGAAAACAAGTGAAGCATCACTTACCTATATACCTAAGAAGAAGCCCGCCGTGAAGGAAGCGCCGCCCGCCGCCGCGTTCTCTGGCTCCGGTGTGGGCATACTGCTGGCGCAGCCTGATGACGTGGCGCCGTGTAGCCATGGTAACCGGGGTAACAGAGTGCGCGTCAGCGCGCGCTGGAAAAAACAGTGAAACTTAGTTTCACTGTTTTTTCCAGCGCGCGCTGACGCGCACTCTGTTACCCCGGTTACCATGGCTACACGGCGCCACGTCATCAGGCTGCGCCAGCAGTATGCCCACACCGGAGCCAGAGAACGCGGCGGCGGGCGGCGCTTCCTTCACGGCGGGCTTCTTCTTAAGTATATAGGTAAGTGATGCTTCACTTGTTTTCACTTCTGTTCACCTTGACAAAGGGGCGTGTGAGCCCCGAAACGTTGGTGGTGTTTGTGTGAATACACATTGTTTTTCAGTAAAGACTCCGAGTGCCGCAGATTCTTTCCATTGATATATATATATATATATATATATATACACATGCAGTGCATTGAAAATCTTTTTTTGTGAATTCTGTTCTCATTAAAGAAAAAAGCACAAAACATTGAGGGCCATTCCGAGATGATCATAGCTGTGCTAAATTTAGCACAGCTATGATCATTCACACTGACATGCGGGGGGACGCCCAGCACAGGGCTATCCCGCCCCACAAGTCAGTGCTCCCCCCCCCCCCCCGCAGAAGTGCAAAGGCATCGCACAGCGGCGATGCCTTTGCACTTCAAGAGTAGCTCCTGACCAGCACAGCTTTAGCGTGCTGGACAAGAACTACTCATCGCTCCCCGACCCGCAGCGGCTGCGTGTGCCATCATGCAGCTGCTGCAGCCTGCCCCCCGTTCGATCCGGCCACGCCTGCATTGCCTGGACTGCGCCCACGAAACGGCTTCCAAATGCCGCCGTTCCGCCCCTCCCCCCACTCAGCGACTGCCTCTGTCTGTCTGGCATGCGCCGGTGCATGCGCAGTTCTGAGCCGATCGCACCGCTGTGATAAACTGCAGCGTGCGATCGGGTCAGAATGACCCCCATTGTGTGTTGACATTAGCAATCACTCCAAGATATAGATAGTGATGACTAACAATGACAATCTCTTAAATGGATTGAATATATCAATGGTATAATACACAACTAGTGTGAAAAGTCACATGGGTTCAAATACAAAGGTAACAAATTTGAAAGAGGGTAGAGATTAAAAAGGAGGGGAGGGGAAGACAAAAGGGAGGGAATCAAAGAAAGCAGACCAGTGTAGTCTTAGCGGAAACCTGGAGTGTGTAGAAGGGCTAGGTTCCCTGTAACTACTGTAAGTACCTGAGACTATGTAGGTAGAGCAATAGCCATGTAGGTTTTATACGCATTCAATGATTTATAGTCTAACCAGTGAGACAAGTTCATGTGAAGTCAGAAAGATTGTCAGCTGAGGATAACAAGATGTCCTCCATAGACATAAAACAGCGAATTTTCCAGAACCAACTTTTACATGTCGGAGGATTTGTGGAATTCCACAATGTGGAGATAGTGGAGCGAGCAGCATTGCTGAAGTAGCAGAGGAGCGATTATTTATATTTTGCCACAGGTAAGGGAGAATGACGCAGCAGCCAGAAGGCTGGGTCAGCAGGAACGGATACCATGAAACTCGGAGTAATGTACGTGTAGCAATTTGGAGAAGTTTGGAGAAAATAAAGTAGTTTAGGGAATGTGTTAATTTTAACTACATTCGGTTTGCCTAGCCAGGAGTGCTGTTTCAGATGCCAGTTATTAAAGTCTATACGTATGGAAGAGAGTAGTGAATCATAATTCATGTGAATAGCTGAGACATATTTCTAGTAGTTTAACCCAAAGGCAAGTAATATGATCTGGATGCCAAGTAAATGGAAAGACATGCTGTAGTCCACTAATAGTGGTTTTTGGAGAGGATATATTAAGTGCTCTGGATTTTGAAATACTCATTTTAAAGTTAGTTTTCCAAATTTCTCAAATTCTAACATTAAATGTGGGAGAGAGGTGACTGAATGGGATATAATAGCCAATAAATCATCAGCAAATAATGCCAATTTATGTTCATCGCCCCCAGCCCAAATTTCAGATATGTGAGGGTTGCCGCTTTAAGCTCTCGCTATGCAAAGCATGGATATCAGTGGGGATAATGGGCAACATTGTCTGATGCTAATGAAAAATGGATCTGACAAGGCACAGTTAACTCGAACTCTAGCTGACAGAGCTGTATCGAGTGACAGAATTTTTTGGAGGGCAGAGTTCCCAATCCCATGTGTCCAAGGACAGACCCCGTAAAGGTCCAGCTAATCCTGTCAAATGCCTTTTCAGCATCACTTGACAGTAAACTGGTGGAAACTTTACTCTGTGATGCTAGATGAGTCAAATTCAGGACCTTGGTCATGTTGTCTCAAGCCTCTCAACCACAAACAAAACCAACCTGGTCCCCATGAATTAATTGCAGTAAGAAGGAATAAGCCTGTTCACTCTCATCTTTGCATACATTTTAAGATCCACATTGAGAAGTGATATTGGTCTGTAGCTTGTACACAAGGAGGGGTTCTTATCTGATTTAGGGATGATGGTGATGTGGGCTTTTAGGGATTGTTTGAAGAACTGGGTGTCTTTGGAGATAGCATTAAAAGCTTGGAGAATCATGGGGGCGAGCTTGTCTTTAAAGGTTTTGTAGTAGCCTATGGTGAAACCATCAGGGCCAGGACTTTTGCCTGAGGGAGATGAGGAAATAGCCTGCTCTACCTCCTGCAAGATAAAAGGGAGTTCTAGAGACTCCTTATCAGAGGGAGAGTTGGAAAATTCACCGAAGAGAGGTAATCTAAAATCTCTGCGGGGGGACGGAGGGTGGGTTGAACGAGTGCTAGGTAGATTATACAATGTAGAGTAATATTGCTTAAAGTATGAAGCGATGTTAGGTGTCTGTGAGTATATTGTGCCAGAATCATCCTTGATAGTGTGGATAAAGCCAGTTGCTCACTGTGCACGTAAGACTCTAGCTAACAATCTCCCTGGTTTGTTATCCCACTGACAGAAGTGATTTCTACACCTCCACAGTGATAGTTTAATATGGTCTGATAGCAGTTTCTTGAGTGCTGCTTGCACCTCGGTCAACTCAAGGTAGACATCTCCAAATAACGAGGATCTGCTGAAGTAAGGCTTTTCTTTGCAGGTTTTTTATTTCTTGATATAGGATCCTATTTGGATTTAGTTACCCCGGATCACACATTTATGTGCTTCCCAGAGTGAGAGTTTAGAGAGAGTTTAGGGACATCAGGAGTATCATTGTGATCAAGATAATCTATAATAGCAGAATCTATCCACACTATTACAATAAGCATCTTGCAGAAGAGACTTGTTACGAAACCAAGTCCATTGTGTGAAGGAAAATCTAGACAATGACAGGGTCATCGATATGGGGGGGTGGTCCGACCATGTGATCGGACCGATCGCTGCATCAGAGAGCAGGTGGAGATGTCAATGGCTTAAAAATAAGTAATCCAGTCAGGAGTAGACATTGTGGGGTAGGGAGTGAAAGGAATAGTCACGAGCAGTAGGTGATAATAATCTTCTAAATCAAATTTAATTCTTTTTTCAAGAACGTTTTCTGTCACAACTTCTATAAAATATGACCCATTTATTTATAGGCCACTGCATAAATTCACAGTGCAGTACAGTGGGGGAGTAGAGTGTATATAACAAAGGTTACATCACGGTAACTGGCAATCAGTAGAAAGATGAGGTGAGGAAGGAGATGTGGATGGAAATGATGTGTCTGGAGAGATTATTGAGGTAATAAAATGGTGGTTGAGGTGAAGTAAGGTGTGCTAGACATCATGAGAGATGTGGGGCACATGAGGGAAGGTAAGGATAGGAGAAAAAGCTAGGATGGGAGAGCTAGGGAGGGAGAATGTTTGGGGAGCGGAGGAGCGATGAGGGTAAGAGGTCAACGACAGGCTGAAGATGTGAAATATTATATTTCCATTTAATACTCACCTAATGGATTAAGCACATTTATAATGGAACTGTTTATTCAGTAATATACAAAGCCATTGACAGTCATCATACTGCATACATATATCAAAGATCCCTATGTGAATTGAGTTACCGTCATGCCTCAGGTTTCTACCAGTCATATTAAGAGATGCATTTAATAATTTCTGCTGGTGTGCACTACAAATAGAAGACAGGTGCGTGGACTTACAAAGAGTCTTTCTTTGACCAGATTCACCATTGCATAAGGTGTTGATCTGGGCTTAGACAGTTTTGAATGATATGTGGCAGGTGTCCATGTGACAATCAAAACGTTTTTTTGGTGCATAGGCTTTTGCAGCTTTAATAGGCTTAGAACTACAATTTCCACAAACTCAAAGTCAATGTTTAGCTCACTGTGGAGAGAGCCAGTTTGTGTCTCGAGAGATAGAGCCAATAAGGAAGCACGTATCTGAGAGCTGATGCCCACTGGTAAGAAAGCATCAGAGGAGCACCTGCTGCCCTAACAGAATGGTAATTCCAGAGATAATGGCCTGTTAGAGAGTATGGATGCCCTCCGATTTTGGCCAGGTTCGTTATTGATCTTTGATGGGCAGGTTTTATTTCCTTGTTGCTGTCAGGGGCGTGCCTATTCACCCAGCTGCCTAAAGTGGCAACAGAAGTGGCACATTTCTCACCCTATACCCTACACCCTAATAAAACTATTGTAAACATTTGTAAATGAACAGTCTGTACTATAATAGACATTCTCACTGCTTTTTGTGATATACACTTTTACAGCATAAGCATTCATTTTAGATATTATCATTAGCTAACCAGATCTACAAATATTGCTGTTAATACCTAAAATACATAGAAATAAGCCACATTATTCTCATGAGCTCTTATTTATAACATATTACACAGCGCTGCACATTGAAGTGATAATAAGACAAGTTACATGCAATGACAAGAAACAACATCTTACCCTGTATGCTCTGTCGCTTATGGGTTTAACATTGGCTTCCTGCCATTGTTCTGGGACCCCATCCACAACCTCTCGATAGTTGATGTAGTAGCCTTGAATGTCCACACCGCCGGTGACTTTGGGCTGCTTCCAACCAATCACCATGGAGTCACATACACTCTCGAGAACAGTGATGTCATAAGGGGCGGAGGGAGTTGCTGTTTTTTACATGAATATTAGACAAGTAGGTTTGGTTTATTTGTTAGAGGATCAACTTTAAAAAATATCACTTAGATTAGGTAACAGTCTGAGGATCACATGTTAATGTGAAATAAAGCAGTGTAAGGGAATTGTCCTTTATAAACAACGCAATGTGTAAAACAGTGAGCGAATTAAATGTTTTTATAGTGAGAGCATTTTACTAAAGACCAGTGCAAACAGACAGGTGCAATGACCTTTGATTATCACACAGATAACATGGAATTCTAGATTACAGTCCATAGCTCTTAGCTAATAGCTATACAAGTAAGTCCAACAGATAACATTTTACAAATAGTTTTCTCCCAGCACAGAACTGGTCCCACGTGTTCTCAAACATGGTTATCCTTAAAATATGACATGTTCTAGATATAAATAAGAAATACTGCCTGAGAATAACGTTTTTCACAATTAATGCTAGGTTCTGTTGCATGGAGAAAACAAATCTCAGTATTATCTTCAACATATTTTAATTGTAGCCTTTGGAAACAACTAATAAAAATATATGAATGCCTTCCCATATAAAGAAGTCCCATGTATTACAATCATGTACTAAAAAGATCTAAACATACAGTAATAACTGTCCTCACATGTGAATATTTAGGTACAATTGTCATACAATAAATAAAATACATTAACTGCAGCCACTATAATTATAGATTTATTGATAGATGGGTTTACACTTCTCTGGATGGAAGCAAATTTGCAATTGATATACATTATACAAAACAGTGTTATTTACAGAAGAAACTTGCCTAGTATGGAACTGATACTGTGGGGGACATATATCTAACCTTGGAGAAAGATAAAGTGGAGAGAGAGTAAGTACCAACCAATTAGCTTCTGTCATTTTTCAAACACAGGGGGATATGTACTAAGCATTGAAAAGAATAGAGAAGTGAGCCAGTGGAGAAGTTGCCCATGGCAACTAATCAGCATTTAAGTAACATTTATAATTTGCATACTTTAAAATTATACAGAGCAGCTGATTGGTTGCCATGGGCAACTTCTCCACTGGCTCATTGCTCCACGCTTATCACTGCTTAGTACATGTCCCCAACAACCTGTAAAATGAAAGTTAGAAGCTAATCGGTTGGTACTTTATCTCTCTCCACGGTTTGATACATGTCCTGCACAGTAGTAGTTGCATACTAGGCAAGTTAATGTATTTTTCCCCTACTATGTATAAGGCAAATAAGTCATAACATGTAATCTGTGATATAGTTATATAAATAGCCATAATCATTGCACCTGGAGTTCCGGGATGAGGAAAACATTCTATACTTACCTGATACAGGAACTACATTTGGGGTTATTCATTAATCTGTCATATTTTTACATAATCATTTTGTGACAAACTAAAATATGGAATCTGAAAATGCTGGTGTAGTGGAATGGGGTGGTTATATTCTAACCTCTTTATATATAATATGAATATTAGATGCCACTCTAATAGTTCTTTAAAAATTCATGAAATAATAGCAAAATAGTTCTACAGGATTTCTGAATGACATCAGTACTCTCACCTGGTAAATTATAACATCATCACTTTATTATAAGCGATAACGTCATTACTCTGCCTTCAAAATTATCTTAGAGAATTGCTTTCACTTATCTCAGCTTTCTTTAAGACACGTTTTATTCTACTTCTCTCTCCCAAAGTTATAATAAACAGTAGGTGCATTTGTGTGTCAGCGAACAGCAATAGATAAACATTAAGGCAATAAAGAAAGGAAACTATATCAGTCACTTGTGTTTCATTATTCTATAACAGTTTAATGAATAACCATCAGTCTGTCTGTACTTACAAAAAAATCATGTTTTACTTACCAAACCTTTGTAAACAGGAACATGCTAAAATTAAGGTGTTTTCAGGAAAACACTGATTTCTGTAACCGAGCAATGACTTCCCTACTTACCTGTACATACCCCCTACATACATCATATGGCCCAAGACACCGCAACTGCCGTAAGAAAGTTATTGGAAGTATTTGGAACCCACAATCATGCGACTGGTAACAGAGGCAAATCAGTACACTTAGTTACAATTACAGAGACCTGTGCAGTTTATAGATAATAGATTCCCAGATATAGGTGCCACTCAGAAATGAATGGAGAACAACAGCAATGAGCTTGATGCTACATTCATTTACTGAAAGCTGCTTTAGTTCTCCATGATTTGCGTCTGAGTGCTCCTGTATCTGTGAGTATTCTGTGTCTGTGGTTCAATAGATCTACAGTAAAAAGATAGACAGTCAATAGCGCGACCTCAAATGGTCGACATACAAAATATCAACATGGAAAAGGAATACAGTAGAATAAGTCAACAGGGTCAAAAGGTCGACATGAAAATGGTCGAAACAAGGTTTTTATTTTTTGTTTTTTTTGTTTCATTTTGTATGTTTCACCATATCTGAGAAAAATTAGTGGAAACGTGTATACTCGTGGGCTCCCTTGAAAGCCACGCTTCGGGCAAGGCACCTCGATGCGCTTGGCATAGGTTACTATTCCCAGTCATAGTCCATGTGGATAGTAAATGATGAAAAAGTTTAAAAAGTAAAACAGTTTTTAAAAACAAACTGTAGTAGACCTTTTGGACCTGTCGACGGTCAACCTCAAGCACTGTGTACCTTTTATCTGTAAACCTTTTGAGCCTGTCAACCTTTTGCATTTGACCATTCGGGGATGACCTATTGACTGTCTATCTTTATAATGTAGATCTATCAACCGGATACCGTGTAATCGTGGGGAATGCACCGAAGCAACTTATGCACCTTTATAACTGGGATTTTTATATTTTTTATATATATATATATATATATATACACACATACTGTATTCACTGTATGTGTGTTATTTTAATTCTGAGAATATTGTGCCTCATTACTGCAGAATGCTATCAAACATTTAGAAATACACATGAATGTCACGATACTGATTTATTTGTTGTCTCCTGTTATACAGGGTGTTATACAGGGTGTATCCATACATAAGTTTTCATACATCAGATGGTCAAACTATGTGGGTCAGTGCTACAAATAATGTGAGGGTTACAGTTATGGTTAATTGAATGGTAAGTAGTTTGCAATTGGTTCTCAAGAGAACAGACGCCTATACTAAATATTTTGCTAAGTGTTTGTAATATGTTAGCAATGGATAATACACATATTCTTTGTATTGTGTGTGTGTGTGTGTGTGTGTGTGTGTTTTCAGTAAAACATCTACATTGTATATTGTGCAAGCTAATTTTATAATGTAGTATAAAGTTTTAGAACATACTACACATCAAAATATTTCTATGTGAAGTTCTCAATTTTATGTAGGGTCAGGGGAATGGGGTGAGCATATTCGTATAACTCACTAATGTTCACTGTTGAATTCATTTGTACTCTACTTAGAAATGTTAAATGACCAAAGTGTCTTGTTTTTCATTACACATTTCAAAGTCTACATGGTATCTGTTTTTTACTTTGAGATATGAACAGAATACTATGCTACCAGAAAATATGTTCTTCAAAGCTTGACTTTATTTTATCATTAGTTAATTACAGGCACATCAATGTTTTGTGGTAAACATTACTATAACAAGTTTATCAATGCATGCAGACATCAAAACAACTTTTCACGAAAATTGTTTTTTTTTGTTTATTTTTTTTAAAACATTTAACATTGGCGTAAATGCTTTAAATTCATGACATTGACAGGCAAAAATGCAAAGTGAAATATTAGTTAACACAAAGTGATCTAATCATATACATGCATGGGATCTCTTATCCAGAAACCTATTATAGAGACTTTTTGAACCAGAAGGCATCCAAATAAATAATTGCTGCTGCTGGATACTGATATCATATATATATATATATATATATATATATGTATAGCAATTAGTTATAGTGGCTAGCTTTCACTGACACGTACTGTATGCAGGGCCATCTTAACAGCGTTGTAGGCCCTGGGCAATGCAATGAACCCGGTCCCCTACACACCCATTCACGTGAACCAATTAAAAAATACTCATAAGATACCCCTCCTGTGGTCCTGTGCCGTGTCTCATACGGTGAATGGCTATCGGCAGTGATTAGTGGATAGCTCCAGCCATCCACCAATAAGCCATTCACTGTCTGACTGCAGGCTGGGAGGCAGATGGGGAATGTTGCCTCAGTGCTCTGATTGCATGACCACCAACCACTCCTGCTCAGAGGTACCTAGAATTATGGGGCCCTGGGCAGCTGCCCATTGAGCCTATATCTTATTATAGCCCTAACTTTAAGCACTGTAAGAAAATTAAAGAGTAGTGTAATGCTACTGGCAGTTTGGGAAAAGACATTGATCATTTTAAAATGTAATCTATATAATAATCTTCTACGGTCTGTCCCATCTCGAACATGCATGCATATTGGGGGACAGGGTGCATGCCCATTGGTTCCAATTAGTAGGGAGACGGGACAGACCCTAGCCTAGCAGGAGAGGAGGAGGAGGACCTGGTCCACAGGGAATGTGGTAAGTATGGACAGACCTGGGGGTGAGGCAGAGCGTAGAGCATTGCGGTACAGGAGTGCAGGCAGAGAAGGGGGAGGAGCGGGACAGGGCAAGGGGGATAGAGAAGGGGTGGGACAGAACAAAAAGTGGAGTAGTCGATAGAGAGGGGGTGGGGGAGACTAGTTAAAGAGGCTGAGTAGCCATTAGAAAGGGGGCATGGCGGGACAGAACCAGAAGCGGAACAACTGATAGGGCGTGGTGCTGGACAGTACAGGAGGTGAAACAGCCAATAGAAAGGGGGTGTGGCGGAGCAGTGAACAGACACTGAGGTGACCCAGCATATGGCAGGTCCTTTTACTATATTTATTTTATTATAGTACACCAAATTCCAGAAGACCTCCTTATTCTAGAAGCCATCAAGTCTCCAGATATTAGACCTCATACATCTACTACGTGATTCACATGCAACAATACACGTTTTATTACGATGACATGTAAGTTCATGTGACATTCCTATTTGTATGCAATAATCTGCTGGGCATTCAGGGTTGCCCTATATCTATACACACTTTACAACAACACCCTCTATTATAACAAGGTTCTGAAAGTTCTTTAAGTGACAGAGGTACAAAATGGCACCAACTCCAGATGAAGATTTGCAAAAGGTCACAAATGTAAGGGCATCGGGAGCAGGAGTGTAGCACCAGCAGGATGTCCCCTACAGCTCCACCTGCTGGTGTGCTATGTAATATCTTTTAGCTGCCTGAGCCGGTATTGTGCAGACTCAGTGATAGTATGAGCACTATTTACGTGGTTTTAAAAGCAATAAATACATTTCAGAGAAACACCCAAATTGTTTTGTAATTCATGTCTGGTTACCTTTGTGTGAGATGATCACTATAACAGTATAGAATGAGTTTTATTGCACAACAGTTACTAGTGATTATCAATTTGCATTTTCTTAGTAGAATCGTGTAGATGTTGTTTGGATGGTGAGCTGTGTATTCCAAATGACATCAATTATAATACCACAAATTACTCTCAAGACTCTTAACTACTAGGAAAATTGTTAGAAACTTAGATGTAATAACTTGATTTATTAATGTTACTTCTCCAGATTTTATTTTATTTTCTATTATTATTCCTCTGGCACAGTGTTTCTCCACCTGGGATACTGGTACCCACAAGGATGCTCGCCGTGATGCTTCTGTGATGGTGGGGCAGAACCTCCAGGTGGTGATTGGATACATAGGGAAAGCAGTATCCAAGGGAACTCTAGCCCCATACATCATAGGAGGACCCTGATAACAGAATGAAAATATCTATCCCTCTATCTATGTAAAAGCAGCATAAGGTTTGTGGAATATTGTTTTTTTTTTTGACAATCTTTCAAATTGTAATATGTGAGAAATATATGAGCATATTCTTGTGTCATTAATAAATCTTGTTTACAGTACTTTTGCTTTTATATAGCAATGCCTAAACATTTTATACAAAAGCAATTATATTGCTTACATATGTATTGCTTTGCAAATGTTGTGTGTACAAAGGGTCTGCTTCATGTTTGTGAGTAAAGCTAAAGAAGCAAGTAACTTTGGGGGTCATTCAGATATGGTTGGTGCTGCTACCACTGATGCTTCCTTGGAAGCAGCAGTGATAGCGCTGTATGGAAATGCAGCAGGAGGCATCTATTACAAGCAGACACCTCCTGCTGCAGTAGTGATCTGAGCTGTGTCCCAGGATGTGGCATCAGGGGTTCACTACGGCTGGCCGGCGGTCGGGCTCCCGGCGACCAGCATCCCGGCGCCGGGAGCCCGACCGCCGGCTTACCGACAGCTTGGCGAGCGCAAATGAGCCCCTTGCGGGCTCGCTGCGCTCGCCACGCTACGGGCACGGTGGCGCGCTACGCGCGCCACACTATTTTATTCTCCCTCTATGGGGGTCGTGGACCCCCACGAGGGAAAATAATTGTCGGTATGCCGGCTGTCGGGCTCCCGGCGCCGGTATACTGAGCGCCGGGAGCCCGACCGCCGGCAAACAGAAGACCACCCGGCATCAGATTACTCTCACACCATCAGGAGGCATATGGCATCTGTGGTGTCACGCAAGCCACCTGTCACAGAGGCCAGGAAATCTGTGTCCTATGACGGAGATCCCTGGCCTCTTCCCACCCCCTAAACAACAGCCACACACCTTCATTTTCACAAAAGGAGACTGGCACTGCCCCCCAATCTGCAGCAGACTGTCAACACTGACAGAATGCTGCCGTCCTGCTTCCGAAATTGGGGGACCCATTCGTGCAGAACAGGTCCTGTGCATGTGCAAAGTACAGAATATCGATACTATGCGCATGAGATCGCTACAGTGACCAAACCTGAATGACCCCCTTGGTGTCTTGAACAAACCATGTTGCCATGCAATGGGAGCAAATACATGTATATTGTTTCTATGCAGGGTAAATACTGGCTACTTTATTTTTACACTGCAATTTAGATTTCAGTTTGACCACGCCCCACCCAAATCTAACTCTTTCTGCACGTGTTACATCTGCCCCACCTGCAGTGCACATGGTTTTGCCCAGTTGCCTGCTTTTTTCTTTTCTTATAAACATGAATCAGGCCCAAATAACACAAATGGCCTGCCAGGGAGTACCCAGGTGGAAATTACTGAGGACCCCTGCTCTAATACACTGCTTTTGGCCTATAAGCAGGGGGATTTGCTTTTTTGATTGCTATGGTAATTGATGTCAACAATTATATGAAGATAATTACATTATGCCGTTGTTTCCTGTGCATATAATGAATTGGGTCGGCCCTGGTTTATGGAGTCAGCTGTCACTTACTTTGCTGCTCTGTTCCTCCTTTCTGTGGCAAGTGTGTGGTAGCCATGGACTCATTGCTTGCACTTATATTACTTACTCCTGCAGGTCCAGGATTACCACCTTTACTGGGTGAGACATTTTGTGTAATAACACTGCTATCTGGCAGTGCATCTGTGGTGGGGGAATGCTGTGTGGACTCATGCTTGACCTCCCGGCATGCAGGGGAGTCTGTTAGCCCATCAGCAATAGCATTCAGATCAGGGCACGCACCATGTGGCAATCCTCCCCCTACAGCATCCAGAAGAATACAAAGACATTGTTATTCATACTGTACATTCACCTGTCCATTATACATGCAGTGAGCAATAGAGGGTGACGCCTCTACAACACCACTCTGTTGCTCAGTGTCTACAGCAGAGTAATGCAGACCACACAGCACACACTTCATTACACACATATACCTACTACAGAAATATGTTACAGTGTGAACTGGTTTATGTCAGATTATTAGAGAATATTGGGCTGATGCAGAGTTTACATGACATAATTTACAGTATAGATCTCTCTGCACTTTTGCTTTAATCATTTACTCCTATTTTGCTGCCACCTCTGCATAACATTATAGAATGCTCTGGTTGTCAGAGAATGTTGTATAGCTCCAAGTGAAAATCATGTTCCTGTATTTGTGTTGCATCAGGGGTGTAAGTATAATCTTAAAAACAGCCCAAATTATAATAAATCAGGGACTGGGAATATACTTGGACAGTTTTTTTTCCATCTTTAATATCAAATATGAAATGACTTGTGCTCTAGTGTGTGATCAGGCACATGTGTCATGTGTCATCAGGCACATGTGTCACGTGTGTCATGTGAGAGCCCATGGTATGACCATTACTCAGCCAGCCCGCAATAGTTTCTGCTACATGTATATACAGTAAGTGTCAACTGCTGTAGACACTTATAAGTTCTTAAACTATATTTGGCATTAATATGACCCAAGTGCTTCGACAGTTGATAAAAGTGACATCTCTGTGACCTACTGCACCCATTTGCTGAAGACATGCCAACAATTACTGTATGCTTGAGCTCAAGGCCAGATTTAATAGTCATTTTGTTCCCAGGGGTGCTAAGAACTTAGAGGCAGCCATCTGGTTCCCATCCTAACCTCTAAAGTACCTTGTCACCACAATGTAGAGCTGTATTAACAACAGGGCACCTGGGTCGACTATCCAGGAACCCCCAGACACGCATAGCTACATCAACAATGTGGGAGCACTGTGGCATATGTGAGCTGGGCATGTGGCATAATGTGGTGTGGGGGCATTTCAGCGTGTTTACCACATTTGTGGTTCTGGAGTATTTACACATTACACTTTTTATCAATGTTCCCGCCATATCATATTGATAATTTTATGGATAGTGGCCCCCTCATGTTAGTTTCCCTGATGCCCCATTAACCTTAATCCAGCCTTGCCACCATGAATCTACTTTGTCCCGGGTGCACAGTGATGGTCATTACAAGGAAAGGCTATATACAAGGATATTGATCTAATGACTAAATAATACAGCCACAAATGATGTATAAATGAAAATCTATTTATATTATCCTTTACCAAACACTTCCCTCAATAATAATATATAAGTTGATCTGTGCTTTGCAGTACACAGATCCTAAGTGGCTGATAATTAATGATATAGAAGATGTTGCAATAGTGAATATTGATTTAATTGATGGAATATTTGTGACTGTAATCTGATGACACTGAAGGCATTGTGTTGCTTATGTGGGGTCAATGGAGACAAATATATGAAGAGGCACTTCTCCTGGTATACTGTATATACTGTTAAAGCAGAGTTTACTGTATATACTGTTAAAGCAGGGTGATATATGAAGAGTTTCTGGTTGCTAGAATTTGCGGGGGGAGGGGGGGGGTGCTAATGGCTGGTATACATTAACTTGGTTAATATGGATGGTCTGCATGTTGGAATTATGTATGTGGATCAAAGTTTCAGCGTGAGTGATTAATTGATGGTTGCGGCATAATGTGTTTAAAATTCAGAGATATAAAGCTGCCCCTGCTTATGCTTTAATCACATTGTACTCATGTATTATCATGTTGTCAATAGTACGATCATATTACTTATTATAGCCTTTACCACTGTTTGCAAAAACAATTAATCAATTAACTGTAATACGTACTTATCTAAGGTGACATGTGACGTGCATATCTCACAATGTAACACATTATAAAGACTACGAACAGAAGACGAATATACAGTTAGGAACATGCACAGGCTGCATACCCATACATGAATCATCACCGTGGCATGCAATACGTCAACGCTAGAAGCATGCAATAATTTTCTTAGATAGACATGTCAGTGTGTATAATAATTAGACTCGCAAGTACATGACAGTTAAGGTGTAACATACTGAACCATGAAGTCAGGATTTCCATCCATTGATGCCAGAAGAGGAAAAATGTGGTTTCTGACACAGCGGGAAGCTAAGAACACCCCGGGTGGTGAAATGTGTACACAGACAGAAAAAACATCACAGACTAACAATGATGGGATTGTGATAGAGGATTAATAGTGCCCAGTAGGGAACTGCCATCTGAAAGGAAATGTGGGTAATATAGAAAAGCAATAGCACTGATTAAATAATCATTACTGTAAGTGAATGGAAGGAAGAAAAGCATGATCTGAAGTCAAAACAAAAATCATAAAGATATTAATTAAATGATGTAACAATATAGTTTCTATGAAGTGACTTACCAATGGCGGCTTTGACTTCTATCTGCTCAGAGTCTGAGGAGTAGTCACTGAGTCCAGCTGCATTCACAGCTCTGACCCGGAAGATGTACTGTTCCCCAGTGAGAAGACCATGGCAAATAAATCTGTGCCAATAAGGAGAAATGTGATCTCTTACTTGAGGGAAATCTTGAGTGTGTATCCCAAAGCAAGAGATAGTAAGACTAGGCATGTTACCTTGTAGAATTAAAAAGCAACAAATCTACTCTATTTAGAGATGAGGATATCTCCCAAGGGTCGACTTACTGAACGTCATACTGCCAAATCCAAGGGCCAGTACTCTCTGCTCATTCTCCTTAACCTCTCTGCTGCTTTTGACACTGTGGACTACCCTCTCCTCCTGCAAACTCTTCACTCCCTCAGTCTGCATGATAACTGCACTCTCATACCTGTACTCCTACCTCTCTTACTGTTCTTTCTCCATTTCCTCTCATGATGCCACTTCTCCAACCACTTCCATTATCAGTAAGGGCTAGATTTACTGAACTGTGGGTTTATAGAAGTGGAGATGTTGCCCAGAGCAACCAATCAGATCCTATTTATCATTTATCTAACGCTTTCTAGAAGATGATGGCTATAATCTGGTTGCTATGGGCAACATCTCTACTTCTCTAAACTGGCACCTTAGTAAATATATCCCTAGGTGTCCTCCAAGGTTCTGTGGGATCAGGTTCAATGGTCAACTTTAAGCATGTTGAGTTAAATAATGTTGAGACCACAATATTGAACATCGACATGGTCCGAACTGCTGACGGACCCCAGTTCTACATCCTCACACTGTTGACAGCTTTACTTTGTTGACATCAGAAATGCCGCCATGTGAAGTGTTGACATTCTAAAGATGCCAACAGTTAGGGTTAGGCATGAACAGGAAGGTTAAGTACCTGATGTCTTGAAGCCTTCACCTGGGACTGACAAACCGCACCATGAACAGTAAGTGGTGGGGGCTGCAGAGTGAGCGGAAGGTGAGAAGTGGTGGGGGTTGGGGGCCCTGCCTATTCTGACAGTCCTGGGCCCAAGAAATTCTGATGGCAACCCTGTTGCCAGGTCCCAGAAGAAGACAATGGAGACGCCACTGCCGCCAAGAGAAGGTAAGAGACCACTAGACCACCAGGGATGGTCATGTCATGTCGACATATTATCAAGGTAGACATAATGAAAGTCAACATGATCATGGTTGACATGCTGAGCATGCTGACATGCTGCATGTTGCCAGTTTAACCCTGTTGACATGATGACTGTTGACAGGATAATTGACCCTTTCTCACCTTGGATTTATGGAAACATTGGGTCTTATAGCGTAGGAGATGTACATGCCCACATGGCACTCACCACACCCATATAGCAATGATCATGCCCTCATGGCACTGGTCATATCCACAAATACTGACCACACCCACAAAGCACTGGCACTCTGATTATAACAATAGACCTTTGATCATTTTCAGCCACAGCCCTTAATCTGATCCTGTGTTCATGTACATTGTAATGCTTTGAAGACCTCATTTAGCACCATCTCTTTATTAATAGCAGATGGATAACTTTTATGAGTGACTTATTTCTATGATGCCATTGTCTAAGCAGGTACATCATATACCAAATTAAAGCACTGTAATTGGTTGCTGCGTTTCGGGGTTATGTGGCAAAATGTCCACTTGTCATTTACAATGCTTCACCATTATGTTCTGGGAAATGTGACAGTTGGCAAACTATCCCTGTGCACCTGTTGGGTGACCTGGAACATGTGACCTACTGAGTGGTCTGAACACTGTGATAGTTATTTGCAGCCACCCACTAAGCATGGATTTTGCAAGTCCTAAGGGGGTGAAAAGGAGTAAAATGTTCTGCCCAGCAAATATAAAAATAATAATTGTATCAACTTGTAATTTAAGGTGAGTATCTGCATTTTTGTTTATACAAAAAAGTACTGTTTGGAATAATGTTGATTAGTAACATCTACTGCATACAATTTCTGACACTTGGTGGCGATGTAGCAAACTTCCTCAATCGCGAAGAAGCTGAGAAATTGCCCATAGCAACGAATCAGCTAGTACAGTGCATCCGGAAAGTATTCACAGCGCTTCACTTTTTCCACATTTTGTTATATTACAGCCTTATTCCAAAATTGAATAAATATTTTTTTCCCCTCAAAATTCTACACACAATACCCCAGAATGACAACGTGAAAAAAGTTTTTTGGAGATTTTTGCAAATTTATTAAAATTAAAAAACTAATGCTACGTACACATTATGCGATCTCATATGATACAATATCGTATGATATTGTATAAGATATCATATCAGATCAAATCGTGTGTACACACTACAAACGATGTCAAACGATGTCTAGAAACAAAGTCATCACTGGAGTTCAAAACCACACAATATCACCTCATCAAGACTGCATGCAGTCCGACATACGACATCGCATGCGACCCGCGGGAGCGCACATCGTACGTCTGATCGTGCATACACATTATGCAATATCATTTAGGACTGAACAATATCGTTCAGATTGTGAACGATATTGCATAGTGTGTATGGACTATAAAAAATCACATGTACATAAGTATTCACAGCCTTTGCTCAATACTTTGTTGATGCACCTTCGACAGCAATTGCCACCTCAAGTCTTATTGAACATGATGCCACAAGCTTAGCACACCTATCTTTGGGCAGTTTCAGCCATTCCTCTTTGCAGCACCTCTCAAGCTCCATCAGGTTCGATAGAAAGAGTCGGTGCACAGCCATTTTCAGATCTCTCCAGAGATGTTCAATCGGATTCAAGTTTGGGCTCTGGCTGGGCCACTCAAGGACATCCACAGAGTTGTCCTGAGGCCACTTCTTTGATATCTTGGCTGTGTGCTTAGGGTCGATGTCCTGCTTAAAGATAAACCGTCGCCCCAGTCTGAGGTCAACAGCGTTCTGGAGCAGGTTTTCATCCAGGAAATCTCTGTACATAGCTGCATTCATCTTTCCCTTTATCCTGACTAGTCTCCCAGTTCCTGCCAATGAAAAACATCCCCACAGCTGATGCTGCCACCACCATTCTTCACTGTAGGGATGGTATTGGCGTGGTGATGAGTGGTGCCTGGTTTCCTCCAAACATGACGCCTGGCATTCACGCCAAAGAGTTCAATCTTTGTCTCATCAGACCAGAGAATTTTGTTTCTCATGGTCTGAGAGTCCTTCAGGTGCATTTTGGCAAACTCCAGGTGGGCTGCCATGTGCTTTTTTCTAAGGAGCGGCATCCATCTAGCCACTCTACCACACAGACCTGTTTGGTGGATTGATGCAGAGATGGTTGTCCTTCTGGAAGGTTCTCCTCTCTCCACAGAGGAATTCTGTAGCTCTGACAGAGTGACCTTCGGGTTCTTGGTCACCTCCCTGACTAGGGCCCTTCTGCCCCGATCACTCAGTATAGACGGCTGGCCAGCTCCAGGAAGAGTCCTGGTGGTTCCAAACTTTTTCCATTTATGGATGATGGAGGCCACTGTGCTCATTGGGACCTTCAAAGCAGCAGATATTTTTCTGTACCCTTCCCCAGATTTGTGCCTTGAGACAATCCTGTCTCAGAGGTCTACAGACAATTCCTCTGACTTCATGCTTGGTTTGTGCTCAGACATGCACTATTAAGTGTGGGACCTTATATAGACAGGTGTGTGCCTTTCCAAATCATGTCCAATCGACTGAATTTACCACAGGTGGACACAAATTAAGCTGTAGGAACATCTCAAGGATGATCAGTGGAAACAGGATGCACCTGAGCTCAATTTTGTTTTTTATTTTTAATACATTTGCAAAAATCTAAAAAAAAACTTTTTTTTCACGTTGTCATTATGGGTATTGGCCCTCATTCCGAGTTGTTCGCTCGCCTGCTAATTTTAACAGAATTGCTAATAGGCTAAAATCTGGCAGTTCTGCGCATGCGTATGCACAGCAGGGCGCACGCGCTAAGCAAATTTACACAAAACTATGCTATTTTACTCACAGGCGAACAAAGCTTTTCAATCGCTCTGCTGATTGACAGGAAGTGGGTGTTTCTGGGCAGAAACTGGACGTTTTCAGGGAGTGTGCTAAAAAACGCAGGCGTGCCAGGTAAAAACGCAGGAGTGGCTGGAGAAACGGAGGAGTGGCTGGTCGGACGCTGGGCGTGTTTGTGACGTCAAACCAGGAACTAGACGGACTGATGTTATCGCAATCTAGGAGTAGGTCTGGAGCTACTTAGAAACTGCAAGGAAATTGCTTTCGTTAGCAATTCTGCTAAGGGGGGTCATTCCGAGTTGTTCGCTCGTTCTTTTTCATCGCATCGCAGCGATTTTCTGCAAACTGCGCATGCGCAATGTTCGCACTGCGACTGCGCCAAGTAAATTTGCTAAGAAGTTTGGTATTTTACTCACGGCATTACAAGGTTTTTTCTTCGTTCTGCTGATCGTAGTGTGATTGACAGGAAGTGGGTGTTTCTTGGCGGAAACTGGCCGTTTTATGGGAGTGTGTGAACAAACGCTGCAGTTTCTGGCAAAAACGCGGGAGTGGCTGAAGAAACGGGGGAGTGTCTGGGCGAACGCTGGGTGTGTTTGTGACGTCAAACCAGGAACGACAAGCACTGAACTGATCGCACTGGAAGAGTAAGTCTCGAGCTACTCAGAAACTGCACATAAAAATCTTTTCGCAATATTGCGAATACTTCGTTCGCAATTTTGCTAAGCTAAGATTCACTCCCAGTAGGCGGCGGCTTAGCGTGTGCAATGCTGCTAAAAGCAGCTTGCGAGCGAATAACTCGGAATGAGGGCCAATATCAGCAGAATTGCTAATCTTTCGTTAGCAATTGCTAATCTTTCATTAGCAATTCTGCTATGCTAAGATACACTCCCAGAGGGCGGCGGCTTTGTTTGCATTTCTGCTAAAAGTAGCTAGCAAGCGAACAACTCGGAATGAGGGCCCTTGTGTGTAGAATTTTGAGGGAAAAAATTTATTTATTCCATTTTGGAATAAGGCTGTAACATAACAAATTGTAAAAAATGTGAAGCGCTGTGAATACTTTCCGGATGCACTGTACATTATAAAAAAAAATATCGACAGAAGCTGGTTGGGTGGTATGGGCAACTTCTCCGCTCTCTAGGATGCTTACTACATCTCCCTTGATTTGGAGGGCTCAGGATCACACACAGTGCTATACTTATGCAGGATGTGGTCTCACACTGCAGGCAGATCAGGAGATCAGCATTTTGTACATAGGGGATCATTCTGAGTTTATCGCTCGCTAGCTATTTTGTGCAGCGCTGCGATCAGATAGTCGCCGGGGAGTGTATTTTCGCTTTGCAAGTGTGCGAACGCTTGTGCACCCGAGCGGTACAAAAACAGTTTGTGCAGTTTCTGAGTAGGTCTGAACTTACTCAGCAGCTGCGATCACTGTCCAGTCCTGGAATTGACGTCAGACACCCGCCCTACAAACGCTTAGACATGCCTGCATTTTTCCAAACACTCCCTGAAAACGGTCAGTTGCCACCCATAACTTGCGATCGGCTGTGCGAATGGATTCTTCGTTAAATCCATCACCCAGCACCGATCCGCTTTGTACCCGTACGATGCGCCTGCGCATTGCAGTGCATACTCATGTGCAGTTTTGTAGAGGTTTGACCTGATCACAGCGCTGCAAAAAATAGCTAGCATGCGATCAACTCGAAATGAACCCCTCATAGTTTTAGTGTTGTGCTTACAAATGAACTTCGTTGCCACATACTGGGCTCCCTAAAGAAGGACAAGTGAGGGTCAGTATACACTTAGTATGTACGTATATATTTCTCCATGCCCTGTCACTGCTATATGATGCTGGGCTAGATGCGTTATCGCTTGGAAAGTGATAAAATGGAGAGAGAAAAAGCACCAACTCCTAACTGACATGTCACAGGCCTGTTTGAAAAATAACAGGAGCTGGTTGGCTGATAGTTTATCACTCTCCGTTTTATCACTCTTCAAGCGATGATGTATCTAGCCCACTGTCACAGTTCTCTCATAAAGATGATCCCATTTAAAATGTAACTACAGCAGTGTTGTCATGATATACACAATAGAATATCTATTCTCCATCACTGCTAATAACAATAAGGTATCATTTTACCTTTTCCCTTTCACTGGGTTATTGTTGCAGGGTTCCCACTGCTCAGATCCTACGAGACTGGCCTCAATGTAATATCCCACCAGCTCCCTGGCATCCTTGGACTCTGTCCACGTAAGGACCACAGAAGTGTCTGTGTTTCTTGTGGGGACAGGATTACTTGGTGGCTTGGGGATGTCTACAAAAAAAGACAGGTACATTACCGATTGTTATTTTAGGTTAACAGTCAAGGATGGCAGCCTACATAAATGAACTTATTAGGCAAACCTAAAAGCATTAATACGGATAAGAGAGACTGACTGAAGAAAGACATGCATGTGTTCTCTGCTCTATAAGACACAACACCTATATCAATCCCATGATTAACTTCAGGCTCGCTATGACTTACCAAGTTTATCACCCACTACAGTTGACTCTGTTGCCTCTGAGGGTTCTCCGACACCAGCAGAGTTACAAGAACGAACTCTGAAGCTATAAGACTTTCCTTCAGCCAGATCAAACAGAGCAAATCGTGGAGACTTTACTGGGATTTCTGTGTTGACCCTCTGCCAGTTCTCTGTGCCAGCAACAGTCTATGAAAGGTACAAGTGAGCACAACATTATGGATATGCTGTAGAGAAAACACTTACCGTATTTGTTCTTCTTTATTAAATATGCCAAGAATTTATAAAAAGAAAATAAAGTAGAAATAGTTGGTACACTTATTAGTTTAGTTGGGACAGCCCCACCAACTGCCATTGTCCCAAATATCACTAATGTTGGGAAAAAAGTCCAGTTTCCCTGCCACAGATACAAGTGGCAATGCAAGATTCTATTTTTCTTAGGTGGGCAGCCTAGCACCTTGGAAGAACTAGTTATCTTATTGGTGTGACCATGACCCCAGTTTGGTGCAGAAATGCCCTGTTTTTGTGGCAGGAGCTATAAGCACACCAATATGTACCACAACTCTGGCAGTCAGCACATTTGTCTGACTGGCAGGAATTTAGGGGTTATATGTCTCTATACTATCAGTGAGTGCCACGTGAACTTGCCACTGGTGTGTGTGTGTGTGTGTGTGTGTGTGTGTGTGTGTGTCAATGCAAGAGTCTACTTACAGGATTAAGAGGAGGTAAGGACAGTGCTTAGTATTACTAACACTGGGCTCATGTGATTACTTCTGACCAAGGACCTATCTGTGTGGGGTGTGTTCTATATGTCTTTCCATGTGTTATCTCTGGATGCTACCACAGTCTAAACACATAGTGGTAGGTTAATTTTGTTCTGAGTAAATTAGCCCAGTTTGTGTGTCCATGTGATAGGGAACAGAAATTGTAAGCTCCAATGGGCAGGGGAATAAGCTGCATATGAATGATTCAATTTTCTCCATAAAGTGCTCCATAATATATATGCACTATATATATATATATATATATATATATATATATACCAACAAAAATAAAACCACAGCACTCACCACCCCAGAAGCGCCCATGGCCACCTACTCATATTAACTGTGACCACAAGCTTTGTTCATGCACCCCTATGCAAGCCCAATTATCTTAAACCTGAGTCAGCTGTTCTTTAGTAATTTATCAGCCAGTGTCAGGTGACTAGTGTACCTTTAAAAGCCATGGAGTATTTGGCAGATACACATTAAACCAAGTGGGCATATTTGCAGTTATATTATGTGTGATACAGTTGCTAGGTTTTAATTTTTGAGACTCTGTGATAGTGTAGGACCTGCATGAAGACGGGGTACCTTGGCGAGCGGTTTGCAGGCTTCCGTGCATTGGCCAATTCACTAACTAAACCCCCATCATTTATTCATTTATGTATTTATTGATGTTGTGAAAATAAGTGAGCTTGCTTTGGTGAGTGGCTGAACTTTCTGTAGATATATATATATATATATATATATATATATATATATATAAAAATAATATTAAGACCCAGGCATGACCCCATATAATGTGCGACACCCCCAACGTGACATGACATCCCACAACATTGCACGTCTTTGCCCTTTTTCCTGATTTGCACTGGAAAAAAGAAGTGGATGATGTAAGACAATTTATAATTGTAAGATAAAATAAAATAAATGACCCACGGATTAGATGAAAATGGTGGAATGCTTGCTTAAAGTACACCTGTCACTTAGTGGAGGCTGCCATTTTATGGACTGAACAATAATTAATTTGAATGTAACCTATTAATTCAGAAGAATCTTTTACCTCATGAATATTAACTATGATGTGCTTCATGAATTTCTGTAATGGGTTCTAGTATGCATTCTCATGTTATTGGCTGACCCCGAAGAGGAAAACTGTACTACTTTAATCTGACAATGTACAGACAGCTGTTTGTTTGTTTGTTTGTTTGGTTTTTTTTTTTGTTTCATACCTAGGAGGTGAATGAATAGAAGAGGTAGACACATACAATTTGGGAAAGAACTTAATGCCAGGAACTGGAGGAAAATAGGCAAACGAGGCATACGAGTCACATAGGGGGAGATGTACTGGCCTGTGGAGAGTGATAAAGTGGAGAGAGGTAAAGTACCAGCCAATCAGCTACTAACTGCCATGTTACAGACTGTGGGGCAGATTTAATAACAAGTGCTATTCTTGTTATCACTCATTACAAATGTTAAATGGTTTGAAAAATGACAGTTATCAGCTGTCTGTTTGGTAGTTTATCTCTCTCCACTCTACCAAGGCTTAGTACATCTGTAACTTTGAGAGGCAAACTTTGTATGGTAGGACAACAAAAAAACAATGGACATTTTATTAATAAGATTTCCAAATCCACAGAAGGTCTGATTTTAGAAATCAACAAGGCCCTTCCACTTAATAATCCTGGTTTAAATAATATACCACTAAATACCATTCTGCCAGGCTACATCAAATGAAAGGGACTTAAGAGCTGGAGGTTGACTGACTGAGAGATCAACAAACAATCCATGCACCTCCTCCTGTCTGATCTACTATAGGACCCAAAACAAATGTATTGAAGAGAAATGTCTTGATGGCCTAGAATTGTAAAAATGGAGAGCTTGTGATATAGTCACAACAACAACACATTTATTTCCAAGTTAAAATCCTCCTCCTCATATGTCAATTGCTCATAAAATATACACATGCATATAATACAGGCTTTTTATCTGCCCACTGCAATATTGAAGAAAGCTTCCCTTATGACTTTTGGGATGTGACTTTCTCTTTGATGGATTAAATTAGATGTGGCATTGTCTGCATGGACCCTGACTGTCTGGTCCTTCAGAAGCAATGACCATGTCATACAGAAAAATGGCCCATCGTTCCACATTTATTAATAGGGTGAACTTTTGAGGTGACCACATTCCCTTAGTGCATTAAAGAAGGAAAGCCACATATCTAGTAACTATCAGTCAGTACAGAACTAATATGGGACACCCCATTACTAGAAAAGATTGATTTATTCATCACCTAAGGGGTGCAAGCATCTGATGAAGGCATACTGACATGGAACACGGCACCTCGGTAAAGACTCATAAATGGACAAAAGGCTAAAGAAGAGTGATCTAAATGTAAAATGCAGTTTGGATTCAACATAAGGCTGAAGGAACCTTTCTGCTTACGCTCCAGGTATGCTTTTGCTATCTGGCTCAGGGTGACCAACTGCGTCCTCCAGAAGCCCTTGAATTCATTACTCTAGGATCCTGTGGAATAAAGCAATGGTTCGGGATGGGGCTTGCAAAAAGGCCATCTACAGTTGATGAGGCTTAGTACCAATTGTTGGGAACAGAGGACTTTGGACAGAAGGCCTGGTCCCATCTCATGTTTAGGGTTCTAGAAGAAACTGAGAAGCAGGTAAACAGGGAAGCTTACGAGAGGAGGGGAAGCCATTTGTTGTCCAGTGTAATGCCTAGGGGTGAATCTTAACTTGCTGTTTCTGTCTACCTACAGAAGATAGTAAAAAATGGCTGCCTTCACTGTAGTAAGGGACCAATACTTTTTAAAGTAATGTGCAACATTTTAAATTTTATTTTAAAGTAAAACAAAGAAACTGTTGATTTTTGTTCAATATCTACTGCTCCAATCTCACCTTTTCCACATAGTACATAACACCTTCATGGCCACGTAAGCCAGGAGGCTTCCAGCTCAGCACCACATAATTCTTGGTGGCTTCTGTCACAGTGAGATCAGATGGTGGCCCAGGAATAACCCCCTCTGTAGGCGATAAAAACCGAGGTGGGCAATTAAGACCAGAAACAATATACTGGACCGATTGATCATTTATTTCATATAGAGCTCTCATGTCAAATAATCCAAAACCAAAATAATCTTCACAAAAGTATATTTGAAATAAATTTATGTTTGTTTGTTTTTTTGCTAAATAAAATTACAGTGTGCTGAGCTCTCTTAGATAAGTGTATTATTCATGGGCAGATACTGTGATGCATCACATCACAATGTGTGAGAAAATCACCCATCTGCTTAGACACTTTGGTACCAGAGTGGAACACTGCCTACTGCTCTGACTTTTCTTGTTTGTTTGAACCTTTATAATTGTTTTTAAATGTAATGCTCGTTTCACTTTCATTTAAGTATTAGTGGACTGTGGAACTGATCCAGAGTCATACACTAATGCATTTTCAGCTGCAATCCCATACACAATGGATGTGAGAAAATATTCAAATGACACAGATGCTTGGATTTCTATTGAGACCCACAGCGACAGCCACGTAGGTCTTTGCAACTGCATACCCATACACAGTGGTGATCGCAGATCCTTCCAAAATCGACTCTGTGAGTAACCCTATAAACCCCAGGAATTGAGATGCTGGTGCTGTTTTTGTGCATAGAGTATCACAGTTGTAGGCTGTGACATGCCTCCACTTTTGCCACCACTCCCCATTAGCTCCCCCAAACACGCCCAGCCTGTCACTCACACTGTGAATAAAGACTCATCGCGTACAACTATGGTAATGTACTTTGACGCATGCACAGTGTGACTCATACCCATTTCAGACCGCTATTAGCGTGTCGCACCAGAGAGCCACACACGGGTGTGACTCATATGAGCTCCTTTCACACTGCTGTCCCCAGCCCGGCATATTGCCGGGTTGGTGACATCAGCAGTGATGTGTGCGGAGGTGGTGCTTGGAGATCAGATGATCTCCAAGCGCCGCCCTTCCATACAGTGTGAATGGGAAACGGGTTGCATCGATCCGGCAACCCGTTCACACCGCACAGTGACCCGGGTTGAAGCCATATTCAACCCTGGTTGCTACCAGCAGACAATGCTGCAAGCCGGATCCTGTGGCGAGCACAGCGACCCACCGAGCCCGCAAAGGATGCCGCTATCGGGATATTGACAGCTGGCATCCTGTCCGCTGGTCATCCATACAGAACCCGGACAAGATAGAACAACTGATTAGATGTTATTTCAAATTAAGTTATTTTATTTTTAAACAAAATATATTAAATGACTGATTAAAATATACATATACAACATATTGCAAAAAAATCATTAGAAAAGTAAGTTTAAATGAAATACTGTCATTGTATTCTGACCTGTAGGTTCTTCTTCAGTTACAATGATTTGACCAGTCCATGGAGCAGAAGGACGAGCTGAAATAGAACAACAGTTTAACTGAATAAAATTAGATGCTCAATACATAAATGCAATAAGGCAAACATGTAAATGAGAAATCTGTATATCGTGCCCCCTTAGTAGATGACTGGCTGTACTATAAATACATATATCATTCAGTCATAAGAGCTTGAAGAGCTTGTTATAGATAACCTCTGAGGGTAAAGGCATAATATTAACTGGAAAGATTTAACTTTATCTTTTAAGAAATGTAATATATACATTCTCCAAAAATACAATATATACACGGCTGAGTCACATAATTTTGACCACCTCCTACATTTGACATCGGCAGCGCATAGCCTATGAAGTTTGTCACGTTTCGTGCGCTGACTTGGTGGGTATATAAGGTGTGCGATAGGCCGTCTGCACACATATCACTCGTTGCTGTCATTGATAAAAGGGGCGATTTATCTGAGTTGCAGAAAGGGATGATTATCATCTTTTGGGCCAAGGGTGGCAGTATTTCTGAAACAGCGCAGTTTTGAACTGTTCGCGTGCTGCTGTGGTGAAGGTGTATCATGACTGGACAAATGACACCATTGTGAATAACAGACATGGAAACTGTGGAGCACCACGTGCCATTGATGTGAGACGTGAATGTTGGCTAGAAAGCTGCCTGAGGGCCGACCAACACACTACAGTGGAGCAGGTCACCATCAAAATGGACCTGGGGGCAACCAGACGTGAGTCTAAACGACAGTTCAGTCCGTCTAGCTGCTGTCCGGGCTGCACACGGTGGTTACCCTTGCTATTAGCTGGTGGTCATAATCATGTGACTCGACCGTGTAGAACCAACCTGCTCTGAAAAGTATACAAAACCCACCACCTTGTAAAAAGTTTCTATCCAAGTGTTTGTGCTGTGCTAGAAATTGTAATACAGCATAACATAACCAGTAAGCCTGGCCAATGGAGATATTCCAAGCACCCGTTTATAAAACTGCTAAACAGTAAATTTAATGGTGTTGTGCTTTGATATGCAGATGATGTGCAGGGTCTGAGAAAGGCATCTCACATTACCTTCAAAACAAAATGTAGGATCTTAAAGTCCGCAATAATGACACTATTTCTGACTGTATTACTCATATTATGGCATGAGAAAAACTATACCACATAATTCTCATTCCCAAACAATAAAATAAATGATTCGAAACTATAGAGACACCAAAAGATATCCCGCACCGGGATTGTTTATCCCCTCTCAGAATTAAGCATTTAGTAATATAAGCTATACAATGGCTATTTATTTGCTCTAAGGTGCTAACTCACTGCTCACAAGTAGAATAATCGACACAAAGAAAAGAAGAGCTCAATCGTGGGTGCACTGGGACAACAATAAAAAGTTCAATCTTTATTGGTATACATAAAAAAAATTAGCATAATGTGAAATAAGATGAAATTTACAAAACAACAAAATAATAAAGAATGAAATTATAATAAAAGGTATATTAAAATTTAATGAATTAGTCAAAGCTACTATAATACACTGTGGTAGAGAGAAACTTTTTTAAATAAAGGCTGTCAAGCCCCGCTACCAATAAAGGCTTAATAGCCCCACTCAGGAGTGATTGTAAATGTATATAGGGCCTAATTCAGACCTGATCCCAGCATCAAATTTGTTAGCTAATGAGCAAAACCATGTGTACCTCAGGGGGAACAGATATAACATGTGGGGTTTGGGTGGGTGGGGTGTGTTCAAACTGAAATCTAAATTGCAGTGTAAAAATAAAGCAGCCAGTATTTACCCTGCACAGAAACAATGTAACCCACCCAAATCTAACTCTTTCTGCAAATGTTATATATATATATATATATATATATCCCCCCCCTTCCCGCAGCAGTGCACATGGTTTTGCCCATAGGCTAACAAATTTGCTGCTGCAATCAAGTCTGAATTAGGCCCATAGTTGTTTTATTTATTGGTTGCAAGTAATTCTCAATAAACTTGTAGATGATTTGTACCGTCTCTAGTGGTAATATCTCGTTACAAGTGTTTCCTATATATTCCACAGAGTTCTTGCAACATCAATAAAAAGTGGACCCCCTATACAAATGCTATTACTCTATGTGTGTTACCATATATAATATAATGATGGTGTTCATCGATATTGTATGAATATAGGTAACGGATATTCTCAAATATTAGTATGGTCCTCTTGTATTATCTTTCATAGGACAAAGAGCCTGTATATGCTGCACGTTCTAATGGATAGTCAGTTAAGAGCTATTGTGACTATCTTTTATAAATCTTAATGCCTCTCCTAGTTATTATGACTTATACTTGGGATGTACCTACAATCGTGAACATAGTCCAAGTTTACCATGTCTGATGCAGGCTGTAATTAGTCACGGCCCATTTCTTGAGTGTCCTCACTAATATTAATTCTCAATATGAGGGAATGTCTTATAGTCGATACCGGTAACCTGGTATATCATATGGCACATGCAAAGTGCCCAATAATTTTACCCTGGTAAACACACCAATATTTCTCCCTGGCAGCTCTGAGTGCTGTATGGAGTTAGTTAGATCATGTGCGTAAGTTATAATTACCACGTCTGACTGCTTTTACACTGTTAAGTAGGAAGTGGCAATTGTCACTTTTCTAAATATAAAAATAAATGATTGGCTGGGTTTTGCTGATCACTACGTGAAAGTGCATATAAAGAGAAATAATAAAGGACTGTGTCAATAGAATCTCAAAGAGAGTAGGAGGGACTCATATGAAGTTTATCTAGTGCACATGGGTTACAGCTATTTGTTGCCCACCAATGTCTTTGCTCCTCCCACAGGTTTCCCTTATTTCAACAGTGATACATGTAGCTGCTCATGCTTACAGTACACTTTTCCCACATTACGGAACCTTGCTTAATAAGCGGCTGTGGTTATGTCTTACTTCTGATCCTGGCTCTGTCCGCTGGATCCAGAGCTGTGACTGGCTCTGAGACACGGGAAGGTCTGCTGATTCCAGTTTTGTTTATGGCCCTCACACGGAATATGTAAGATCGACCTTCTATTAAACCAGTAACGGGAAAGCGGGCAAACTTCACAGGTGTGTCATTACACTGAGTCCAGTGACTGGTGCCAACCTCACACCTTATGGAAGAAAGAAATCCAATGATACAAACAAAACATTGCAGATCAGCTTCACAGAAATAATCACATAAAACATGTATCTGTCAAATATCAATGTAGGTTGTAATCTTATTACCTTGACAAATATTCGGTACCAATTTTTCACTGATGACTTAAAAATACCTCTCTTCTCCTGACCGCTCTACCCTCAGTCCTCCCTCATGTCTTCTTAGCTCCTGTCGTTCAATTCTGGATGTATAAGTGCTTTCTCAAATGAAATATGATGAAAACCAAACCCATACCTCACTCCTTCCCATAACTGCTCTCCTCTTGCACCCTCTCTTTCTGTAGATAGCATCTTTCTCCCTGCTGGGTGTCATCCTTGGCTCATCCCACTCCTTCAAGTTATCTCCCATTCCTGCTGTTTCCATTTCTGCAACATTTCTAGAAACAGGCCCTTTGTCAACCTTGACACCACTCCTGCCTGAACTACTGTAACTTCCTCTCATCTCTCCCCACTTCAGTTTATCCTGAATGCTACTACACATCTCCTTTACTGGATCCAGGGCCGTCTTTTCGTATGGGCTCAATGAGCTCTTGCCCAAGGGCCCCAAGAGTATAAGGGCCATAGGCTGATAGCTGAGGGTCCCCTCTTTCCAGGGGTACCAGATTTTTTAAAATCGGCCCTAGGAAACCAGAGATATCTGACTTCAAAGCAGTGGTCCCCATCCAAGCCTGTTAATTACTCTTCCCAGCCAGATACCTCGGGCTCCGTATGACTTAGAATTTTCTGAGGGTAAATTTCAAAAGCTGGGACTCTCCACTTTTGGTCTTGGAGCTTGCCTCTACTATGCCCAGAACCAGAGATATCAGCCTTCAAGCAGCTGGTCCCTGCTCTAGCTCCACACGCCTAATATGCAGTTTTATATATTTGTTGGTGGATTGCTCTGGCTCCTGAACTCTGATCCCCAAGTCCCCAGTACCTCCTGACAGGTGAGACAGTCTACTTTTTTATCCCATGCAAAGCTAAGAAATCCTTTTCCAGGAACTTGAGATATCTGCAGTCAAGCAAGCTGCTCTCTCACCAGAAAATGATGAAAATTAAGCCCACTCCACTATCGACCCCCTCCCATACGTATTAAACACCCCATACCACCCTGGAAGTCATGTACCGGGGCCCTTCCTTCAGCAAAATGCCCCCTTCTACAGTTTAGTGTTCTCCTTCACACCCCATCTGTGCAGTAAAGGAGTAATTATCAGAAATTACTGCTCCAGGTACTACATGCTGAGCAGAAGATAGAACACCCCCTACCACCCACGGGACATCAAAGCTGCTGCTGATAGCACCCCCACCCATGGAGGATGGGTAGGGGCCCCAATGTATTGCTGTGCCCAGGGGCCCACACTGCTGTTAAGACGGCCCTGACTGGATCCCTATCCCTCTCAGAAACCAATTCAAACTCCTGACCCACAAACATAAAGCTCTTAATCACTTCTCTCTCTCCTATATCTCCAACTTCCTTTATGTTTGCCTTAAATTTCTCCAATTACGCCCCCTGCGTTTGGAAAGCATGCCCTTGCCTAGTCATCCCCCTTTATTGCCAGCACTCAAAAAACACCTTTTTATAAAAGCCTACCAGCTCTCCTTCTAAATCTCCACTTGCCTTTCTACCCTTGACCTGCTCTTCTTACCCCCTCTACCCCTTGGTATGTAAGCTCCTACGGGCAGGGCCCTATTTTCTCTTGTTCTCCCCTTAGCAATATCCATGACTGCTGTGCTCTTTGCTTTTTGTCTTAAGTACCATACAATAACTCTGATACTATGTGCTCTCCTTTATGTCGGGTACAAGATGATCGTATGCTATCCTGATATACCAATAGCTTAGGGGTACAGGTACCACCACTGTCCTTCTTAACTACTGTATTTAAGTTTAAGTTTGCATTGCATGGAGAATCTATCGCAACAGAGCCCCAGCAAAGGCCAATGCTACCAATACCCGGCGATGGCCATCACATCCTGTGGGCATTGAAAATAGGGAGAAATCCTAAATCTGGTTACATTTTTTATGGATTTAGGGGTTATTTTCACTTTGATAAATATACTTGAATGTTTTTTTCCATTAAGGAATGTTTATATAATTAATTAGCAACACCATCTATCTAACTGTTTAAGGTCTTCCATCTGTAATTGTTCTTGCAGAAAAAAGTTATTTTGTTAAAATAATCATAAAATGATTTTAGTAAAAAATGCATTCCTTCCCAAAGACTGAAAATCTTAGAGAAATAGATCTTCCTTTATGTACAGATATGGAATTGAAATAATTATGTTTCAGAGCAGCTGAGTACCAACCCACAGCCTATACTCAACATCTCTGATAGTGAGTGACATGTCTACAGGAGAATCAATCCATGTGAGTTGCCATGACAACAACGTGACAAAAAAAAGCATTATAACACTTTTACAAAACCATGAAATGCATACAAAATTATGTATATTTCCTTGTACTCTATATTGCATTACACTGTCAGTGTGGTTATTAAACAATCACATCAGTGTTTCTCAAGAGTCTGTTGTCTTGATGTACAGAATATTCTTACAGTATGTTCTAAATGTGTCATTGAATATTATTAACCTGTCAATAAAATATCCCAGAATTGGACTTCCACCATCTACAGCTGGCTGTTTCCAAGAGATTATCACATAGTCTTTGTTGGCATCAAGGCTTTCCACATCCAGTGGTGCCGCTGGTGTCCCAGTTACCTCTGGTTCAGCATCTACAATATCATACAAAGCAATGTTAAAGTCATATAGTACTTCATTCATTCATTCATTCATTCATTCATTCATTCATTCATTCATTCATTCATTCATTCATTCTTCATAGAGTATATTTGTCTCCTCTTAATATAGCAAAATATGGAGGTAGCCATGCTTTTGTGTACCTTTCTGGCACCTACTGTGGTAATGGCCAAACATTCAGAGGTTTTGGGATGGGTCACAGGCAATATACATTAGTTTCACTCTCAGAATTGGCTCTGTGTTTGTTTGTTTCTATCTATCTATCTATCTATCTATCTATCTATCTATCTATCTATCTATCTATCTATCTATCTATCATGTGTTGGCCCTGTCCCTCCAACATGTGGCATCACGCTGAAAAGTCAAGGTCACCGACACCAGGAAGAAGAGCGTTGCCTGGATGCTGTGGCAGCTCTACAGGATGCATGGTGCGTGCACAGAGTGTCCTTTGGACATACTGGGCAGCCTAGCAGCAGATACTGTATACCGTCTGCAGAGTGCTGTTGCAGTCATCCTGCAACCCAAATGCAGTTGCTGTTGGATAACAATGGTGGGATATGAGAGATTTTTTTATACAGGTGGAAATGGAGGCCCTGTCATGAAATCATATGCATGCAATCATCAACTCCATGCACAGATCTGCTTCTGTTATTTTCCATAAAGCGTGTGACTTCCATTTCCATAAGTTAGAATAGACAGCTTGTGTAAAATAAGGAGCTTTCTGTGTTTTACCTGTAATATGTTTATTCATCCTTCATTTTATATGTACCCTGTAATGATTGTGTGCACTGATGTGTGATTGTCTCTTTGCATGTTATCCCTCTTTGTGTTATCAGATGTTTTCATTGTAAATTTAAATATCTAACATGAATATAATAAAAACACTTGATTCAAAAAGGAAAAGGAAAGACCAATCAGGTGCTTAGCTGTAGAGTCACCTAGGAGACAGGATGGTCCTGTCAGAGGTGGCTCCTGTGTATGTTTTTTCTTACACTCCTCTCCTGTGTTGCTGAAGGAAAGATTCAATGTTAGTTAGAGGCAGTACTACCATAGGTGCAGCAGGTGCATTGCATTGGGGCCCCTGGGGTCTAAGGGACCCACTGTTACCCAGAACAGCAATAAGTTATCACCTGGCACCCCCACAGACCATTTGGAGCAATGTCAGATGAATGGCACAGTGCAGAGAGCAGGGTGAGCCCCACTGCCTGAGGGACCCGCTCCTTACCTTAGGTAGGTGTGTGCTGGACTGATAGAGGAGTCCTGCCACCTATCAGCGCTGATGATCACAGCTACATACTGCCGCTAATTAACAGACAGCTGTACATTTTTCTGCTTCACTGCTGTCTGTGAATTAAAAGCAGCTCACAACCGGTGTAACTGGCACTGTCAGAGTCTGTCTGACCGAGTGCCAAACTGAGGAAAGCACAGGGGGTCACAGACAGAGCAGAGTCCGCTGTGTTCCTGCCCCCACCAAAGTACATGCCCTCTGTTCTCTGTCTTGTGCAGGACATTGTGCTTGTACCCCTGTCACCCACTGTCTCTCCCTGTCACCCTCTGCTTCTCCCTACCTTCCGTTGTCACCCTCTGCCTTCCCTTTCCTTACACTGTCATCCTCTTCCCCTCCCTGTCACCCTCTGCCATATAGCATATTATGAACTTGGGTTGGGGTGGAGGAGGGGGACCCAAATTATATTTTTTGCACCTGGGTCTACCACTAATAAGTTCCGCCACTGATATTACTCTAAACTAAAATTAGTATTCTTTTCAGAAACACATTTTTCCTACACATCTTGCTCTATAGATGCCAAATGGATTAGGTATGTCACAAAAAATGAATGTGGTACAAATATGAATGTGAAAGAAGAACACTGCCACTAAATCAGCAAGCACAGCAAGTGAGTTAGGTTAGGACTGACAGTAGTATCAGGTTTCTGCCAGAGTGTGACTGTAAAAGACCATATACCGTTTCGACCTACTTGGCTCCATTATAGACATACTGTATGAAGATATGATCATTTTGGAAAGAGATAGGTAAAACAGACTTACTAGCTATATGCCAGTGACCTCAGTTTGAAAGACATGCCATTTGCTAACCATTGAATTAAAAACAGTAGGCTACATTGTTGCTGATTAGCAGTCAGACTTTTAGGCACCAGCTGCATATGTTCCAGAAAGCAGATGCATATATATTGTGAAGCAGAAGTAATGCCATCCAGCCTGTGACAGAATGTGCTTGTGTGACACTCTCACTAGGAAATTGGATTGTGGATTATTATGCAGGGATTATATCTATGTACTGTTTGGGTTAATTGTAGGATACAACTGCATTTGTAGAAACTAACTGGCTTTACTGATTTGCACTGAAAGTTTGTCCTACAGTATCTCCGGCATATAAATGTACTGCTGAATATGAGAGTGTTTGGGAATACAGTTATTCTGTGCCAGTGTGTGTGCTGTGTGTGTTTATATTGGGTGTGTTATTAGATGGGGTAGCCTTAGTTTCCATATAACCTTCATGTACTTCTGGAATACTTGTCAACTTTTGAGACATTCCTCCCTGGAAATCCCAGAGGGGAGGTGGAAGGTGCATAATGCTGCAAATCATGGGTTCACACCATGGTTAGTGTGGCGACATCCGGAAGAGCTCCCTGCTTTCTGGGGGAGTACTCTCTAAAATCAAGGTGTCTCCCAGACATTCTGGGAGAGTGTACAATACTGACTCTCAGTTATATATTAAGGAAGATATGCTTTGCAGGCACTAGTACAGCTACATGTGGATGTGTGCACTGATACTCCTTTCACACCGCACAAATAACCCGGTATCGACCCTGCATATTGCCGGGTCGACACGGGTCAGCGTGCGGTGTGAAAGGGGCATAGCCGAAATCCCGGGTCGCCTGACCCGGCAATTCAACCCGGGGAAAAACGCAGTGTTATACCCGGGTTGAATACCAGGTCAATGACAGCATAAACGGGCTCCCGGTTCGATGCGACACGGGACCCATTTACTACAGCAGGGAGAGGCAGCGCGGAGATGATCTCACCTCCCAGCACCGCCTCCACATCCACCCCCACTGACGGCTTCGCCCCCGCTGCTATGGCAACCTGCCCGGCATATTGCCGGGTCAGGGAAGCCAGCTGTAGTGTCCAATGCCGGATCCCACCCGGGAAGGACCCGTTTCCAATTCCCGGGTGGGATCCGGCATTGGCGGTGTGAAAGGGGTATAAGTCATTAAATACTAGAGAGGGGATGTAAAGTAGGTTAAGAAACACAATGAAATGCAGACTAAGATAAAGTTCCTTTATGCCCCATAAATAGCTTTCATTCAAAATGATCTCACGGGAGAATAGAACTGACACCATTGTTGCCTGTCTAAAACTCATATTTTATTTGAAAGTTTTGGTTGGAGTTCTTCTTTAAATATATTTTTTATTTCTATAATTTTATGCACAACAGTACAGAATATGTAGTTGTTATTTAAATAAAGTTTTATCATGAAGACTATTTGTAGGTGTGTCTATTTGCGTCACTCTGCTTGAGGTTGCCTTTTTATGTATTGCTGAACTTAGCCACTGTGTGTTTTTGCACCCTTTACTTAGGACCAAGAATTCCATGCATGTCCTTACTGGCTGACTGCCAGATTATCAGCTGCTCCCTGTAACAGCTGTCATAGAGCTTAGATGTGTCCCCACACTACTTGCACTGTGATAGCCTAAAAAGAATTTGGATTAAAAATTAGAATCTTAGGTTTTGGATTTCTTAAAAATTAATTTAAAAAGCTAAAATCATTTAATTTTTGCAATCCAAAACATGAAATTCTGATTTAAAATCCGAATTCCGAACTGCAGGAAGATCTGTACTGGGACTCAGTTTGGATGGGATCTTCTCGGGAGATCCAGTTCAGGTTGTGCTTCAGTTCGGATCCACAAAATTTGGGTGGGTTTGGATTTCTGGAGAACCGAACTCCACAGCTCTAGTTACAATGTATCAAAAATATAAGAAATATATATATATATATATATATATATCGGAACAAATGAAGTGGCACTCACTGTATATCCAATATCATCTGCTGGGGTGCCAAAATTCCAGGGAGAAAGCTTGTGTCCACAAGGTCCCGTTATATATTCAATTTAATATAGAAGGCACTCACCAGACTTGTAATGAATATGCAAAAAATTGTTTATCAAATCTCACATCAGCAGCTTAATCATGGTTGCGGGCCATCTGCGGCGTGCGTTCCACTGGTTATCCAGTGTTGAACGACGTAGTTGGAAGTGGTAATATGGTAATTAGAGATGGCGGAAGTCCTATGCGGGTCACCGGCGGCGTGCGTTCCACCTGTTGATCTATTCCAAACAGGGAATGAGGTGAGCGCAAATATACTAATTTTATGTGTTGCATATAGAAAGGCTAATTTGCATCAATGTGAGGTGAGGTGAGCTGTATGTGTTTACTAAGTATATAATCTGGCTGATAGAGCATCTTGGATTGTAATTGGTAGATGGACCAACGGGCGGGCCCTGGGGGGGTACTTGTAGTTCCACACTGAGGGTCATTTGGTTTGTGATTCTGACGATTGTACACACTGGTCTGGAAAAAGGTCCGGTTTGGGACCGAAACGTCGACCAACCATGATTAAGCTGCTGATGTGAGATTTGATAAACAATCATCCTCGGATTATGTTTTGCACTAAGGGTCGAGCACTAGCAAGTGATCCGCCTCCTGATAGGTGCAAATGCTCTTTCCTTGTGGTCAACATGGAAGACAATTTCCTGCGCTTTGGCTTCACGTATATATATCCCTTTCAACCACCAAGCTTTACACTGACTGTGAGTGCCGTTTTAAATAAAACCCTAGATCTCCGTAAACAGGTTCGGACTGGCCCACAAGGGAACAGGGGAAACCACCGGTGGTCTCCACTGCCCGGGGGCTCTCCTCCTCCTCTAGGGATCAGGGTCCAGACTCTATCCTAATGCACTTGAATTATGCATTATACATATGTTACATTATACTTCACTAGAATATGGATTATTATATATTTACCAAGGGGAACAGAACATGTACTCTGTAATGGTTAGCCAAACCTCTGTGGTGGCTGGCCACACCTTTAAGTATGGGCCCCTACATCAGCATCCCCCCCGGTGGGCCCTTCATGCCCCGGTTCGACACTGCCAGTAAACATGGGATTGGATACATAAACATTTACGATGCCTATGCGAAGTATAAGTAATGACATAATCTACAGTATATTGGTGGAAAGCATAAACTGCATTTGTATCCAACTCTACATGAACCTCCAAGGTTCAAAATATAACGTGAAATAATCTAATATAATTTCCATAAAAAGACAAGTTCAGATATACTATATGTGCAAATATATGGTAATGGAAACAAAGTTATCAATACGTTTTACATTTCTAAGACAAAATACTATTAAACTATACATACCATGTTAAGTTACAAAAATATAGATATATAATATATACATAGCAGTTAGTATCATGTGACCCAAATGGGAAGGAAGACATCGGCACTTGTCAGATTTGTGCAACAATGTATTAGAGAAACAAGTGCAGCATAAACATCATACCTATCTATCTATCTATTTATCTATCTATCTATCTATCTATCTATCTATCTATCTATCTATCTATCTATCTATTTATCCATTTACTATACTATTTTCTAAAGCAACATTTTGTAAAGGAGATAGGTTGAAGATATACTTATATAGTATCTGGAAATTACATATCAGTGAATAAATTCTGTATTTACAATAGACATACTATCTTTCCTTACCTCTAACAAACACATAAGCACTGTACTGCTCATAGTACTCTCCCATGACCACCCGCAGGGTGTACAGTCCTTCATCCTCCTTGTTGAGGTGTCTCAAAGTCAGAGAGGCATGTTCCCCACTCCAGTGCATGCTCATCCATTTGGATGGGGCTACCAGGACTCCTAAACATCATAAGCAAAGAGCATCAAACACAGCCACAGAGTTATATACTAATAGAATTATATCACATTATATAACAGGAAATGCTGAGCTATACTTACCAGAAAAAAATTACACACATGATATAAAAGCACAACATGTATGACTAAGGGGGACATTTACTAAGCAGTGATAAGAGTGGAGAAATGAGCCAGTGGAGAAGTTGCCCCATCAACCAATCAGCAGCTCTGTATAATTTTATAGTATGCAAATTATAGATATTACTTCAGTGCTGATTGGTCGCCATGGACACTTCTCCACTGGCTCACATCTACGCTCTTATCACTGCTTAGTAAATGTCCCCCTGATGCACCAGAATGAAACATTATGATGGATAAGTGGCAATGTAGAAACTAGAATACTGCTGGAAAGTAGCAGATCAGACAATACAGTACAATGAGAAATACAAATCAAAGACAAACAGAACAGCTTCTGTATGACAGGCCATATGATTTAGGCAAAATAAAATTGACAAATGCTATGATAATAGCCTGCTCTCTCTCTCTCTCTCTCTCTCTCTCGTTGGTCAGCATGACTGCCAGACAGTCACATCTCTGTAAGATCCGGCCACACACATACTGTACCTACCCCTGCATATTCAGATCTGAAATATCTGGCTGTTCGTTCATCATAGTAAAGACAAGGATCGCTTAATTCCCCACTAGTACAGTTGGACCATCACCACATACACTATCTGATGCCAGGGCTGTTACAAGAAGTGTGGGACTGATGCCTCCACCCAGGACACAAAGCTGAGAGGGTGGTATGTTTGCTACCTCATCAGCAACCTTTTCCATCTGCACCCTGTTACGGTGTATCGTATTACATTATCATTGGTTGACAAAGTTCTGTTCATACCAATGAGATCTAATGTTTATGAGGTTAACAGTAAGTTTAAGTCCCATAAATACAATGATTTATGGCCAATCAGGTCTACAATAGCCTTTCTAACTGTACTCTGACTGGTTTATAGGTAATATAACAAGAAAACAGAATGTTTTGTTGACAGATGAATACTTTTTATCAAGAGTTTATCTGCAAGCATGTCTTATTGTCCTTAGCAGCAGCACATTGTAAAAGTAGGAACATTCCAGTACACACCAAAGCAGTAAATAGCTACTTTCAAATGCATACTTGTATTAAAAAAATAAAAAATAAAAATAAGATAAGAAAGGATGACAACCATAGTGCATTACATGTGATAAAATTGGATTTACTGATTTTGTTCTCAGAAAAAAAAACTGCTTATGTGTGCACCAGAAAATCAATTAATACACAGTATATAATCACTTAATTAAATTAATATTTGTACACAGTATCACACTATTGTGATATCTTCATTCTGTGATAAATGAACCAGTTTTGAGAATTTATTGCTGTCCCATGTGAGAGTGTTGGTTGAAATTACATAAGTATGCACCACATGCAATTCAATGAGAAAGAGCCACTTACCATTTCGGTACCATTGGATTTCTGGCTGGAAGCGTTTAATGGCTGGGTGAACAATGACTTTGGAACCCAGACTCAGTGTGTCGCCTTCTTTGCCAAATGATACTCCGAATGAGTCAAAAAAATGGATGTCAAACCTAGTACCAAAGCCATATGGGCTGACGGTAACTGCAAGGAGAATGTAATGAAATAGTGATAGCAAAAACATGCAACATCAGAGATATAACTACTCTTTATAGCAGAAAATAGATTGTATCTCATAATTCAACTTAGGTTGATGTATGTAAGTAACTGCTACCTAAAAATGTGCTACTTTGTGGGATGTATATACAATACCACTGTATTAATACAATGGAATCTGACAAGATCAGTAACCTATTTAGTCACACATAGAAAGAGACAGACTAAGTTCTTATCTGCTGTTAATTTCTATGTTTCTCCTGTGTAACAATATGGTTCCTGGCTGTTGGATGGCTCCTGGACAAGAATTAATATAGAAAGCATCCAAAAGGCAATCAAAATATAGGGTTAGTTTATGTTTAAGGACTGATCTTTGTGACTAATATCCCTGATAAGTTTTCACCCTTGTGAGTGTTATTGACTAATATCCATTGTTCGCCTTCACACTTGTGAGTGTTGTTGACTATTATCCATTGTTCACCTTCACACTTGTGTTGTGAGTGTTGTTGACTAATATCCATTGTTCGCCTTCACACTTGTGAGTGTTGTTGACTAATATCCATTGTTCGCCTTCACACTTGTGAGTGTTATCATTTAACATTACCTAACTAATAACTAACCAAATTTTGTGCTTATTATTCTAATCTACTAAGAGCGAATGTGCAAACAACATAACTAAGGACACACAATAAAAACACTATAGATCTGCACTGAACAATAGCCTATGGGGAAGTTACAATGGAAGAAATCACATAATCACATTGGGTGATAAATGATTCGCAATCAAAATACAGATATATAAAAAGTATAAAATAATAAACTGTACAAAATAGCAGACAGTATATATGTGGACTTCAGCATAACCTGTAGAAACCTTAAAGTACTGCTTTATAGGGGAAGTCTTGTAGTGAGAGAAAATATATGATGTTCACTTGAATTAATAAATATTGGAGTTAGATTTATTTAACATAGCACACCATCTCCTATATCCTCAATGGGACCTTTTATCTGGGATAATTCAGCAAAGAATAGTAGCAATGTAGGGGAGGGTATGAACAGAATGTAATGAAGAAACAATCTGCCAGATCGGAGTCCACTTTAGCTCCAAAAAATAAGCAGTGGTATCCAGTGTAACTAAGCACAAGCTTTAATGGAACCACCTGCTGGATACAAGTCAGCTTTAAATCCAAACTGATTATGGATACAAATAAATACTCTACTCCTTTACTGTGCAAAATGACACGTTTCTCCTTATACCCTGTATATGGGAACTGTACATGAAACTCCTCCTCAGCATATAGGGGGTAATTCAGACTTGATCATAGCGGCAAATTTGTTAGCAGTTGGGCAAAACCACGGGGGTCAATGACTCATTCCGACCCGATCACACGCTGCACTTCTACGCAGCGGTGCGATCGGGTCGGAACATTGTGTACGCAAGTCGTTGCCCGGCGACTGTTGCTGGGCAACGACGCCGGGAACGAGGAAAGCGGTCGCAGCGGCGACCGCAAGAAGATTGACAGGAGGAAGGCATGTCGGGGTGTCAACTGACTGTTTTTTGGGAGTGGTCCAGCAAACGCAGGCGTGTCCAGGCATTTTGAGGGCGGATGTCTGACGTCAAATCCGGGACCTGCATCGCTGGATCCGTCGCAAATGGTAAGCAGGTCTAGGGCTGGTCTTGTTTTATGTGAAACGTTTTTAGCATAGCAGGGCTGCACAAGCGTTCGCAGCCCTGCTATGCTAAAATACACCCCCCCATAGGCGGCGTCAGGTTGATCGCACGAGCAGCAAAAAGTATATCAACTGTTGATTAGTGCGATCAACTCGGAAAGACCCCCCCATGTGCACTGCAGGAGTGGCAGATATAACATTTGCAGAGAGAGTTAGATTTGGGTGGGTTATTTTGTTTCTGTGCAGAGTAAATACTGGCTGCTTTATTTTTACATTGCAATTTAGATTTCAGTTTGAACACACCACACCCAAATCTAACTCTCTCTGCACATGTTATAGCTGGCCCCCCCTGCAGTGCACATGTTTTTGCCAAACTGCTAACAAATTTGCTGCTAAGATCAGGTCTGAATTACCCCCAGTCCATAGAGCAATGGGGGTCATTCCGAGTTGATCGCTTGCTGCCGTTTTTCGCAGCATAGCGATCAGGCTAAAAAACGGCTGTTCTGCGCATGCGTATTGGCCGCAGGGTGCACGCGCCAAGTAATTTCACACACAACTAAGCAATTTTACACAGGGTCGAGCTACGCTTTTCAGTCGCTCTGCTGATTGGTGTGTGATTGACAGGAAGTGGGTGTTTCTGGGCGGAAACTGACCGTTTTCTGGGAGTATGCTAAAAAACGCAAGCGTATCAAGCTAAAACGCAGGAGTGGCTGGGGAAACGGGGGAGTGGCTGGCCGAACGCAGGGCGTGTTTGTGACGTCAAAGCAGGAACTAAACGGACTGAGGTGATCGCAATCTAGGAGTAGGCCTGGAGCTACTCAGAAACTGCAAGAAAAGATTTTCGAGCAGTTCTGATAATCTTTCGTTCGCAATTCTGCTAAGCTAAGATACACTCCCAGAGGGCAGCGGCCTAGCGTTTGCAATGCTGCTAAAAGCAGCTAGCGAGCGATCAACTCGGAATGAGGGCCAATATGTGATGTATTAGTACATGTCACGAGACGCTGTTATATGTATTTATTTAAAATGTTGGTTCTATACTCTCTAAAACTATTTTTTAGAGGTCCTACCTACATACTGCAATTCGCAATAACATTACAGAAATTAAATAGTATGTGTAGTATCACATTTAATTTCATGTAAAATGTCTAATTTCACACATTTGCTGTTATTGTCATACTTTTATTAGCAAAGCTATTTTCCAGTAATGCTTGTGGTCTTGGTGATACAGTTAACTTTCTTCAAAATACTTGGGGATAACATATTTTTATTTTTTCGTAAAAATTACTTGAAGTTAATCTTCCAATACACTGTTAAGGCTATAATCCTGTTTCAGACTATCATAATTATTACTGAGAGTTCTCGGAATTTGTAAGGACCATTGTCCACATCCTTATTAGTTATTACTAAGGGTTCTCTTAATTTGTAAGGACTGACTATTGTCCACAAGTTTTTAGAACACAGAAGACAATTATGTGGTACTGTACAGTATAAATAAGTGCCTAAATTCTCCTGTGAGATGACAGTTATGTGGTACTGTACAGGACCAATCAGATCCTACATTTTCCTGAGAGATGACAGTTATGTGGTACTGTACAGGACCAATCAGAGCCTACATTCTCCTGTGAGATGACAGTTAAGTGGTACTGTACAGGACCAATCAGATCCTTAATTCTCCTGTGAGATGACAGTTAAGTGGTACTGTACAGGACCAATCAGATCCTTAATTCTCCTGTGAGATGACAGTTAAGTGGTACTGTACAGGACCAATCAGATCCTTAATTCTCCTGTGAGATGACAGTTAAGTGGTACTGTACAGGATCAATCAGATCCTTTATTCTCCTGTGAGATGACAGTTAAGTGGTACTGTACAGGACCAATCAAATCCTAAATTCTACTGTGAGATGACAGTTAATTGGTACTGTACAGGACCAATCAGAGCCTACATTCTCCTGTGAGATGACAGTTATCTGGTACTGTACAGGACCAATCAGAGCCTAAATTCTCTTGTGAGATGACAGTTAAGTGGTACTTTACAGGACCAATCAGAGCCTACATTCTCCTGTGAGATGACAGTTAAGTGGTACTGTACAGGACCAATCAGATCCTTTATTCTTTTGTGAGATGACAGTTAAGTGGTACTGCACAGGACCAATCAGATCCTAAATTCTCCTGTGAGATGACAGTTAAGTGGTACTGTACGTCCTGTACAGTACCACTTAACTGTCATCTCACAGGAGAATTTAGGATCTGATTGGTCCTGTGCAGTACCACTTAACTGTCATCTCACAAAAGAATCAGATCCTAAATTCTACTGTGAGATGACAGTTAATTGGTACTGTACAGGACCGATCAGAGCCTACATTCTCCTGTGAGATGACCATTATGTGGTACTGTACAGGACCAATCAGAGCCTAAATTCTCTTGTGAGATGACAGTTAATTTGTACTGTACAGGACCAACCAGAGCCTACATTCTCCTGTGAGATGACAGTTATGTGGTACTGTACAGGACCAATCAGATCCTAAATTCTCCTGTGAGATGACAGTTAAGTAGTACTGTACAGGACCAATCAGAGCCTAAATTCTCCTGTGAGATAACAGTTATGTGGCACTGTACAGACCAATCAGAGCCTACATTCTCCTGTGAGATGACAGTTAAGTGGTACTGTACAGGACCAATCAGAGCCTAAATTCTCCAGTGAGATGACAGTTAAGTGGTACTTTAGACCAATCAGAACCTACATTCTCCTGTGAGATGACAGTTATGTGGTACTGTACAGGACCAATCAGAGCCTACATTCTCCTGTGAGATGACAGTTAAGTGGTACTGTACAGGACCAATCAGATCCTAAATTCTCCTGTGAGATGACAGTTAAGTGGTACTGTACAGGACCAATCAGATCCTAAATTCTACTGTGAGATGACAGTTAAGTGGTACTCTGTAGGACCAATCAGAGCCTACATTCTCCTGTGAGATGACAGTTATGTGGTACTGTACAGGACCAATCAGATCCTAAATTCTCCTGTGAGATGACAGTTAAGTGGTACTGTACAGGACCAATCAGAGCCTACACTCTCCTGTGAGATGACGGTTATGTGGTACTGTACAGGATCAATTAGATCCTAAATTCTCATGTGAGATGACAGTTAAGTGGTACTGTACAGACCAAACAGATCCTTAATTCTCCTGTGAGATGACAATTAAGTGGTACTGTACAGGACCAATCAGAGTCTACATTCTCCTGTGAGATGACAGTTAAGTGGTACTGTACAGGATCAATCAGAGCCTACATTCTCCTGTGAGATGACAGTTATGTGGTACTGTACAGGATCAGTTAGATCCTAAATTATCATGTGAGATGAGAGTTATGTGGCACTGTACGGGATCAATCAGATGCTACATTCTCCAGTGAGATGACAGCTATGTGGTATTGCATAGGATCAATCAGATCCTAAAGTATGCTGCAAGATGACTAATTATATTCAATGTGCAATCATATATTTTATGTCTATTTGTGTTAGATAGATGTGTCAACTTTTTATATAGAACTCTTACCCTAAAAAATATAATACTTTTTTTTATCATTGACTCAGTTGATCATGTTCCATTAATGTGTATTGCATGTACTGTATATGTTATAGCCCAAAACTATATTATACATATTAATCAAACACCATATTATTTTAACAAAATTTTGTAGAAAAATTGTTACTATTCTGTATGATATGTTATATGACTTATTATGGTGCTGCAAAAGTTATTAGTAATATTATTATTATAACTCACAGCTGAATGGTTCCCCCCTTGAAGGAGGAATAGGTGTCACATCCAAGTCCCCTTTATATCCTGTTAAAAAGAAATAATACAATTAAATCAAGAAAACACACTATACATAATGCAAATTAATATTATATATATATATATATATATATATATATATATAATATATACTAGCTGGAGTACCCGGCGTTGCCCACGTTTTTAAGAATGTCTGTTTACAAAAATAAATGTAAATATGAAACACACAGTATAAATAACATTATAGCTAGCTGATTACAAGTGCTTCGCTACGGGATGAGGATGAGGATGGTAATTTAGAATGATAGTTGTTCGTTAATTTACATTGGTTGGAGATCTAGTATATAGGCATATCTTGCTTCCTTGACACACTTTGTGTAGTGGCCGGACCCCTTTTTGTTCCCCGAACAGACCCTGCTCTTCCCAACTATACAACTCTCAGTCTGTGGCTTCCATTCCCCTCCTCACGTCATGTCAGTGCCCCTGTGAAATTATCAATTTATTTACAGTTTCTTATATAGCGTAGCACATTATATATCTGCTGATATACTCTGTGCTGCTGGGGGACCGTGCTACTTCCACTATATAACTGCCAGTGTGTGGGTTTGTGCTACCTGCATTCCCCTCCTCACATCATGTCGCTGGCCCTGTCACATGCAACCCTGTCATCAATGACATATCATGCATGTCCTGATATAGTCTGTGCTGCTGGCCCTCCCCTAGGGGTGCTAGTGGTGTGTTACCCCCACAGTGTTTGTTCCCAGAATGTAAGTCATATGTGTAGCAAGTTTGGTGTAAATTGCTCCAGGCATTCCAGAGTTATGCTGTCTGCTGAAAAACTCTGTGCTGCTGCCTCACCCCTAGGGGTGCTAGGGGTGTCTTACCGGCACAGTGTTTGTTCCCAGATTGTAAGGCATATGTGTACCAATTTTTGAGTACATTGCTCTAGCAATTCTGGACTTATGCTGTGTGCTGATATACTCTGTGCTGCTGTCTCCCACCTAGGGGTGCTAGGGATTTCTAATTGTTTTAGTTGCCTCGGCCGTGTTTTAATACACTCGTATGTAAAATTTCACGATCATATGTTGTAAACTGTGGATTTGTATAGAAAGACAGAAGGACGTAAGGACAGATTTTCGCTTTTATACACAGTAGTAGATATATATATATATATATATATATATATACGGAACGTAAATATTTGCAAACATACTTTTCACCACAAGAGAAGCATATGAAGAGTTCTCTCCTTTCACATTCATAGCTGATGCATGGTATTGTGCTGTGTCCTCAAAATCACACCTGTAATATAACAACATTATAATCACAGCATTAAACTTTACATTCAAGTGATATTATATTTTGTACATATTTCCTTAATGTAATACATTCAGTAAGTATTTATAACAATTGAATAGTTGGCTTTATTCATTGTCTTTATGGTACATTAAAGTGGCCCTGTGATCTAGCCATATCTGAGACATACATTTCGTAGAAATTGTAGCAATTCTTAATAAATATATGGGGGCAGGCTGTGTGGGAATTCTGGCAAGTATGCTCATATCCTTAAAGCGGCAATCATTTACAAGGCAAAACCAGGTTGGTTTTGCCTTGCAAATGATTGGCACTTTATAAATACAGGCAGACTCGACTGATATCCCGCACAGCCTGTAGCACACAGGCTATTACATAAGCCCCATAGACTAGTATCATTTATCTATGTGTTTACTCATTTTTATCAACATTTTAAAGGCTCTGTCTTGCACCAAACCCCCACAACCACCCCCAGGTACTTCACCCACCATAACACGCAACCCAACTTTCCCATACCTACCTCAGGTCCTCTACATGGACTAAGGTCATTCCCTAGTATTGGGAGCTGTTGGGTAACATTGCATGCACATATTAGAGACAGGACAGCCCTTACACAATTATTATATATGTGTGGGTATATGTGTATACGTATTTACATACCTTATTCATGTGCAATCTTTAGTACATTTAACTTAGATACATTTATTATAAGTGTATAAATAGTTTTTTTAGTTTTCACATACCATATTATGAAATTATGTATTGGAGAAATGTACCTTATTCAAAATACCAGAAATCCGCTTTCCACCATTTTGGATTCCTTATTCACAAGTGCATGTTATTCTGCTAAGTATTATTGAAGGTGATCAATGCTGCTACTGTATATAAACCTGGGTCAGTCTCTGCATATATACCGATGAGAAAGACACCACATTCATCACCATGATGAAACACATTGGGTCTGAACCTGGGCTGCTTGACTAAGTTCCTCTGGTATATTCAGATAAACGCTGTTTTTATACATGTACGCATAATACTTTTTTTGTTATTGGTATAAGTTTTGCCTTATGGTATTACACTATATATGTATATATGTATTTCATGCTGAGTGACTAATAAAAGAAGACTGTTGATATTGCTGTTTCCTGGAACTACAATTACATATCAGAGAAGCTGTATCTTTTTTTTAATTGGAACGGGACCACTATATAATATTTTGAGAACATTGGTGAGTGCACAGATTTATTGCTTAATTTGGCTGACCCCTTATGTTGCGTAACTACAAGAGGCAAACCACATCAGCGAGTGGTCATTGGACTCTGTGCATATTTCATTGATCATATAGAGGTGTTTACCGAGCACCACAGTTTGTGTATATATATATATATATATATGTATATATATATATATATATATATATACACCCCATGCATTCCTGAATATAGAAGTGGAGAGTGCAGTGGATGAGCCTTTTGTCACGTCAGAAGATCCTTGTGTCCAAGAGGATGGCACTAGTGGTTTAGTGGTTGGCGATGAATGCAGGAATCTAGATGGCCGTCTATAGTTCTTGTGCATGAGGTAATACTGGAGCAATAGAACTGAGATTGAACTAGCAAGTGAGTATGCAAGGCACAGGATGTAACTGGCAACATATACTGGACAATCCTGGAACCAGGTGGAATAGAACAGAGAGTCAGACTGGGACTGGCACTCGCCTCTTGGCCGGACTTGAATGAAACAGAAGTCAGACAGGAACTGATGCTTCTTCACCAGACTGGAACCGGCTGGATTAGCACAGAAGTCAGGCTGGGGCTGACACTTGCTTCTTGACCAGACTAAAACTGGCTGGATTGGTACAGAAGTCAGGCTGGAACTGACGCTTGCTTCTTGCCCATACTGGAACTGGCTGGATTAGTATAGAAATCAGACTGGAACTGACACTTGCTCCTCAACCAGGCTGGAACCGGCTGGACTGGACAGCGGGATTCAGAGAACCAGCTGTAATTACTGAGAGCTAGTATGAATGGTAAACTGCCGGTTGCAGGAGCAGGACCATAAGAGGAATACAAGCAATACTGAAACAGGCTGAAACCTGTAGTACTGCAATGCGCGAGCAGACTTGCTGAGATCAGACATTGGAAGCACAGTAGTCTGGTGCCCAGGGACGCAGCTAGTGTAAGCAACATTGTTCTGGGCACCTGCTGAATGACTAAACAGTCTTTTTATCCCCCCTGCCAGGCGATGACTGATGGAGTGGATCAGCTGACCGATGCAGAACTTGTGGTTGTAGGAACTGCAGTCAACTGACCGCAAGTAACATGGCGCCAAGGAACCAGAGATTGCGGGTTGGACTGCAGGGTACACACTGCAGGAATTGGGGTGCACTGTGGACAGCAGCGGGCACCACAGAAGCAGCAGTGGAGTTGCCCACAGGACTTCTGAAGGCTAGCGCACCAGTGTGCTGGTAAGTGCCGATATGTAGTACCCCGGGTTCTGACACCTGTTATAAATATATATGTTCATGTTTATGTCATCTCAAAGAACAGTGAATGGGTGTATACCAGTGATTCCCAAACTCCCACTAACTTGTGTACCATGCATCAAATTTTTACTTTCTGGAAAACTGGAGCAGATTTGTTAGAGGGTTTGCCAGTGAATAGATTTTGTAATGGAGTGATTTCTGTACCAACTCCCACTGAAGGTCATAGTATCATAGGTCCGATGCCCAGTACTAAAAGAGTGCTAGCAGCAAGGCATATAATAAAGGATCTACAGGTTGGAAAAGGCCAGGCCTCCAAGGTCTTTGGGTCTAAAAACAGGGGCTAGTTCAGAGTCACACACAAGCTGGAAACACAGAAATATATCTCCACCTGTTTGCTGCATCTATGCTTCGGCACTACCCCTATCCATTCACTTTTGAAGTATCCGGCATCATTATCAGTGCACATTTTTGTCAGCTCTATCCTTAGTGCAAAACATCTGTCTGACGTCTGCGGATTCTCACTTCGGAATGTTGCACAATTCTGTCTATACGTCCACAACGCGCCCTAGGAACACTGCGCCTTCATGCAAATCCCTAGCTGCTGCCCAGTAACAACCACACAGCCAGAAGTGGAGATCTGGCTGAGATACGTGTGACTCTGAGGGGTTGATATATCATTGCTGTAGCAACCAATCAGCTTCGAGGAAGCATTTACCTATAAAATGATAGGTGCTGTAGATGCTTATTGTTTCCTGTGGCCAACTTCTCCATTGGTCCACTTTTTTTTTACTGTTTTTACTGTTTGCTCAACCCCTGATTTGCCTATAGTTACTAAAAGTTATATATGCTTGGAACCGTGCAAGAAATCATGAAATATATCTGCAAAATGGACTTTAATCAGCACCATGATGACCAGTTATATTGTAGCTCATTTCTCCAACCATATTAGTGAGGAAATGCATTTTTGCTGCTGTTAACATGTTTGCTAGAGACTCTAGGCCTGATACAAAGGTGGGTGCTACAGATGGAGGAAAAAACGGACAGCGCTGAGTTCCAGGGAATATATGAGACGATGAGAGCCGACATTCACAATTAGTACATATTTATTAGTGTTATAGATCAGATAAAAATAAAGTATGAAGATAAAAACTGCAGATAGCCTAAAAACAAATATTATAAATCACCTCTGTATACTCCGTGTCTGGACATAAAATGAGCATAAGTTCGTATCATTAATGAATGAAGAAATTGTCCATAATTGATATGACCGGTAAGTGCCTTGCAAATAGCCGGCAAATAAGGATGTGAAGGCAGTCCCGGATGGTGGCTAACTAAGTATGAACACAGAGCCGCTGGCGTAGTGTTTATTTCAAACCACCTGGTTCAAGGTGATTATTTTACCTCTCCTGTGGGCTGGCGATGGGCCGAGCGTCCTCGGCCTGATGTCCTGCGATGCCCACTTGCGCTATGCAGCGTGATGGAGGTTCAAATGATATCCCAGGTGTAAAGGATAATGCCAGCGTTGTGTTGTAGTGCCGCGGTCAGCGGTGGTGGGAGGCTTGGAGGCACTCGTACCGGAGCAAGGCAGACGGAGTATCAGTGGTAACACCGGAGTAGAGGTGAGCTGGAGGCGGAGTCCTAACGCGTTTCGTCACGTTCCACGTGACTTTGTCAAAGGTATACTCCTGCCAGTGACTGGCCGATATTTAAAGCCAGTTCAGAGATTCTCACAGCTGTCTAAGATTGAAATCAGGTGCAGTTGTATTAACTAAAGTCGGCTCTCATCATTAAAAAAATAAGCATCATGCTATGTTGAATATAACAAAGATAATGAAAAACAAAAAAACTATAATATATAAAGCTTATCTTATTTATTTATTATATTTCTTTCCCTATTCTTTTTCTTTTTTTTCTTTTTAATATTATTCACTGCCTTATTACTCTGGTCATCCGTACTGTCTCTCTGTTTGTTAATAGTGCACAAACGATCCTTTAGGAAAGGGAATGTAACCGAGTTATTTGCCTTCTTTACCCCTTCCTCCGTAGTAATATTGTAGCTATTAGCTACTTGACACCAATCATATAGACTGTTTCGCTGGTTAGTTATTTAATATATGAATTTAATCAATATTATGAATTGTTAAATCCTCTTAGTACGCTTTCACTCAAATATCTTGTGATTTATTCACGTTACTGACTGACAAGTCCTGCACAATATAGTTCTTTGCTTTACCTTTATTTACTAGTGTTACATTTTTATACATAAATGTTCAGCAGCTCGTGTGACGTAGACCGCTTAACCACAGACCCGCTATAGTTAAGGGACCACAAGTTCGCACCCAGTTAACATAACTTAGCGGGTGCTCTCAGAATTTTCAGTTTTTAGCATTAAATTATTAAATTATTTATTGTCTCATTATTACAAACATTTTCCTTTTTTCTTTTCTCTATATTCTAAGAACACATAAATGACCCTTTAAAAAGAGGAAGGGTATTTGGAGATTTGTCTCTCCCGAGTTTTTTTCCCATATAGCACACTAGAGCTATTAACTATATAAATTGTATCACTGATTTTTTATTGCCTATATGTAATTAAAAATCATAAACTGTTAACTCTTCTTAACAGAGTTCCATGTTTTTATGTCACCGACTGATAAGCTTTATATATTATAGTTTTTTTGTTTTTCATTATCTTTGTTATATTCAACATAGCATGATGCTTATTTTTTTAATGATGAGAGCCGACTTCAGTTAATACAACTGCACCTGATTTCAATCTTAGACAGCTGTGAGAATCTCTGAACTGGCTTTAAATATCGGCCAGTCACTGGCAGGAGTATACCTTTGACAAAGTCACGTGGAACGTGACGAAACGCGTTAGTACTCCGCCTCCAGCTCACCTCTACTCCGGTGTTACCACTGATACTCCGTCTGCCTAGCTCCGGTACGAGTGCCTCCAAGCCTCCCACCACCGCTGACCGCGGCACTACAACACAACGCTGGCATTATCCTTTACACCTGGGATATAATTTGAACCTCCATCACGCTGCATAGCGCAAGTGGGCATCGCAGGACATCAGGCCGAGGACGCTCGGCCCATCGCCAGCCCACAGGAGAGGTAAAATAATCACCTTGAACCAGGTGGTTTGAAATAAACACTACGCCAGCGGCTCTGTGTTCATACTTAGTTAGCCACCATCCGGGACTGCCTTCACATCCTTATCTGCCGGCTATTTGCAAGGCACTTACCGGTCATATCAATTATGGACAATTTCTTCATTCATTAATGATACGAACTTATGCTCATTTTATGTCCAGACACGGAGTATACAGAGGTGATTTATAATATTTGTTTTTAGGCTATCTGCAGTTTTTATCTTCATACTTTATTTTTATCTGATCTATAACACTAATAAATATGTACTAATTTTGAATGTCGGCTCTCATCGTCTCATATATTCCCTGGAACTCAGCGCTGTCCGTTTTTTCCTCCTTGCTTTTCTTCAATTATCACTATCACACATAGTGATTATGGATGCGCAGTCTTCCAGGAGAACTGTATATTCACTATTTATATTATTTGTGAATCCATACAAACTAAAATTGTGGGGCGCTTTTTAACAGTGAGTTGTTGTTTCTTATCTTTGTTAGTTCGTTGTGTGTTATCTGTTAGCTGCCCCGGTTTTACTTTACTTTATTATATTCATTATATTATATTTATTTCATTAATTATTTCAGTCGGTGTCCTTTGTGATATGGCAGACCTGACCTGTCTTTCAGAATGTGCTAAGAGGAGATTACATTATGAAGCTAATTTTAATGAGGCTCCTGAGGCCCCCAAATCCTCTGTTTATCAGAACGAACATGAAAGGGAGTTTAACACTCTATTCTATAAATTAGAGGACCTAATGAAAGCAGAAACCCGCCACTGGTGGGATATGGTTACTCTACAAAAATATATTAAAAATAAAAAAATTCCCAGAGGCCTCAGGATCTTCAAGACTCTGTCTTTTGTTGATGATCCGTTATTGAAAAGCAAATGGGACTCCTTATTGGACGACTGTTCCTTTTCTCTAATGGCTCTCCTTGTGAATTATCGTAGGGATAAAACTTTACAATTATCTAGTGAGATAGAGGAAACTAGGAAAAGCTTGAAAGTATTTGCTGACCACCCACAGTTCCAACATAACGATTTAAAATTGAATAGTAAATTGGAAGCATACGAGAAAGAGGTAATCGATGGTAAAAACAAAAAATTCAACAGAGATACAGATGATTATAACCAGAACAAAGTTCGTAGTTACAACAAGAGATACAATTTCATTAATAGAGGGAGATCTAGAAGCACTTCTAATAGGAGACCCAATAGAAATGTTCCTCATCACAAAACAATATCTAACACAGATCAGCAATATCAGTTTAACAAGAATACGAATGGTTACTCTGCCCCCTCATATAAACCTTTAAACAGACGTATGTCTCCTCAGAAAATTTCTGCGACTGATACATCAGTCAGACCTAAGGTTTATACACAGAAAAACTCTCCTGTGAAAACCTCTCTCCCAACAACCCATTCTAGTGATTTTTTAGAGAGGGATCAGAGAATCCACTGGCACAAATCGCCTTATCACCTGTCCAACAAATACGAAACTCTCAGAATAGATTCCCCAAAAAGAGCAAGAGAAACAAATCCCGAGGATGTAGAGGAGGACGTAGGCTACAAAGAAAAAAAGAGAGACATGAGGACTTAAACCAAACCAACATCCACAATCTTTCCTCTGTTCAAATTGGTAAACCGGAAATTCAACTGCTTACCAAAGGTTTAAAATTTGCCCCTTCCAAACCCCCTGCTTTCTTTAATCTCTTTGTGGAACTTAATACCTATATCAGAACTCTTGCGCGAAAAAGATATTTCGCCACTAAAAACCTATCTAGACAAAAAGTGGATGGGATTCCCATTGTCCTGGATAATGAAGACCATACCAGCTTAGACATATTGGAGTCTTTACTTTCGGAAAACCATGTATCCCATTCCGTGATCCCAATCTATAATCAGGAACGATATAATCAACGTTCCACTATATTTAGGAATAAATCTCAATTTTTTCCCCTACACCATAGAAGTTCCCCTATTGAAATTTTTTACAAAAAAACACTTAGTGAGTTCAACACATTATGTCAGAAAGAAAGAAAAAAGCAGAAATATAGACAAAACCTTTCTGTCCAAGAAAGACTAGCCTTACAGAGGCTGGCCAATGACCCCTCCCTTGTCATCAAACCTGCTGACAAGGGAGGAGGTATTGTTATACAAAATACAGGGGATTATCTTGCAGAAGCATTCAGACAGCTGAGTGACTGCAGGACTTATAAGAAATTACCCACTGATCCCTCTGCAGAATTCCATAAACTATTGACATGCATGGTGAAAGAGGCGTTTGATCGAGGCACTATAACAAGGGAGGAAATGAGATATTTAATTCCCACTTATCCTATCACTCCTACTTATTACCATTTACCTAAGATTCACAAGTCCCTCACTACACCACCCGGGCGTCCTATTATTTCTGGTGTTGGGTCCCTTACTTCTAATTTATCACAATTTGTAGATTATTTTTTACAGCCACTTGCCTCTTCTTTACGTTCACATATTAAAGACACAACTTCTTTTCTCAATATTATTTCCAATATTAACTGGAAATGTTCCTTTTTCTTTATGACTTGTGATGTACAGGCACTATATTCTAATATTCCCCATAAGAAAGGAGTGTCTGTGATATCAGACACTTTATCTATATCTAACACTATTGAACCAGGGTTACAACAATTTTTACTTGACTCGATCACTTTCATTCTATCTCATAACTATTTCATTTTTAATAAACATTTTTATTTGCAGATCCTTGGAACGGCCATGGGGACTAGGTTCGCGCCGAGCTGCGCCAACCTATACATGGGTGCCTTTGAGGACAGCCATGTCTGGGGGCGGAGCTTTGGCGCGGACCTGGTCTACTATGGTCGTTACATAGATGACATGTTTTTTATTTTTGATGGTGACATTTCCTTGGTACCTGATTTTATTACTCAGTTGAACACTAATGATTTTAATTTATGTTTCACTAGCACTTCACACAAATCTTCTATTTCCTTCCTTGATATTAGCCTCACAATAGTAGATAGGTTTTAGTGGAAATTTTCCCATCGAAAGGAAGTGGACTCATTAAATTTTATACATTACAATAGCTCACACTATAAACCTTGGCTGAATAACATTCCTTATGGACAGTTTAGACGTATCAAACGTAACTGTAGTGATCCAATAGATTATCAACTACAGGCAGATGAACTATCTGCATCATTTCAGAATAGAGGTTATCCGACCAACCTGATAAAATCAGCACGGGAAAAGGTGGACACCTTAGATAAAAACGATCTGCTTACGCACAAAACAAAAGACATCAATTCTGTGCAAGATCAACCATATTTTTTGACACAGTTTAACAGTTCCTCATTGAAGATTAGGAACATCATACGCAACAACTATTCCATTCTCCTCACAGATCAAATCCTTAGGACAGAACTTAGTGACACACCTTCTGTGATTTTTAAAAGATCTAATAATTTACAACAATCCCTTGCACCCAGTCTATTTATCGACAAAAGAAACACTTTAATTGATACCACCTCAATTGACTCCACACAGTGGCTCCCTAAAATCATGGGTTGTTTCAAGTGTGGGGCCAAACAGTGTTTGACTTGTTCCTACATTCAGAATAATGCGAAAGACTTTGGTAGCTCTGAATCTACACGTTTTGAGATACGGTCTTTTATCAACTGTAACAGCTCTTTTGTCGTCTACCTATTGATTTGCAAATGTAATTTGCTATATGTTGGTAGGACAACCCGTAAACTGAGAGTCCGATTTTTAGAACACAGACGGAATATTCAAAAGGGCTTTCTTTTTCATAGCGTTTCTAGACATTTCTCAGATAAGCACCACAAAAATCCAGAAGACATCAAAATAGTTGGGATTGAAAAAATTATGCCAACAGTACGTGGGGGGGATCGTTATAGAAAACTTTGTCTCCGCGAGAATTATTGGATCCATAGACTTGGAACCCTAGTACCAGAGGGGCTGAATTAATCTATTGGATTCGATCTTTAAGTCATGCTTTAGTGGCCAGTTGCCCACCTCGTCCGTTACTGTCTATCTTTCTCCATTATATATATGGGAGTCTCATCATATATTTTATCCAAGATATTGGGTTACATTTAAATGGTTTTATGGAACCCCTATGGCTACAGTTAATTGTGAGTGCTGTGTACTATCTTAGATTATATTAATTATTAATTTTTGGTATGACATGACATTATATATTTATATAGATATTCCCATTATAGCATATAACTCTCTACGGGTTGTGAAATCAAACGCACACCATAATATTGACAATAGCTGGTGCTTTCCCCTCCTTTCTTCCCTCCTTGTCTATCGGAAGTATTCCCCTCATGCATTATACACACAAATGCCTGACTCGTTAAGTCCCGTTTTCCTTTATTCACCTTGGAATATGTTTAACATCCATACATTTTATATACAGCGGTCTGTGTGACGCAGACCATCCAGACACAGACTCGCTACACGGAAGGGATTTTTAGGTTGAGTCTAGTTGACATAACCTAGCGGGGTCCCTTAGAATCTTCATTTGTTATTTATTTATTTATTATATTTCTTTCCCTATTCTTTTTCTTTTTTTTCTTTTTAATATTATTCACTGCCTTATTACTCTGGTCATCCGTACTGTCTCTCTGTTTGTTAATAGTGCACAAACGATCCTTTAGGAAAGGGAATGTAACCGAGTTATTTGCCTTCTTTACCCCTTCCTCCGTAGTAATATTGTAGCTATTAGCTACTTGACACCAATCATATAGACTGTTTCGCTGGTTAGTTATTTAATATATGAATTTAATCAATATTATGAATTGTTAAATCCTCTTAGTACGCTTTCACTCAAATATCTTGTGATTTATTCACGTTACTGACTGACAAGTCCTGCACAATATAGTTCTTTGCTTTACCTTTATTTACTAGTGTTACATTTTTATACATAAATGTTCAGCAGCTCGTGTGACGTAGACCGCTTAACCACAGACCCGCTATAGTTAAGGGACCACAAGTTCGCACCCAGTTAACATAACTTAGCGGGTGCTCTCAGAATTTTCAGTTTTTAGCATTAAATTATTAAATTATTTATTGTCTCATTATTACAAACATTTTCCTTTTTTCTTTTCTCTATATTCTAAGAACACATAAATGACCCTTTAAAAAGAGGAAGGGTATTTGGAGATTTGTCTCTCCCGAGTTTTTTTCCCATATAGCACACTAGAGCTATTAACTATATAAATTGTATCACTGATTTTTTATTGCCTATATGTAATTAAAAATCATAAACTGTTAACTCTTCTTAACAGAGTTCCATGTTTTTATGTCACCGACTGATAAGCTTTATATATTATAGTTTTTTTGTTTTTCATTATCTTTGTTATATTCAACATAGCATGATGCTTATTTTTTTTAATGATGAGAGCCGACTTTAGTTAATACAACTGCACCTGATTTCAATCTTAGACAGCTGTGAGAATCTCTGAACTGGCTTTAAATATCGGCCAGTCACTGGCAGGAGTATACCTTTGACAAAGTCACGTGGAACGTGATGAAACGCGTTAGGACTCCGCCTCCAGCTCACCTCTACTCCGGTGTTACCACTGATACTCCGTCTGCCTTGCTCCGGTACGAGTGCCTCCAAGCCTCCCACCACCGCTGACCGCGGCACTACAACACAACGCTGGCATTATCCTTTACACCTGGGATATCATTTGAACCTCCATCACGCTGCATAGCGCAAGTGGGCATCGCAGGACATCAGGCCGAGGACGCTCGGCCCATCGCCAGCCCACAGGAGAGGTAAAATAATCACCTTGAACCAGGTGGTTTGAAATAAACACTACGCCAGCGGCTCTGTGTTCATACTTAGTTAGCCACCATCCGGGACTGCCTTCACATCCTTATTTGCCGGCTATTTGCAAGGCACTTACCGGTCATATCAATTATGGACAATTTCTTCATTCATTAATGATACGAACTTATGCTCATTTTATGTCCAGACACGGAGTATACAGAGGTGATTTATAATATTTGTTTTTAGGCTATCTGCAGTTTTTATCTTCATACTTTATTTTTATCTGATCTATAACACTAATAAATATGTACTAATTTTGAATGTCGGCTCTCATCGTCTCATATATTCCCTGGAACTCAGCGCTGTCCGTTTTTTCCTCCTTGCTTTTCTTCAATTATCACTATCACACATAGTGATTACGGATGCGCAGTCTTCCAGGAGAACTGTATATTCACTATTTATATTATTTGTGAATCCATACAAACTAAAATTGTGGGGCGCTTTTTAACAGTGAGTTGTTGTTTCTTATCTTTGCTACAGATGGACCCTTGCTCATTTAGCCTTCTCTGTTGCGCCTAGGCGCACCATGGTTTATTAGCATAAACCTTTCATCTATTGTTCTCAGCTGCAATACAATACAGAGAGAACAATACAGCAGGGGATTAAGTCCGACAGCACTGGCTCAATTAATCCTATTTAAGGGATAAATGAGCAGGGCTCCATCTGTATGTCAGTTGTGGTTACAGTGCTTTAATGTTTTGCTATTGTGCATGCTCCAAAGCCATAATGCACATGCACAACGATGGATCAGCGATGGTGTATGCACAGAGGAATTATTTGCAAAATGAGTGACAGGTAGTCAGCATTTGGGAGAGGTAATGGGCGGCAGTGCCGTAACTAGACTTTTTGGTGCCCTGTGCCAGAGAGAGAATTGGTGCCCCCCCCCCCCCATTTTTCCAATAGGGACATAAGGTGCATGCCTAATGGGTAAGGGGCACGACAAGATTGATCCCAGAGAAAGCCCATGCTATGATACCCTTTCCCACATTTTTATATTTGTATAATGTAATACACACACATTTATAGACCACTGTAAGAAAATGGATTTGGACACAAATCCTCTTTATACCACATTCATGCACTTTACTTGAGAACTCATTGTTGTTCAGTTACAATACCCTTTATTACATGACATATTTCAATATACTGCCCCACCCAGGATTCAAACCTATAACCTGTTGAATTCTAATCAAACACCCTACTCAGAAGAAATCTTTAGTGGAGTTCATGAATGTTGTATAGGTATAAGTGACAGAAGTGGTGGGGGTAGGAGAGAGGGGCGGTCAGGAGATGCTGGGCTTCAAAAAGGGGGGAAGCAGCAAGTGAAAGTAATTAAAACAGGTAATTGAGAAGTGCTGCCAACAGCGCCCCCTACCCTGCAGCGCTATGTGCGGTGCCCCTTCCGCACACACCTAGTAACGGCCCTGATGGGCGGTGGCTAGAAAAACAGGCATATGGGGACCATTTTCTGGCCATGCCATAGTCAGCCACTGTAAAGTCATATGCAGCTGCAGAGACCCAGGCATCTGAGGTGAGATGCTCATTCTGAGACAGCACAGGTTGCTCATAGATTCTATGGGGCCACTGATGTTCCCGATGTTTCCGCTTTAGTACGTAAGTGATAGATGTGACACACCAGCAGTGGGCATCTGTAAGCACAAGATGGAGTCTGAATCATTAGCATAGTTCTGCAAGAATGCTGCTTGAGAAATTACAGCTGAGCATGCAACTGCATACACCTCTGAATCAAAGTCTCTGTCTTGAAAAAGGTCCATGTTAGGACTGAACCATTGACATATTCTTACTGTATGCTTCTTTATAAATAAAACGTGATTTTCCTCCTCAAGGAGACTGCTGAGGGGCATCTACTGTATTTATTTTATTAGATAGCCTGAGGAGATCCGTGGATTCCTCCGGTGTCTACTTGCTGTGCACTCCAACATAATAGCAATTGATTGGTGGACTGTCCATGTGTAACTGCCGCAATCCTTCTGTGGAAGCTGTATCTGTGTACGCTTAGGAGGACACACAGTGAAACCCTGAAATCTTTATTAGTATAGGCCAGTGGTTCTCAAACTGTGTGCCGTGGCACCCTGGGGTGCCTCGGAGCACTTGCAGGGGTGCCTTGGATTGGTGATCCAGGAGCAATACAAATTATTTATGGTCAGTGTAATACGCAAAACCAGTGCTGGTGGCTGCCAATCATAAAACATGTGGACATACACAAGTGAATCCTGTCCCTCACCACATAATTGAACCTATGGATTACATATTATAAACACAATTTAATTAATTTAATATTTATTTCTACATTTCTCAATAAGAAACTTTTGACCTAGGGGGGTGCTGTGAAAAAACTTCTGATACTCTAGGGTGCCGTGATTGAGAAAAGTTTGAGAACCACTGGTATAGGCAGCAAGGGCATTTTATTTTCAAAATATAATTGGAACTCAGCTTCTAATCTAATGTCTTTAATACAATAGTCTTCTTTCATCCTGAAAGGAGTTCTCCAGATAAAACTGTTCCCTCCTTCAAGTCACCTCATCCTGATGATTATTTTACTTAGACTTAAGTATCTTAAGTGCTGATAAAGCAGTGCACAGACACAATATACCACTAATCTGCAGAGCACAGCATTTGGTGGCGGGTCTGTGGGCCTAAGTCTCCTGGTCATGGGTAATGTGCTATATTTGTCAGCATACTCTAGTAAACATTTGTAATAAAACATGATATCATACATAGCACTAAACAGTGTATTAAATAGCAGGATACCATCAAACCCTGTACTGTACAGGCTCCAGCTGGGAGCTAAGGGACATATTGTGTTTGTACACTGCTTGACCAATAACACTAATGGTTATTAACTTTGTATATATGTGTGTATATATATATATATATATATAGATATATATATATATAGATATATATAGATATATACACACACACACAAAGGGGGATTCAAAAGTCACAGTACATCCTTTTGTTTCAAAAACTGTGCAGGAAATGGGAAAACTGAATACTCCAGTAAGGTATGGGTGAGGTGGGCTATCTTTTAGTGTATGTACCGAACATGAGTGCCATCTTGAAATCGGCCATCTTGAATCTTAGTCAGTTTTCCCTTTTTCTGCACAGTTTTTGAAACAAAAGGGTGTATTGCAACTTTTGAATCACCCTGTCTATCTATCTATCTATCTATCTATCTATCTATCTATCTATCTATCTATCTATCTATCTACAGTCAAGGAAATGAAGTTGCACTCGGATTCTCCATAGAAAGTGCAAAGAGCAGTGATGCTTTTATTCAATGTTTCGGGGTTACCCCCTTCATCCTGATGAAGGGGTTAACCCCCAAAACGTTGAATAAAAGCATCACTGCTGTTTGCACTTTCTATGGAGACTCTGAGTGCCGCTTCATTTCCTTGACTGCATGTGTGGGGGGCTATCCCCTGTAAGAGGGCATCGGAGCAATTCTAAATAAGTTAGCCATTTGAGTGCCGGATTGACAATTTGGATATATATATATATATATATGGGAAAAAATGGTATAAGGGTATCGGCGACCACTGGTGTAAAAAATATTTCAAACCATGTATATAATAAAATAAAATATACAAATTTATTTGGTACATATAAAATACAATTAGTATGAAGGTAAAAAAATGTAATGTAAAAATAGATGGGGGAGGGGTTGTGTTTTTGTTAAAAACACCCCCGCAGAATTCTAAGACCAAGAATTTTAGCCTAAAACTAGTAAAAAATAATTAACTAACAATATGCTGAAATTATAATAAAATAAGAATCAAGGAGAGTCTTAACTTTGTGTGTAGAGGGTCACAGAGGGAGAGCCCTCTGTGACCCTCTACACACAAAGTTAAGACTCTCCTTGATTCTTATTTTATTATAATTTCAGCATATTGTTAGTTAATTATTTTTTACTAGTTTTAGGCTAAAATTCTTGGTCTTAGAATTCTGCGGGGGTGTTTTTAACAAAAACACAACCCCTCCCCCATCTATTTTTACATTACATTTTTTTACCTTCATACTAATTGTATTTTATCTGTACCAAATAAATTTGTATATTTTATTTTATTATATACATGGTTTGAAATATTTTTTACACCAGTGGTCGCCGATACCCTTATACCATTTTTCCCCATAAACAATTACAACAGTAGCTCACCACTACTGTGTACTTAAGGGACGGCAGACGCCCAAAATTATTGGGAGTGTTCTTTAGTCAGGTGTATTTGTATCACTTGTGGCGCTTGCACATTCTCTATTTTACATATATATATATATATATATATATATATGTATATCTGCGAATAGAGGAAGAAACAGCAGAGCGCCTATAGTGTAGTATCCTTTAAAACAATTTTTGTCACACGCAAGAATAATATTGCGTACCGGATTACGGCTTGACACAATGCCTGTCGATCCCCTGGTCTTTTAGTCCAAGTCTCTGTCGGAATCTAGAAAGAGTCAGGAAACAGGGAATCGCTATATAGCGTAGTAATTACTCAGTAAGTAGGGTTAAATTTTGCATATCACATAAGATTACATGCGAACCAGATAAAGTAATAACTTGTGCATATCAGTATTGGTACTTGTATCCTGGTCCTCATCAGAGGGTGGTGGTCATAGGATAGCCTCCCAACATGATCCTCTCCTGGAGAGGATCATGTTGGGAGGCTACCCTATGACCACCACCCTCTGATGAGGACCAGGATACAAGTACCAATACTGATATGCACTGATATGCACAAGTTATTACTTTATCTGGTACGCATGTAATCTTATGTGATATGCAAAATTTAACCCTACTTACTGAGTAATTACTACGCTATATAGCGATTCCCTGTTTCCTGACTCTATCTAGATTCCGACAGAGACTTGGACTAAAAGACCAGGGGATCGACAGGCATTGTGTCAAGCCGTAATCCGGTACGCAATATTATTCTTGCGTGTGACAAAAATTGTTTTAAAGGATACTACACTATAGGCGCTCTGCTGTTTCTTCCTCTATTCACAGATTCTCTTTTTGGGCTACGTATACCTAGTGGCACTTTTTGAAGAACTGAGCAGCCACCCGATAAAACGGGGAGAGTGTGAACTGTTTGTTAACCAAACCTTGAACTAGTTTGGATGAACTAATTTATTGGACTGGTCATTTGACCAATTTATTTTTGACTGTAGATTGCACTTTTACAGTAAGGTACTACGCACAAATTGGACAAGCGCACTGATTTACTCATTTACAATATATATATATATATATATATATATATATATATATATACAGGAGGTCGTTTTATACAATATTTCTAATAATTGTGTGCATGAAACATACTTGGTATACTTTGAACCATCAGAAAGGTGTCGCTATGTCAGTCAAGCTGAAAAATTTATGGATTTCTAAATATTTTGATTATTGGATATTCGGATATAGGAGACTCAACCTGTGCATTTTTGTGGTTTGTGTTGATAGTTTTCTCATCTGGGACCCCTAATCGAAGAAAGGCATACCCTTGCGGGGCTCGCTTCACTCGCCACACTTCGGGCTCAGTGGCTTGCTGCGCTTGCCACTAGGTTTATAACCAACTCTATGCTGACATGGATAGAAAAGGTATTAAATAGTCCAAAAACATGTAAAATAAAAAAAAAACATGTGTCTATCTTTTTTATGTTGACCATTTCATTTGACCCAGTCGACCTTTTTTACTGTCTACCTTTTTCATGTCGACAATTTGACCCTGTCGACCTAATGTCTAACATATGGTGTCTATCTATTGACTGTCTAATTAGACACTGTCTATCAACCGGATACCGTATACTGCACCTCCCTTACGTCTTCATCTGAAATAATATAACATTTACATTTTCCATCCCACCAATCCTATTTTTCTGCTGCAACCACTGTATCCTGTATGTATATAGACATGCAGCAGATTATTAATGCTTTGTAGTCTCACAGCTGCACCATGGGAACAGAATATTTGTGAATGTGCTGTAAGCTTGAGATCCTGCAGCTAAATATATAGTAGCAGAGTTATCATAGCTGTAACAAAACATTTATCTCCTTATGCCACCTGCCAGTTGTTAATTCAGGATCATTGGTATGTTTATTTGTAAGGATCATGATGGAATTCAAAGAACGTATTACTGGACCAGAAATAGAACAGAAGCTCAGTTGTGGCTTAGTTATGTAATGCAAATAAAAACAAAAACAAATGACAGCAATACAGTATGTCAGGACGAAAATCTATTCAAACGTTATATGTGACAAATACATGTATATGTATGCAGTGGAAGTGAGATATTAAGTTATACACATTTAGAAACTACTGATGTGCAGACATTTACACACAATAGGTCACTCTCAGTAGGAATATTTGAAAAGATGAAAGTAGAAGTATCACACGAAATAGCTGTTTGGGAAAGATCTCTGTGACAACTAAATGTCACTAGTGCTTACCAGGGTAACTAAACAATGTAAAAAATATTAGTTAAATCTGATTAATAATAAAAGAACAATGACAGTTTAAATAAAGAACGTATAACGTTAAGATATTGGCGGTAATTCAGAGTTGATCGCAGCAACAATTTTTTTTAGCAGTTGGGCAAAACCAGGGGCCTAATTCTGAGTTGATCGCAGCAGCAAGTTTGTTAGCAGTTGGGCAAAACCATGTGCACTGCAGGAGGGGCAAATATAACATGTGCAGAGAGAGTTAGGGTGTGTACACATGGTGAGATCCCTGCTATGTTCGATTTTGACTATGCGATTTCCCTTGAACGCCCCCAGAGCCCAGATAGCACAGATAGGACAGATTTTGACTATCTGTGCTTGAGATTTTGTCTATGTACGATTTTGACTAAGTGCCAATTTTGACTATACTTTTTATACTAGATAGTACACTAGATAGTCAAGATTGACTTGCCTGCACAGTCTATCTAGCCTTACGATACCGACCCCACGGGAGCGCGCATCGGGATCGAATCTGTATCGCAAGCTGCCTAGTACCATGAGATATGCTCTAACTTTTCATAAGATTTTAACTATATAGTCAAAATCTTACAGATTTATCTCACCGTGTGTACACACCCTTAGATTTGGGTGGGGTGTATTCAAACTGAAATCTAAATTGCAGTGTAAATATAAAGCAGCCAGTATTTACCCTGCACAGAAACAAAATAACCCACCCAAATCTAACTCTCTCTGCACATGTTATATCTGCCCCACCTGCAGTGCACATGGTTTTGCCCAACTGCTAACAAACTTGCTGCTGCGAGCCACTCAGAATTACCCCCTATGTGCACTGCAGGTGGGGCAGATGTAACACGCGCAGAGAGAGTTAGATTCGGGTGGGTTATTTTGTTTCTGTGCAGGGTAAATATTGGCTGCTTTATTTTTACATTGCAATTTAGATTTCAGTTTGAACACACCCCACCCAAATCTAACTCTCTCTGCACATGTTATATCTGCCCCCCTGCAGTGCACATGGTTTTGCCCAACTGCTAACATATTTGCTGCTGCGATCAACTCTGAATTAGGCCCATTGTGCTAGGTTATACTTGCCTTCTCCCCCGCAACTGCCGTGGGGCTCCCGAACATTGGGTGGCGCACCCGGCTGCTTGGAAGGGTGTGCAAGTCTCCCAGATCACCCAGCTGGGCAATGAAGCAATGTGCTCATCGTAGTTGCCCCCCCCCCCTTCATGCCGTGCGATGCTTTTGATCTCGCCATTGTATAGCAGGGGGTGTGGACACGATGATGTGACTGCAGAACCCATGCCCCCGTATAGCTTCCTGTGACTTTCCACGCCCCCACCCCCTCTCGGAGGGGACAGACAGAAAGTCAGCAACTATGTGCTAGGCTTTATTGTTTTTGGTATAGAGCCTATACAAGGATTGTTTGTATTGTCTTGTGTGCACAATCTGTATTACATTCTTCCCATGCCAATTGTTTTCTTGTAGTTAGTTATAAACAAGTCATGTACATGGGGGCGGATTCTGGATTGGGAGCAAAGCAGCAAAAACAATTAAGTTTGTACTTGGACAAACCATATTGCAATGCAAATACATTCATTTTTTGGTAGGGTAAATACTGGCAGCTTTTGCATGTAGCCCACATATGATGGACAGCTTTATTTTTAAACTGCAATTTAAATTTGAGTTTGACACAAGCACACGGATCAGCAGCTATGCCGCCGATCCACGTGCTTTTCGACAAGTCGAATTCCTCAACTTGTCGAAAAATTTGGGATTAGATTGAATAGGTCTGAACCCCTTCCGACCTAAAAAAATCGAAAATTGCCGTCTTTTTTCGACAGACGTCAGCTTTCGACTTCAATTGAATATACCCCTATGAGACACTTCTGATCTATTTATAGTAAGTGTGCAAAAATAATTGTGTCTAGTAATCTGTTACTCACTTGTTAATCTCCAGCGAGTGAAGACCATAAGCACTTTCAATTTTGTATTTTTCAGGGTGAGTTTGATCATTGATTGGAACATTATTCTTATACCTAGCAAAAGAAACATAAAGTGGTCAGTGACAATATGGTTAATGTGTACTAGCTGCATACTTCATTACTGCCCTAAGATTTCTGGGAGACTCCTGATCCGTAGACGCCATAAGGATGATCTGGGCAGTGCTCTACTTCCTGGTGCTAGGGACCCCAGCCCCTTGACGTGACATAATAACACACAGCCCGGCTCCAGCACTACAAATGTCAAACCTTCTACAAGTTTATGGATCCTACATGTATTAGAAACTGGTTTAGCCTTATTTATGGCTTAAATTAACACTGAGAGTGAGTGGACATGAGGACTGCGTCAGCTTCTCCATCAAAGAACGACTGCTAGGTGCTAAATATTTTCTATTTAATAAATAGGATTAGACCTCATTTCAGCCAGATGAGACCTAGGGCAAAAATCTAGTCCTGGTTGTGCCCTCTCCCCCACCCGCTCCACTCCTTTAGTTTAATTCCGTAATCTTGCTCTGCAAAATGAAATCACATGTTTGTACTACTCCATAAGACAATGTGTCTTCTCTGTACTTATTTACCAAATAATAATTGCAGGATATTCCCCGAAAACACACATTTTCAGTGTATACCTGCAAATATTAAGTACCATGGAGGGAACACAACAGATATCTCATATCTGCCACAGTGTCTCTGGAAACTATGGAGGCTGCAAGGCTGTCAGCTTGGCCCCTGCAGCTTATGCCATCTGAAGATGGCGTTAGCCCATTGTATCTCATGGGCAACATTTCACAAAATAAATAGGAGAGGGTTCCACTGGAACCCCCACCCAGCAATGGCAACATGTGCAGGAGTCCTGATAAAGGAGTGAAGAGACTGCTGATGCGGTCACTTCACTCCAAACACATCGTAGGAGTAGGAACAGGCTCCTTTCTGTCCCTGTGGGTGTACAGTATATTGATACATTCAGGTGGAATATTGGGGCAGATGTATTAACCTGGAGAAGGCATAAGGAAATGATAAACCAGTGATATGTGTAAGGTGATAAAGGCAGCAGCCAATCAGATCCTAACTGTTAATTTACATATTGGAGCTGATTGGCTGGTACCTTTATCACCTTGCATATATCACTGGTTTATCACTTCCTTATGCCTTCTCCAGGTTAATACATCTGCCCCATTATTTCTTATGGCCATGAATAGCAGTGATAAGAACTTACAATTATTGATAAATATGCCCCTTAAAGAGAAACATTCCCACTCTGTCCATTCCTCTCATCAGATGGTGCAACATTCTGCCTTTTTCAAATATCAAATTGGAAATCTAGCTGCACTTTTCAAAAATCAAGGTGCATGACACCTACAAAGAGGGTTTATTCTTTGTGTTGCCAAAATGAGGGTCAAAAACTTGCAGTGACTGGAATAGGAATAGATCACTAAGTAGTTTAGACATATTGGACCGGAGCAAATATTTAAAAAGGTGCAGGAGATTGGGAGGTAATTTAGGTTTAGGGTTAGGGTGACTGAAACTTTGTAGATGGGTAGGCACAAAATTATGGCCAATGTCCCCAGAAACAAGGAGTAGTGTTCAGTGTACAGGACTGCGACTTAATTTGTCTTTTAAGTACAGGTCAAGAAAGGTACTTAGGTCTGAAGAAAGAGTTGTTATTATTATTATTATTATTATTATTATTATTCTTTATTTATATGGTGCCACAAGGGCTCCGCAGCACCCAATTACAGAGTACATAAACATATAATCAAAGCAGGAAAACAGCAACTTACAGTTGAAGACAATATAGGACAAGTACAGGGTAACTAAACACTGAAATAAGTATCAGGTGGCAGAGGACTGCTGGAGTTGATGCAGTTGACGATTATTAAAGTAAGAGAAAGTATAAGCACATGAGGGAAGAGGGCCCTACTCGTGAGAGCTTACATTCTAAAGGTAAGGGGTAGACAGGCAGGGGTGACACAGACGGGGTTCATAGAGAGCGTGGAACAGAGGGTTAGGATGAGATTTAGCTGGGTTTGGTGAAGAAGTGGGTCTTGAGAGCCTGTTTGAAGTTTTGTAGAAAGGTGGAGAGTCTGAGGGGGAGAGGTAGGGAATTCCAGAGAATTGGAGCAGCACGTGAAAAATCTTTGAGGTAATTACATCTTTATATGTGTCTCCGTGCTATATGTCACTAGGAAACAGACGCTATAGCTCTGCACAGGGCAGTGTAGCAGTGACATGTATACACATGTAGTAGACATGTACGTACCAGGTAACTCGTGGCTCTGGCCACCCACTCACTGTGCAGTGAAACTTCACGTTCTGTGTCTCCCAGACGGTGTGAGAACGAGGCTTGATGACAAAGACTGGAGCATGTAACAGTGTGTCCTCATTTATCTTTTTGTGAAATTCTTCGGTTTCTTCTAACTAGAGAAATGAAAGAAGACATTACATTTGCATATAGGAGACATTGTGGTTTTTATAGACAAATATCACCCCTGTATCATTCGGCGCACCTGCTAAACAATGTCCACAGTTAATTGTCCATCATAGATAATGTTTCTTCAATGGTGACTGAGTCTCTCTTTCTCCTTCAGTTCACTCAAATACAAGAGAAACACAAACACTTCATAGTGCAGTAGAAAAAAGAAATATTATCTATAGTAGACAATTTATTGTGGACGTTGTTTAGCAGGAGCGCCGAATGATACAGTGGGGATATTTGCTGATATTCTGTTTGGGAGTATGACGTGACCCAGCTACAGCTTATGTGCACACTTATCTGTTCCGGCATCGCTTATAGAGATTGTGGTTTTTATGCTTTTTATTCTGTAATAGTTCCTGTAAAATAGTAATAACCAATGCAGATCGTGAATATATCCTCCTCTGACAGACCCCAGACCCCAGAGCATTCTGCCTAGTACAAAATGACATATCATTTTCTATGGCATTCCCCAGGGCTGGAGTAATACATAGGTATATATGTGCGCCCACATTTCACCCAAACCAGCGCAGATCTCACTCTGCATCAGGTCGAGGGACTGGAAGTGTTAATGTAATGGTTCCTGACCCAGTATTATTCATATTACACAATTACTATAAAAGCAAAATATACATATTAATATATTCTGTTTTGCAAAAACTTTGAAATGTCCATTGTTTAGCATGTCCAGAATGTACACTCTTCACCTCACATGCCCACCATTTATATTATTATGAAAATGTATTTATATAGCTCCAGCAAACTACACAGTGCTTTACAATTGGGAACAAACACAGTAAGAAAACAATACTGGCTATTAACAGACAGAAAGGTAAGAGGGAAATGAATAAAATTACCAGCGCTAAGAGTTGATAATCCAGAATAATCAAACAAATGGATCAGTTGTAAAAAAAAATGATTCTAATAATTAAAAAAAAAAGATTAATAGTTTAAAAAAACACATTTATGACTATATAGTCAACAATTCATATAAGAAATATATATAAAATAAAAATATATATATATGTGCTTATTGCACTGGCTCTAAGATGGTAGAGAATTTTTTACTTTGCTGATAGGAACCGAACCATTGTTTTATGATCCCGGACTTTATCTATAGAGATTCACTCCTCCTTAAATTTGTTGAATAAGTACACAGTCAGCTGGTATTACCCTGGTTGTACCACATACACAGTTCCACGAGATTGTAGCTGTAATTACTCGTCTGCATAGAAATTTGAAGGGGTTCCCATATTTTGCTGGATGTACCGGTATTAATCTTTTTTTTTTATTATTATTAGAATAAAAATTTTTTGCAACTGATCCATTTGTTTGATTATTCTGGATAAGCAACTCTTAGCGCTTGTAATTTTATTCATTGTGTATCTGTATTAGGGTCTGACAAACCCCTTCCAGCTGCTGTGGTAATTCAATGGGTTTGCCTATTTATTAGAAAGGTAAGAGGGCCCTGCTTCCATATTTACAAATGTAAGGTTCATTATGAGCTTTCTGAAAGAAATATTGAGGGAAATCCCATAAGCTTCCATTGAAATCCACAGTGGATTTCGGAAACACCTGATGCAGATCCTCAGTTTCTGATCGCAATAGCATATGCCATAGGTTTCTATGGGGACTGCTATACTGTGAGATTTACAAAGCTGCAGTCGCACAATTTACCAGGAGAGGGATACCTCAGTGGTAATGGCTGCTCGCACATGTGTAGTCTGATAACTGCACAAGCGCAGTGTAGCAAAGGGGGTTCCGGCAGAATCAGCGATCACTCATACATCCTGGTGGCACATCATTTCTTATTGCCGCCAGTAGCAGCAATAAAAACGTATAACCATCGGGTTTAAAATTGATAAATAATAATTATGCCCTTGAAGATTAGTCCACCCAGATCACAAGCAAATAAGTGCTCAGTGGGGCAATACAGACAAATATCTGTAGTAGGGGGTAATCAGATGGAGTTGGGAGGCGAATAGTATAGTGTGGGAATTTGGGGTGTGGTATGGTATGCCGGCGGCCGGGCTCCCGGCGACCAGCTTACCGGCGCCGGGAGCATGACCGCCGGCTTACCGACAGTGTGGCGAGCGCAAATGAGCCCCTTGCGGGCACGGTGGTGCGCTACGCGCGCCACGCTATTTTATTCTCCCTCCAGGGGGGTCGTGGACCCCCACGAGGGAGAATAAGTGTCGGTATGCCGGCTGTCGGGATTCCGGCGCCGTTATACTGTGCGCCGGGATCCCGACAGCCGGCATACTGAAGACCACCCGGGAATTTGATATGCTTGTCTAAAGAGGTTATATTAAAGGATACACTTGAAGGGAGACTGGGAAACTCCTTTATCTGGGAATGAGCAAAAAATAACCTGTGTGTATGAGATACATACTGTAGATCTCACGATACATCCAGCTGTAAATCAATAGCATTTCCCTCATATACTGTAGATGTCAGAAGTAACATTTGGCATACTTATATACTTATATGCCCCATGATGAATGAGGACAGGTTATTTTTTTATTATCCTCCTAATGTACAGCGATTGATAATGTGTCAGCACTTTCTATATAATTGTCAGAATAATAAAGGCCATAATAGATGGGGAAAGATTCAGAAAGGCTAGATAAATTTGTGTTGCATTTGCTTAACTTGTTTTCCAAGAGAAGTGATAGAGGGATCTGGTATGAAATACCAGCAGACAGGATGCCGGCTGTCAGTATAGCAACAGTGGCATCCCATCTGCTGGAATCCCTGCAGCAAGTTCGTTTGCCACAATTAGGGCCCAGTGGTGAGCTTTGCTTACCACACAGGTTCTATTCCCACTCGGTTGGTGGCGTGAACCCACTAGCCGAGTGGAAATTCTGGGTATGTGTCGGGATTCTGACTCTCAGTAAAATGCTAGGTGTTGGGATTCCTGCATCTGTATCCTGAACGCCGGGATCCCAACAGCCAGCATATTAACTACATCCCATGATAGAGATAGAGAGCAGCAGGCCTAGGACCAAGCTGAGTGGAAAAATCAGACAGAATGACAGTAAATGTGTGTAGTGGAGGGGATGTGGAGAATGAATAACAGTTAACAGAGCTGAGAATTGTGTGAATATGCGGAGATTTGGTTGAGTTAGAGTACAAAAAGTGTAAATAGCAGATGATAAATAATAGTTTATTAATAATAGTTTATTAGATGATACAGATAGAGAGGAAAAGGAGTGAATCAGAAACTGAACAAAGCTTGGAGAAAAAAAACAATGAAGCCAATAGCCATTATCAGTAGAATAATTGGTCTATTATGGCAGGCTGAAAGAAGGAGTAAATTGGAAGCAGAGGAAGACTATGACCACAGCAGTGTGGGACAGGGATGGCCATCGATGGTTAGAAAGAGTCTCCAGCGATCTGCAGTAGCTATGTTATCAGCCAGTAGCCCTGGTCCTCAGCACCGCCACGGGCTCCGAGTAAGGCAGGAACTGTCGATGACATGTCATTGCATAGTTCCATACCATCAATGGTCCATCTGTATTTTCCAACTATGGCAACCAGTGTTGGAGGGCAGGCCAATGGCCAGCCCCAATGAGATGTCCTGGGAAGAATTATATATATATATATATATATATATATATATATATTTTATTATTTTTTCTTCAATTCAGCCAGCACTCCTTAGTAAAACATCTGATCCCGGTGCCCGAATCCATATACATACAGAGTCATCCAATAGGCAAAGCGGTACTCACAATCCTTGGTGTTTATTTGTCAACGTTTCAAGGCAATAAGTCCCTTCCTGGTGGTGTGTCCTGAGGAAGGGACTTATTGCCTTGAAATGTTGACAAATAAAACACCAAGGATTGTTCAAGTGATGATGTCTCCCGTGAGTGCCGTTTTGCCTGTTGGAAGACTCTATACTGTGTATAATATATATATATATATATATATATATATCCAAGGGTGCTCCTGCACTCACATCTTAGAAATGAGACATAGACACGGGTGCTTCCAATAGACCATAAGGTCCACTATTTAGAGAAAATGTCCACAAAGTGGGGATGCACTCTCGCTGTGTAGAAACCAATCAATCAGAACAGTCACATGTCACCGTAGTTTTTAATGTCGACGTTTTGGCCAGTTGACAGGCCTTTCTCAAGACCGGTGAAACAGCAGATCAAATATTCAATAGTAGTAGCAGAAAAAAGATAAATATCTGTAAGGACAATAATAACAATCAAAATCACAAGCCTCACCGGTCCCTGGGAAACCACACACCACAATATTAAAACAATTTAAAAATTGTCACCAATTAAAATAGGTGTACACTATATTAGATTGTCACCCATGTGAATATCCTCCACCTAATAAATTGCTAATAACCCATACCTGTCACATATCATCCAACCTCATACAATATCAACTTCATATGATATCATATAGGGACGTCTCAGACAAGCGACACAGAACTCACTGTCCATACCGCTGGGATACAAAAGGGGCATAGAACCTAATTAGAATTACCACTCTAACAGCACCAGCTGATATGTTATCAACCTTATATGTAAACAAAGGAAGAAGAAGATTACCTAATAAACAGTCATCCTCACATTTGGATGCAGCCAAAGCTGTAAATATTCACAATGCTGCAAAAAAATCAAAGTCAATCTCAGACAAATATGTATAATCAGAGTTAACCATAAAGACAAGCTAAGGGATAATCACCAACTTACTCAGGACTGGAGACGTCATGTATGTGACTGCATGACTCTCCTGACTCCAGAGTGTGCTTAAATACCGCGCCGTTTGTTAAGAAGCGGCACAGACCGAATGCGAGGAGAGGGGGGTACAAACCAAAGAAGGGGACGATGCAGGCGCAATTAGATTTGGTGTTCAACCTCTCCAGTACCACCTTGACGAAGCACAACTTAAGTTGCTTTCTAGGGGCATATCATTTGTCCCGACATGTCAACCCGACTCCTTTCGCCACGCTATTGATCAATACAAATTTGGGAGAACCCTCTGTTTACGAGAGTTTTTTTCTGATCAACCCTCTAACACAGTCAGGACTCCATTTAGAACCAGGTCCAGTTTTGATCCTCCTTCATCTAATTCGAGCATACGCACTTTTCTTCGTCGTGTACAAGAAGAGACTAAGGCTATGCCCACTAAACGTGTATTTGATAATTTATCAGCCCCTGAACGTAAGGCGTTACGTCAGTTACGTGACGCCCAACATTTAGTTTTTACACCAGCAGATAAAGGCGGTGCGGTCGTGGTTCTAGATTGGAGTGACTATGATTATGAAGTTAACAGACAATTATCCGATACATCTACATATGAGAGATTAGACCATAATCCCATGCCCAGGATTAAGAAAAAGATTGATAATATCATCAATTATGGCCATGATCATCGTTGGATTACTGATGACCTTAGGGCATTTCTCACGGTTGATCACCCGAGATGTCCAGTGATTTATTTGTTGGCTAAAATACATAAATCACTAGTACGACCACCTGGACGACCGATTATATCGGCTGAAGGCTCTTTACTTCAACCACTAGCAAAATTCTTGGATAGTTTGTTACAACCATTGGTTCAACTAATACCTAGTTATCTACGGGATACTGGGCATTTTCTACAGAGTCTGACTGGGATTAGTATGACCAGTGACATGCTCCTAGCAACCATGGATGTGTGTTCACTGTATACGGTGATACCCCATGGGGAAGGTCTTCGGGTATTAAGACAGGCATTTGAATTAAATCCATTTGTGGAATTTCCGACTGATTTCTTACTCGAACTTATTGAGCTGGTACTTTCTAATAATAATTTTCTTTATAAGGATGATTATTTTATGCAATTGTCGGGCACTGCGATGGGGTCAAATTTGGCCCCATCGTATGCTAACTTATACATGGCATGGTATGAGAAGACCTACATACAACCGCGATATGGGCACAAGATCTTGTTCTTTCGTAGATTTATCGATGATATCTTCATGATATGGCAGGGAACACAAGGGGAATTTGAGAATATGGTTGAGGAACTTAATGTATTATCCATCCCTATTCGCTTTACAGCAACATGTTCCGTATCTGAAATCAATTTCCTTGATGTTACACTAATGGTATCAGGCTCTAAATTAATAACCACACTGTTCCGCAAAACAACAGACCGGAACTTGATGTTACAGGCTACCAGCTTTCACCCGCCAGCATTAAAGGATAGCTTACCAATTTCCCAGTACTTAAGGGCCATGAGGATTAATTCAGAAGCAGGTCTCAGACATGAACAGTGTGCTGAGATCACCTCACGCTTTTTAGAGAGAGGATATTCGGTAGACACATTACGTAAATGTCTGGAAAGAGCTACAGGCATATATGCCGGTACTATACAAAAGAAGAAGACGACTGATAGGATGATTTTTGCTATTCAGTATGATGGTAACTCCTCTATGATTAGCAAAATTGTACATCGTCATTGGCCGACTGTGTCATCTGATGATGACTTACCATTTAAGAACACGAAGGCACCAATGATGGCGTATCGAAAGGGGGCTAATTTGAAGCAGTTATTGATGCGGCCCACGCTGTTCCCTAGGGAACCCACAGGGAAGCTGACTTCCAATACAGTGATGCAGGCCAAACCAGGCTGTTTCTCCTGTGGTAGTTGTACCACATGTCGATCTATGCAGACTGGGTCTTTTTTCAATCATCCCCATACGGGAAGGGTAATTAAAATCAGGTACCACTTGCACTGCAGATTGGATCATGTGATTTATTTACTCAAATGTCCGTGTGGATTATGCTATGTTGGGCTAACCACACGGAACTTTCGAGACTGTATGGCGAACCACAGGTCCTCCATTCATACAGCATTGCAGACCGGGCAGGCCGATAAACCGGTGGCTCGACATTTTTTGCAGGCATGGCATCAGGTGGCAAGCCTGAAATGTAGGCTTATAGATTGGATTCCACCGAGATCCACTGGGGGCAATAGAACATTGGCCCTCAACCGTCGAGAAAGCTATTGGATTCATGTATTGGATACTGTGACCCCGAGAGGTCTTAATGAGGGTCATCCCCTCAACATATTCCTATAGGCTCTGGTACGGGGTTCCGCTCGGTTGAGGGTGGTTCGTAGGTGTTATGTTCTAATTACTACTGTTTACAACTACTAGATGACTTGTACATCTATGTTACAGTTACGTTGGTATATTATTATATGTATATGACATATATCTCTGGGTATATGTCCACTTGATTTCTCATGTGTGTTTATTTATAACACTTAGAGTACATGTTAGTTTTGGACATCTCTCCATTTATCTGTTCATTTACTATTATTATTATTTTTTTTATTTATTTATTATTTATGGACCATTATTATTTATTTGTATATTTAATAGTTTGTATTCAGTATATTATGGGATGTTGTGAATATGTGGTTCGCTCTTTCTGTGAACTTACCGGTCCTTGGTTTACTACACACTCACCACACACTCAGTCTAATTTATTATCTTTCATGAAACTTTCAAATCTTTACCAGTAGGGGTCAGGTCTACTTGATGACCCTTAGGAGTTCCTTGAGCAATTATTCACCAATATAGGGTCAGCTATATGGCCGGCCCTTTGTGGTGAATGTTAGGTACTATTGTGTTTTTTTTTGTGTGATGGCAGATATTGGGCCTTATGGTTACTTATTAGAGGATAATGTGGTACCTCTATAGATAGTACATGAAGATTAAATCATACGGATAGAATCTTCATGTAGGATATACAATGGCTAGATTGAAATGTTGCCCACCTATGATAACCCTCCAATATGGTCTTTAATTTATGTTATGCTGGTACTTTGTTGATCTGCCCCTAGTTGGAGAAATGAACGTTTGACGGCGCTTCCGCCGCTGTGGAACGCACCGGAGTATCACTTCCGCCTTGGTGGAACGCATGATGACGCGACTTCCTGTCCCTGACCAGCGGGTTTGTTACCCACGGCGGTAGATGATTTATGGGGACCGCGAGACCCATGCTGGCTGTGGATTTGATCCCGCTGATGGGCACTATGACTATAGATAATGGTCTTATGTGCCCTGGAAGATTTGTTTGGAGTTTTGTTAATGAGTTCCTGGTACCGCGTCACTTCCGGTCGGCGCGGTATTTAAGCACACTCTGGAGTCAGGAGAGTCATGCAGTCACATACATGACGTCTCCAGTCCTGAGTAAGTTGGTGATTATCCCTTAGCTTGTCTTTATGGTTAACTCTGATTATACATATTTGTCTGAGATTGACTTTGATTTTTTTGCAGCATTGTGAATATTTACAGCTTTGGCTGCATCCAAATGTGAGGATGACTGTTTATTAGGTAATCTTCTTCTTCCTTTGTTTACATATAAGGTTGATAACACATCAGCTGGTGCTGTTAGAGTGGTAATTCTAATTAGGTTCTATGCCCCTTTTGTATCCCAGCGGTATGGACAGTGAGTTCTGTGTCGCTTGTCTGAGACGTCCCTATATGATATCATATGAAGTTGATATTGTATGAGGTTGGATGATATGTGACAGGTATGGGTTATTAGCAATTTATTAGGTGGAGGATATTCACATGGGTGACAATCTAATATAGTGTACACCTATTTTAATTGGTGACAATTTTTAAATTGTTTTAATATTGTGGTGTGTGGTTTCCCAGGGACCGGTGAGGCTTGTGATTTTGATTGTTATTATTGTCCTTACAGATATTTATCTTTTTTCTGCTACTACTATTGAATATTTGATCTGCTGTTTCACCGGTCTTGAGAAAGGCCTGTCAACAGGCCGAAACGTCGACATTAAAAACTACAGTGACATGTGACCGTTCTGATTGATTGGTTTCTACACAGCGAGAGTGCATCCCCGCTTTGTGGACATTTTCTCTCTCTCTATATATATATATATATATATATATATATTAATAGCTTGGACTGGCACTCCCACTGTAGAAGAATAGTGGGCCCTGGTGCCCTCTGAAGTGATTGAGTATATCAAGAAGCAGTAAAGCAGTCAGCGGCACTCAGGGTCTTAAAGAATCAAGTGTATTAAAATTCACTCCAAGTTTCCAACGTTTCGGGACACACAGGTCCCTTTGTCAAGGTGAGTAACAAAAAAGAGAGAAAGAGACATACCTTTATACGGGTATAAAGGTATGTCTCTTTCTCTCTTTTTTTTGTTACTCACCTTGACAAAGGGACCTGTGCGTCCCGAAACGTTGGAAACTTGGAGTGAATTTTAATACACTTGATTCTGTCACAACTGAGGGCCTGAGCTGACGGGAGGCAGCCTCAGTTGTAGGGGCTGAGATGTACCGGAACCTGGGAGGTTGTATCAGACCCCTGGACATGTAAGTAACATGAATAATAACTGCCCGAAGGTGTGACCACGACAACTTGGATAAAAGTCAATGATGTTTATTATGACAACTCCGCAACACAGCAGCAGTAAAAGAAAACGTAAAAGTCAGCAAAGAATAAATACAGTTCCTGGGTACTACAGGATGGCAGGAGCCACAGGGCACTGGTAGTGTGAGATAGTTCTTATGATCTTCTAGATGGAAAGTCCTTACCAGGCCCGACTGTAGCAATGGAGATAACCCAGGATTGTGCCAGCTGGTGTTCCAGGAAAAGCTGGGTTGCTGAAGATAAAACAGCTGCTGTGGATACTGGCTGGAACCAGACTGTTGTTAGCACGGAGTGGATACTGGCTGGAACCAGTTAAATAATAAATGAACTTGGGAGCGATGAAATATGAACTGAAATGTAGAACTTGAGAGCGGAGAAATAATAATACCGGTGGAGAGTGGTAAAGTGTAGAAAGGACACCGGCCCTTTAAGGGAAGCTGTACTCTGCTGGAAGCTGAGCTGGAAGCAGGTAATGTTGTAGCTGGAAACAGATGAATCCACAATGGATTGGAGAGTCAGGCTACACCGCAGGTGGAATGCTGGTGCGGGTCTCTATGGTGGAAGTCTTGAGACAGGAGCTGGAACCTGGAAGACAATCACAGGAGAGAGACAAACAGGAACTAGGTTTGACAACCAAAGCACTGACGCCTTCCTTGCTCAGGCACAGTGTATTTATACCTGCAGCAAGGAAGGGATTGGCTAGGCAATTATGCAGATTATCAATACTGAGAACAGATTGGTGGAAATGATCAGCTGACAGAATCCAAGATGGCTGCGCCCATGCAGACACTTGGAGGGAAGTTTGGTTTGTAATCCATGTGGTAATGAAAACAGTAATGGCGGCGCCGGCCACCGGAGACAGGAGGCGCCAGGCTAACAGATGCACATCCAACCACGCGGACACAGCGGAGGCCGCGGCTGACGTAATCGCCACTCAGACACTCTGCATGCAGAAGTTCAGGGACGGCGGCGGAGGCCGCGGGAGACGCCATGCCAGGTGTAATATGGCGTTTACTGTGACAGCGTCCCAGAGTGACAGGAGAGGATACAGGAATGTACACATCAGGATAACAGATGGGATCCGGTCCTGGAGCGCTGAGCCAGCCTTAGGAGGCATCTGATGGGTAAGAAATGGCGTCCAGATACCCGGATCGTGACAGATTCTTTAAGACCCTGAGTGCCGCTGACTGCTTTACTGCTTCTATATATATATATATATATATATATATATATAGCCAAAAAAGTTCTGGATCTTCCTCTAGTACTGTGTTTTGTGATGACATTATGTCCTATAACTGATCTTGCCAAATGCAGCCACTCCATTACTCAAGAATACTCATTGTAATGCTTGTGGAAAGGGAGTGGAGATGTCATCAGTGTATTATACTGGATGATTAAAGCCAGGGTTTAATACAGAATTTATGTACAGCTCTTGGAGGCGGTGTGGTCTATCACATCATATTATGCACCTGTTACAGTAAAACCTTCCCTCTACTGGGAAAATTACTTTTATATAATCTTTGACTTCTGATGGGACAGTATAGTACACTGTCAAGGACTCTGGGTGAGACATTTCTCTCTATAACGCTACGTAATGAAACACACATCAATTTATTAATATACCATGCTAATGACTTAAGTACTATAAGCTTGGAGGTCAGTCAATAATCGGAAGCCTATTTTGCCTCTCCAGTTGTAAGTAGTCGTAAGTGTATGATGCAACAAGATCTGCATAGGGATGTATGCATATGGTTATATGTTGTGGGCACGTGCAGTATGGAATATTTTATGCAAACAAAATAGACATACATGAAATGCTACAAGAGTGTCTGAGTTTGGTATGTGGATATCTCCGAACCTGTGACAGAAGTACTGGTACTTGGGTCTCCGGTGTGTCAGAAGATAGATGGTCTGAGGTAATTCTTACTCAGAAAGTAGTATGAGGATGACTGGACTGTTAAAACTATTGCCATGTACTGTAGTTGACTAGACCCAGAGCAGGGGAGCGGAGTCTTACCCCACCGGTCGTCTTCTCCAGGGAACCCCACAAGGAGATTTGGGTTTGGCTGTACCCGGCAGGCCGGTAACGTCCCCCTGACTGGGTCAACACATGGGCTAGAACCATAGGTACAGGCAGAATCTGGTAGTTGAGGACTGAAGTAGACTGTAGCTGTGGGTTTGGGTTGAATCTAAGTAGCTGAAATAATAGAATTGAACTGAGGCAGAACTGAAGTGCTGACCAGCTGGAACCAGAATGATGACACTGGAGATATTGGTTTGGGGCCAAACTTGGAATGCAATGAAGCCGGACTTGGAACCAGACTGGAATGCAATGGAGCAAGACTGGAATGCAATGGAGGCAGACTTGGGCCCGGACTAGAATGAAATGGAGCTAGACTTGGAACCAGACTGGGGTGCAATGGAGACGGACTGGAAGCTGGACTGGAAAGTGGAAACCAGACTGGGATGCAGTGGAGTTTGACTAGAATGCAATGGCGCAGGGATATCAGGTTTACAGGCACTCTCTAGAAATGTTGAGGTGCACAGCTACAAGGCTCACACACTGAGCTATGTGATTTATGGAACTGGCAACCTGTGTCCTGTGAAGCAGGAACGTATATATCGCTGGGCTGACCTGGATTAGCTGGAGAAGTCAGCTGAGACTGAGCCTGCCCTGGATTGGACTGGATCCTGTCACCTGACCAGAGGCAAGATGACGACGTCCATGACTGGTTTAGTAGGGTACTTTGGTTTAGGCCCAAACACCAGGAAATGGAGCACCATGGAGGATTACATTTAGGTTTATACATAGGGGAGGGGGTCATTCAGAGTTGTTAGCAAACCAAAAAAGTTAGCAATTGGGCCAAACCATGTTGCAGTGCAGATAGGGCAGATGTACCATGTGCAGAGAGATATAGATTTGGATGGGTTATGTTGTTTCTGTACATGGTAAATACTGGCTGCTTTATTTTTCCATTGTACTATAGATTTCTGTTTGAATACACCACATCCAAATCTAACTCTCTGTGCACGTTATATCTACCCCACCTGCAGTGCAACATGGTTTTGCCCAAATGCTATCTTAATTGATTTGCTAACAACTCTGAATAACCCCCAGAATGCTTAGGGGGGAATTCAAATGTTTGAAAAGTCAGTTGGGTGTTTGTTTTTTCCTATCTAATAGACAGGAAAAAACAGACACCCAACCGACTTTTCAAACATTTGAATTTCCCCCACAGAGTGCTGTGCAAAGGGAGCATGTATGGACTTCACTGACAACTAAGCACAATGGTGGTCATTCCGAGTTGATCGCAGCCAGCAGCTTTTAGCTGCTGCTGCGATCAATAGTCCACGCCTATGGGGAAGTGTATTATAGCTTAGCAGGGCTGCGATCACTTGTGCAGCCCTGCTAAGCTAAAAAATTTTCAAGCAAAAGAAGACTAGGGCTGGACATACTTACCCTGTGCGATGGATCCAGCGATGATGGGCCCGGCTTTGACGTCACTCCTCCGCCCTCCATTGTCCTGGACACGCCTGCGTTTTACTCACCACTCCCCGAAAACGGTCTCCAACGGTCCAGATCCGCCCGTCCACACCTCCTCCTTGTCAATCTTCTTAGCGGTCGGCGCTGCGATCGCTTCCGTCATAAGCCGCGACGTAACCCGGCGTCCCCTGTCGCCGGGCAAAGTCGCGCACGTGCACAGCGGCCGCCGCACATGCGCATTCCGCACCTGTTCACACCGCAGCGAAAAACCGATGCGTGCGAATGGGTCGGAATGACCCCCAATGAGCATAGACTGAATCCAGCAATTACTCTCACAGAGGAATTTCCACACGGGTGACTAATCAAGAGTTATCAACAGCAGGAAACAGAGACTGCAGCTTGTGTGCTAAGCTGCAAAAGGGATGGCAGAGGTAAGTCAAGAAACATGAGAAATTTTAGTCAGGGTTGTGACAGTGAGCCCCTATGAGTGCATGAATGAAAGTTTTTGTAGTGTCCTAAGAGAGAGTCATGACTATAGGGGATGTCATATTATATGTTCATTCAAAATGTCAATATTCATGAGGTTGACAAAAGATTGAGGACATGGTTGTCATAAAAACATTGAACATGTTAATATGTTCATAATGTCAACAACAATGGGGGGTTTTAGCGTGAGTTTATCCCTAATTATAAATGGGTATCTAAAAATGTTTATTACAGAGCAAAAAAACAACAACAACAAAAAACCCTTACCCCGAATAGAATGAAACCACCACTGGTATTTTTCTACCCAGAAACTAGAGCAAGCATACACCTCCTGAACAAATGACCACAGAAGTAATGAGGAGTAAATCAAAGTCCAGCTGATACTGGAACTACAGAAACAAAACTACTACAGGTAAACCACACTTGCCTACTTTTGAAAAAGCATTTCAGGGAGATTGTGAAAGTAACACCTATCAGTGCGGACGTGTACTGCTACTGTACATCAGAGGTGTGTCATAAAAATGACTTACATCCAAATGTAAATGAGCCCCAGAGTTCGTAAAATCTACTACAATAAAATAAACTGATATTTTTCAGGATTTGTTTGTGTATTGTGTTTTACAAGAGGTTCCATATATTGTAATGGCCACGAGTAACCTTATTTAAAATGCATGTAGCCATAGGGATCATTGGGGGTAATTCCAAGTTGATCGCAGCAGGAAATTTTTTAGCAGTTGTGCAAAACCATGTGCACTGCAGGGGAGGCAGATATAACATGTGCAGAGAGAGTTAGATTTGGGTGGGTTATTTTGTTTCTGTGCAGGGTAAATACTGGCTGCTTTATTTTTACACTGCAATTTAGATTGCAGATTGAACACACCACACCCAAATCTAACTCTCTCTGCACATGTTATATCTGCCTCCCCTGCAGTGCACATGGTTTTGCCCAACTGCTAACCAAATTCCTGCTGGTTATGATAGGTTATGTTCTTCTAGTCCCCTTTTGATGTTGCGTATATGCTCACCTATCCTTATTTTCAGTGGACGTGTGGTGCGGCCTACGTATTGTTTAGTGCAACCACATTCTAATAGATAAATGACCCCTTTGCTGTCACATGTCATTCTCTCTTTTATGTTATATGTTTTGCAACAATGGGGGAATACACAGTACAAAACCAGCAGTACAATTTAATTCCACCAACACAGGCAAAACATATAACATCAAAAGGGGACTAGAAGAACATAACCTATCTAAACATTTCAAAGACCACCACAACAGTAACCCCGCTTCGCTGAAATTTATAGGGATTCAGGAAGTACATCCAAATTGGAGAGGAGGAGATTTTATTGCTAAACTCAACATGACAGAATTAAGATGGATGTACGAATTAAAGACACTGGCCACACAGGGTTTAAACCGGGACAATGAGGTAAAATCACTGATATGCAAATAAGAAATATAGTGCCGCAGCTAAGACTGTAGCAATAATGTTAGTAAAGCCACCTGTTGTACTTAGTGATGGCTGTCCACCTGGGCAACATTCAAGTATGTTAACATTAATAAATATATATGCAAACAATAAGAAATGTATACCGCAGATAAGACTCTAGCGGCCTGTTAATCAAGTTACCTATTATAATAAGTGATGGCTACCCACATGGTTAACAATCTAATATGCAAACAATAAAAAATGCATAGGCAGATAATAGGAAATATATATGATTTTACATTTAAATTATATGTAATTTAATTCAAATTCATTTATATTCATTTACCAATCATTGATCAAATTCTGCTAAAAACCACATAGAATTATCAATGTTCAACATCTGCAAGCCGATCACATATTATGATTATAACCATATGACCACTACTCATTCATGGCAAGAATATTGATAATTAATTCCAATTCAATCACTGAGAATATTAGAAACAAGTTAACAATCATGCTATTGAAACAGACACACTCATTTTGACCAATAGAATTCCTCAATCCATGTCAGGTGACCCAATGAGGTCACAGAATGATCCCATAAAAACCACTGGGATATGATTCCCTAATATCCACTTCTCCCAGAGGAAGGCCTTGGAAAGGCTGAAACGCGTTGGAGTAAACGACACACAGACTTTAAAGTTCTGCAGAACTGCCTTTGCATACCAATAACAACGAGCTTCACATTTACAAGACCCGGTCACGTGATCGGGAGAAACCCGGAAGCGGACCAGGTTGCCGAGCAACAGAAGACTGAGAAGCTGGTGACGGGACCTGGTGAACACAGGATAAGGTAGGAAGTGAGTCTCCGTGTGCGGCGAGAGTCACTCAGTAGGCGGCTCCGGAGAGCGCTGTCTGAGTTTCTCCCTCGCCCCAGACGAGATTACCGGTGCGGCGCCTCGGCTCTCGGGGGGTGTCTGTTCCAAGGCGCACCACGAGAAGCTGAGGCCGGCCTGTAAGACCAGTCCGGAGCCTCCCTATCATACCCCCCATGTGTTTTCGCCATATGCCCACACCGTGAAGACTTATAGTGTGACATATACAGAAAAAGCGCTATATGAGAGACTGTGAAGATTTGAGTACACTCTAACAGAGACTATAATTTTTACATGCGGGACGCCGCAATTTGAACTAAATCCTGACCAAGAGTGACATTTCACATCAGTGCGATCCACATTATTTAGTTTAATTACAATAAAGTGCTATAATAATACCAAATTCTATATGAGTATCACTTGGTTTCAATTACATTGCAACTTTGGAACATAGGACCACTAAGCACCCAATTGTTACATATTTTGATTATTTATTTATTTATTGATTCATTTATATATTCATTCATTCATCTAATCATTCGTTTCTCATTTATTTTATACATCTATTATTTCACCACATCCGCACCCATTTTTTCTGACATTAAGGGTTCATATTCGATTAACCATTCATTAATCCAATCATTATTCATTTATTGATTCAGCACATCCTCATCCATATTTGCTGAGAATAAGGGTTCATACTTATTAACCTACTAATTGAGTAAACAGACCAATCATCCGGATTGAGCGCAACACCGCTCCCATCATTTCTAATGCTTGAAAGTAAACACTGAAGTCATATTTAGTTGTCAAGATTTATATTTTTTAGACAATTTTACAGTATATAAATAGTTTCTATATATTAAGCATTTATAACTGTACTTTCAGCTCAGCTTACTATATTCAAGCAACTCATTTCATCGTACCGTTATCTGCTCTTGAAAGTAGCGGGGATGTGGAAGCTACTATGCCTTCCCTACAGGCACCTACATTTACTATATATTGTAACACTAATATGCTGCAGGTATAAAAGATGTACATGTTCTCTTTATTGCCGTAGCCTTTTCCCAATTGTAAAATATACGTTATGATAAGAAATTACCTTTGATTACTGTATTTCTCCTAAGTCCACAGGATAACATTGGGATATGATGAAGCAACAACGGATTTGCACCAATCGGTCAAAGCTTTTCGGCCTCCCTGCATGCAACGGGCCCGTCCATATATTCCCGCCTCCTGGCTCAGGCAAATCAGTTGTATTCCCAAAGCTCAAGGCAGGAGCATCATAGATAGCCCTAATCAGGCGAGAAGAACACACTTCCGTACAAGAAGGAAGAGGTTAGTGAGTAAAAGGATCCTCAAATCAGGTGCGTCAGGGTGGGATCCCTCTGGACTTTGGAGAAATACCGTTATCAACAGTAATTTCTTACCATAACGTATATTTCTCCGGCAGGGTCCACAGGTTATCCGAATTCAGCGTCATGAGAAGCAAAGGTATCCATGGCATAATGTCTAAAGAATGTGTTAATAGAAGACCATGTGGCTGCCTTACATATCTGTTCTGCTGAAGCACCACGTTGTGCTGCCCTGATGTACCTACCTTACGAGTAGAGTGAGCAGAGGCATTAGCCAGAACAGGGAGATCAGCCTGAGAATATGCTTCTGAACTCGTTATCTTGCCAGTGTCTGCTTATCGGCAAGCTAGCCTCTCTTGTGAAATTCATAGAGAATTTGTCTTTCTGATGGCATTGGTATGATCTACGTCACGGACTACGTCCAACAATGCATCTCCAGCAGTAAAGTCCGGCCCTTAAGACCAAGACTACAGTTTCTTTGTTAAGATGGAATTTAGAAACCATTTTAGGAAGATACCCAGATTTGGTTCAAAGAACTGCTCTATCTGGATACATAATTCAGAAATGGAGGATAAGATAACAATGCCCCTAAATCTGAAATTCTTCTAACTGAAGCAAGGTCAGTAGAAAAATAACTTTAGCTGTCAAACATCTAAGATCCAATCTTTCAAGTGGTTCAATAAGGACAGCCTAAAGGGCCTTTAGGACTAACTTAAATCCCAAGGCACTGTAGGAAGAACAAAAGGAGGTTTAATGTGTCGCATTCCTTGAAAAAAAATACGCACATCCTGTAGGTTTACAATTTTCTTTTGGAACCATACAGTCAATGCCGACACTTGCACTCTCAAGGAAGTCGGTCATAACCTTTATGCATTCATACCTGAAAGAATGCTAAGATTCTGGAAATTTTGAAAAACCAAGAGTCAAATATTGAATATAGTCTTGCCATATTTGGTGATAAATGCGAGCTAAGAAATTTTCCTTGCTCTGAGCATATTTAGAATTACCTATTTATAGTCCTCTTGCCTTCAGGATGGAAGTCTCGAGAGTCAAAAACCGTCCATCCGGGTGTTTGTGATAACCATGACCCCGAGACGGTAGATCTGGCCATTGAAGAAGTATGAATGGAGCATCCATTGACCTCCTCTGTATATCTGTGTATCATTGTCTTCTGGACCACGCTGGAGCTGTTAGTATCACAGCACCCTTACCTTGTCTTACCATTCGTATCACCAGGTGATAGGTGGAAACACATGAAGCATACGAAAGTTGACAAGTCCTCCAGAAGATCGCTGTGGGATTTGTTCTTGACCTGTATGCGAAACCTTTGTTGTTCTGACTGGACGGCATGAGATGTATCTCTGGCAACCCCCATTATCTACCAGAGTTTTTGAGACCTAGGGGTATAAGTCCATACGTTTACCTGAATGGCAAGCTGACTAAGAAAATCTGCTGCCCAGTTTAAGACTGCTGGAATGAGTACTGCGGACAAGGCTGGATAATGAAGTTCTGTCCACCTTAAAGTGTGACTTACCTTCTTCATTATACTTTGGCTGTGAGATCCTCCCTGATGGTTGAGGTACGCCACTGCCATTGCATGTCCGAGCAGATTCGATCTGGATTCATCAAAAGGATATTCCTTGCCTGAATAAATGCCATATATATGGCTCGAGGTTCCAATATATTTATTGGCAGGCAACATTTCTTCCTTTGTCAACTGCCCCTGGAAATAACTCCTTCCTGACACTTCATCCCAGCCCCACAGGGTGGCATCCATTGTCAGAGTTGCCATCTGATATACAAAGAAATGTATACACAAAGATCTCCTGGCACCGTTATTGAACAGATAAACAGCTGCTTTCCCTGGGGTAATTGGTACAAACCCCTTCTTACATAGACAAAAATTGAAAACAATGGGAGAGCGCTTAATAAATCTGTTGTAGATTTTATTTTAATATATTTTATTACATATATTTATATTTGATACCGGCCAGCATCATTCACACATATAAAATATATATATATATATATATATACACATTAATGCTCCATAGTTCTATAAAACTACTATTAATATATCTTAAAATACTCAGACTCAAGGCAACTGCACTGCAAGACTAATATGCAACAAAGTCTCCTTCATGTACTCTTCAGTGATACTTTGTACCACCTGGATCCTTTTGTAAGCTTATTGATACTTTTGTATTGCCATGCACTTATACGCTGTTAGCAATTGGGTTAGTAATTGGATTCAGCGTCTCTCAACTCTGTAATATCGTTAAACGCTCTGCTGATAACTCTCACTATGTTAGTGAAAAGCGTTCATGTATGTCCATGCAGCATTAGTAAACAACGTCCAAAAACAGGTTGATTACCATACATCAATATGGAACTTGCAGTAAACCTCTGTTATGAACACGGAGTTGTTGATATCCCTCCCGGCTGAAGCTTTTTCCCGGCAGCCTTAGCTGGAGTCAATGTGCAATCACTTTACATCAATCCGTCCCCTCTCTTTAGCGTTAGGGTCTGTAGTATGCTGGCCAGCGGATTAATAATCTGAAGCTGTGTCCCGTATGCTGGGAGACCGTACAGACGCGTTTCCCCGCCTTTAATACCTGGCGGCTTCCTCAGTGTAAAAAAGATATACAAAGAAGCCTTCCTTTGTCCAGGATAGGATGTCCAATATTGATCTCCTAACTTCCAGAGGAAGACCATAATCTGTGCTTTTATTGTCTGATGAAAAACCTTTCTACTAAGAAATGATCAGACATTACAGGTGTATCTAATGGAAGTATATTCCATCATGTCCATTGTCTACACCATCAAACCCATCACATGCACTACCGCGTAAATGGATACCGTTTAAATGTGTAGCAACTCCTGAATCCTTAAATTAATTTTAGATATTTTGTTCAGCGGTAGATTACTCTCTGAGTACCCAATTCCAACACAGCCCCCAACTGAGTCCTCCGATATGACGGAACCAGAACGACCTTGCCCAGTTTATGAGCCAGCCACATCTCTGTAACCAGCTATTGTCTGTTACAGATGACAGTGAACAATTCCTGAGACTGTGCCAGGATTAAGTTGTCGAGGTATGGATTTTTAAAAAATACTTATCTCCTGCTAACAGAGATAAGATGCCATCCCTACCCTATTTTGGTGAATACTCTGGGTGAGAGCTGTGGTAAGCCCAAATGGTAGGGCCTGAAATTGCAGCTGGAGGATAGCAACAAAACATAGCGCTGATAGAACAGTGCTATATGAACATGTGGATAGGCCTCCTGAATATTCTGTATTGCCCTAAATCCTGACAGTGCCAGCTTCTGACAGCATCGGGTGCAGCGCTGCTCCTCCGGCTCCCCCGGTCACATGGCCACTCCCCCGTCATGTGGCCACTGCCAGCGGTGGAGAAGAGGGGGGATGCGGTCACGGCGCTACCCTGGTTTCTCTGCCGGGGATCACAGCGCCGAGGACAGCTGGATGCCTGCAGTCGCAGCCTGCTGCAGCGAGCTTGGGACGCTGCAGGTTGTCCCGTTCATCGGGGATTTTGGAAACCAAATCCCCAGAAATAGCCCCATTTCCATGCGAAAACGGGTCTGTTTCTACCGAAAACACACAGGTTTCACTGAACCTGTGTGTTTTCGGGAGAAAGGTCATTTTTTTTACAGGCGTTCAATCTGGATTGCCTGTTAAAAAATATCGGTGGAACATCGATGAAACATTGGAAAAACATACGTTTTTCGCACCCGATGTTTTACCGGGCCTAATAGGCTATCCCCCTTAAGATATAAGTGCTGCAAAATATAAGTATTTATTACTAAAATGTCTCTATAGTACCACTTTGTGGTGCTATACAATGAAATGATTTACAGTACTTGAAAGGTCCGTTTCTTTCTAGGGTGAATGTCAGGTGTTCCTTAATGGTGCACCTTTACCATAGGTCCTATTGGAACCTATGTCCCACCTCTGTTAATATGAAGCAGTCCAAATAATGTGAGGGTAATGACCAATTGCGTCTTCCTGCCAATTGTCATGCTCTCTGTCAATGTCCAGTATGCGGATGATCACTAATGGGGAACCAGGGTTACGGGCTTGTTTTAAACTTACCACCGGGGGTGCGTTTTTGTTCGCATGTGCCGGCTCAGCTTCCGTTCCTGCTTCCTACGGTGACCAGTCCTCCTGAAGAGTTCTGGTCTTTGTGTGCTGGCAGTGGCCACTGATCTCAGTATCTGGATTCCGTGTACCGTGCCTTCTCCCTCTTTTGACCAGCCGGGGAGTGAAGAGAGGCCGCCTGGATATGCCGGCCGCTGTTCTCAGTCTCAGGGTCCCGTACTTTACTTCCGGTCATGTGTCCCGGGGCTTTTGTGTAGTGATTATTCCATGCTCTGTGGTCGCTCCCTCTCTGGTCAAGGAGGGGGAGAGCACCGCAATCAATCAGTGAGCTCTGTGTGGATGGGTGGGCAAATTGTCCAACACGTTTCAGCACTGGAAGGAGGTAGGACACCTCCAGGTGGAGCAGCACCATTCCCACACCCCCATCACCTCTAGCATATGAGCGCAGTCCTCCCTCTCTATACAATATAAGTACTGTCCATTGAGAGACTGCAGCACTTAAGCTGTTTTTTTCCCACCATCCCTTCCCATCCCTCATGTCTGACCATTACTCACCTCGAACAATTACAATCATTCTCACAACAATCACATATGCATGTGAATCTTAGAGTACAGAAATGATCAGATTTATAGGGCAAAACAGACATTTGCAATTTTTGAACAGTCGACAACATCTATAAACAAAGGACAAGAATTCTGTACGCATATACTAAGAATAGAACAGTTGTTAAAACAAGAAACCAAATTATGGTGGGACACATTTGCACTCCAGTGGTATGTAGATCAAAATACAATACCAAAAGGTTTGAACATCAAGAAGGTACCCACACACAATAGAGAAAGCACAGAATTCATGAATAAGTGGAACAAGGCGTTGAAAGAGTGTTCAATAAAACTGATGCACATAATAATAGAACAACACGAAAAAGATCTGGAGAGAATAGACCACGACATCATTACATTACATGGTCTCCTGGAACCTTACCAACAAGAACACGGTTATAAAGACATAGAAACACTCACCAAGAATAGATTGAAAAAGGGAGAAGACATCATCATTGAAAAGAAAAAGAAGAAATTTCTCAGGGATAGATGGGGGATTAAAACAAATAAAGGAAGATAAAGGAAGGAAAGGTCTAATAGCTACACCTAGCTAATTAGACCTTATTAGAAAGGTCTAATAACTACACCTAGCTAATTACACATAGTCTAATAGCTACACCACGCAAAGCAACACAGAATATTAGGCCTCAGACAAACAAAGGGACGGTACAAAAAACAGCCCCTAAGAAATATCAGCATCCAAATACCAACAGACTCCTGACCAGGGGTTAAAGTGGGGGGGAACGAGGTGGAACTGAGTTCCACCACCTGTAATGGTAGGGGGAACTAGTTCCACCTCCTCCATTGCCCTGCACAGTAATTCCAACAGAAAAGCCCACACCATCATCTGCGTCAATCGATGATACAGATGGCACTAGTGTTGCTAATGAGCTGCAGCCACCTACTCCTTCCTTAGGTCCTGGTGCCTCCATGGTCTTCCTCCATGAGTTCCACCACCTCACCAGGACCACTTTAAGCCCTGCTCCTGACCTATCAGTGAGATAGAACTAGAAACAGAATCAGATACCACGGATACATCATGTATGCTAGAGGCAGAATCATCCTTTTCCATCCATGAGATAGAAGAATTGACATACGAAGACAAAATAAGAAAGTCCATGGAAAAGGGTTGCACTACACAGAATACAGAGACCACAATGAGACAAATGGGAGATATTGGAAAACAGATAACAGAAGAAATAAGAAAAGAGAAAGAAAAACAGACACATCCAAAACGGGGAACATTGGGATATAGATTTTTTAGACCTGAAGGCAGGCATCGCTGCCTGCTGATCACCAACAACAAGCACACAAACCAACAAAAGGAAACTTACAGACCCAGACGAGGCTGCAGGGGAGGCCAAAAAAACAAAACAAACCTTAACACAAACAGCACACGAAAGTTTGAAGGGATCTTCAACCTGAGTAGCCTAGAACTAGAGGATACCCACAAGACATTACTAAGTAAGGGACTGAAATGCGCACCTATAAAAAAATTAAACAAATTGGAGACATATATGGCTATACAGGCATTCTCAAGAAAATTAACCCTTAAGAAATACTTTGCACAAACCAATCCACATTACACACCAGCTGAAAATGCAACAGACTTCAAACACACCGATTACAAACCACAGTCAACATTTTATCCACAACACATGAAGGGACACATTATAAACACCTTTGAAAAATTAGTGGTCAATGACCTAGAGAAAATGGAAGACATACATATCAAACAAAGGAATTTGACGAAATGCGAGAAAGAGGCTCTGGAAGAATTAAGGACTAATCACCTCTCATTAAAAACCCACAGATAAGGGAGGGGGGGGGGCATAGTACTGCTCAATAAGGTCTTTCATTGGGAATTATCAACAAGAAAGAATTTGAATTCATGAATTTTACCAATCCAGTAATACCAGTATTCTACTATTTACCAAAAAATCCACAAAAACACAGAACATCCACCAGTTAGACCGATAATTTCAGGTATTAATTCACTTACATCAAACCTGTCAAGATACATTGATTTTTTTCTTCAACAACATGTAACCAAACATAAATCATATCTTAGAGACACAACACATACTCTTCAGCTATTACAAGATATAACATGGACAGAAGACATGATATTAGAGACCAGCAACGTGACATCTTTATATTCAATCATAGAACACAAACAGGGTATTGACAGCACAAAACACTTTCTTTCACAGGATGAAACACTTCATCAAATGCACATAGAATTCATTTTAAAGGCTGTAACATTCATTCTGGAACACAGTTACACATGGTTCGATAGCGACTATTACAGACAGTGGACAGGCACAGCCATGGGGACCAGGTTCGCTCCAAACTATGCAAAGCTATTTATATGCAAGTGGGAGTTGGACAACATCATCTGGAAGGGACATGGCTTCGGGGAGAACCTGGTCCTCTGATGACGCTTCATAGATGACATAATATTCATCTGGAAAGGGACTGAACAAGACTTACATGAATTCATACAGCACATGAATGACAATGACAGGAATTTACGATTTACAACCAATTTTAGCAAGGAAAAGGTGGAATTCCTTGACCTTGACATACACATCAAAAACAACCAAAATAGAGACACGAACATTCCACCAAAAAGTTGATGTGAACAACTACAGTCTATCCACCAGTAGCCATCACCCGAACTGGCTGAAAAGTATCCCACTAGGCCAGTTCACACGGTTGAGAAGGAATTCCACACAGTTAGAAGACTACAAAGAGCAGGGAAAAGACCTGAAACAGAAATTTCTAGACAAGAAATATGACAAAAAGACGGTAGAGAAGGGATTTACCAAAATGAAGGAGACAGAAAGGGAGGAATTACTTAGATACAAAGAAAAAGAAAAAACACCACAGGGTAAGGACATATACTTTGTGACACAATATAACAACGCAGCAGGGAAGATAAAACAAAGTATACAGAAACAATGGAATATTCTAAAGCAAGATGAGACCTTGGCAGAGATCCTACCACCACGACCAAAAGTGGTATACAGAAAGGCCCCAGATGTCAAGATGAACCTAGTGCATAATCACATACCTCCACCAACAACACAATAGATGGAAATAGATGATAGTACAAAGAGACAGGGTTTTCATCATTGTGGAACTTGTATGGGGTGTAGGATCATGAATTCTAGATCCACCAAGGCTTTGACAAACTTCACTTCCACTAACACAGGTCAAGAACATAAAATAAGGGATGAATTGACATGTCACACGAAGGTAGTGACTTACTTGATCACATGTCCATGCGGTTCGCAGTACATAGGATGTACGATTAGAACATTGAAAGTTAGAATATCGGAACATATACAGAACATAAAACAAGGGTACGATAAACATAGTATATCATAACATTACATAGAAAAGCACAACCAGGATCCGACACATTTGAAGTTCATGGCTAAACAAAAAGTAACAAATAATTTGAGGGGAGGTGACTTTTTGAAAAAAATAAACAGGGAAGAATTAAAGTGGATATATACCCTTAAAACTTTGACACCCAAATGCCTGAATGTAGAATTTAATATTACTTCAGTGATGTGACCTGAGGGAATGATCAATCTCCATTACATCACTCAAAACTACTGAAACCACATTACTGTAGCTTCATGATAAACATGTCTATTGTATATAAACCAAACTCCAAGCAAAAAAAGCGCTAAGCTTCAATGTGTGTCAGCTGTCCCAACTCAAATTGCTAAAATGCTTTATCAGTTCATTAATACTCCTCTCCTTATTAAGGACTGCCGCTCTCAAGTTATTGGGTTGTTGGTTCCCAATATATTTATTGTGACAAGAAAGAACTAAATTGAAAGCGCTGTCCACATTAAAGGATATATAAAATTGTATTTATTTTGTATTGATAACTGTTAATATAAACACTTAAAAAGCTAAAACATAATATGTATATCTACAAAGCCTATTTCTTCAGTGATCCTTATCACAGGTACCTTGTGATTGCACTGGTAATGTATAATAGATTGCTGATTAGAACAATATAGCATGCAATAGGTGCTATAATTAGCTCCACAGTGAACAATTCTTAGTAGCAAATTATATTATTCAGCCTCCTAAATACTTAGAGGTATTCATTACCAGTGCAATCACAAGGTACCTGTGATAAGGATCACTGAAGAAATAGGCTTTGTAGATATACATATTATGTTTTAGCTTTTTAAGTGTTCAGTTATCAATACAAAATAAATACAATTTTATCTATCCTTTATTGTGGACAGCGCTTTCAATTTAGTTCTCTCTATTGTATATAACAATGTTATAATAGACAACGTTATAATACTTTTCAAATGTCTTACATACTCCCCTTCAATAAATTTATCCTCTCTCTTTTTCCCCAGTACATTTTATAAATATGATCATTGATCTGTAAGTACACCGATAATACTGTAATGCCCATGAACATCTGAATAAAATATTCACTAAGAAGGGGATTCATCAAGTCTATGCTAAACATGGCTATTAATTATTTTTCACACAACACATAACCGTTTTAATTGTTTAAAAATACATTTGCGTAGAGAAGAGTAAAAAGAGAAATCACTAATTGACAGATAAAAGCTTGAATGTTAACCAATGGGAAATGGACCAGTGGTAAGCAGGAACCAATCAACACCCACAAGGAAGTTTATATGGATCGTACCACACAGGGCATTTAATCCTTGAAAAAGGCACCTTGATGCTGAAACGCGTTGGCCTATTTGCCCACCCATCCACACAGAGCTCACAGAATGATCGCGGTGCTCTCCCCCTCCTTGGCCAGAGAGGGAGAGACTACACGAAAGCCCCATGACACGTGACTGGAAGTAAAGTGCGGGACCCTGAGACTGAGAACAGCGGCCGGCATATCCAGGCTACCTCTCTTCCCTCACCCGGCTGGGCAAAAGAGGTAAAAGGCACAGAGCCGCTGCTGCTTGAAAGCGATGTGACGCACGGCCGGAAGTACAGCACAGAACACAGAAATTGAGATCAGCAGCCGCCGCCACCACACAAAGACCCAGACAAAGAGGACTCTTCAGGAGTACTGGTCACCATAGGAAGGAGGAACGGAAGCTGAGCCGGCACAGGCGCACGGAATGCACCCCTGGCGGTAAGTATAAAACAAGCCTGTAACCCTGGTTCCCCATTAGTGCTCATCCGCATACTGGACATTGACAGAGGGCATGACAATTGGCGGGACGCCGCAATTGGTCATTACCCTTACATTATTTGGACTGCTTCATATTAACAGAGGAGGGACATAGGTTCCAATAGGACCTATGGTAAAGGTGCACCATTAAGGAACACCTGACATTCACCCTCAGAGAAACGGACCTTTCAAGTACTGTAAATCATTTCATTGTATAGCACCACAAAGTGGTACTATAGAGACATTTTAGTAATAAATACTTATATTTTGCACCACTTATAGCTTAAGAGTTTAAGTTGATATATAGTGATTAAGGAATACGATAATATTTAAGATACACCCCATTCATCCCTACCCAATCTTCCTACCCACCCTTCCCTACACTACAAATTCCCCCTGACTGAGTACGCTAACCGCTAAAAATTGTAGACGGTGGAAGGAGGGAGGACACCTCCAGGTTGAGCAGCACCATTCCCCCCCCCCTCCCATCAAATCTAGCATATGAGCGCAGTCCTCCCTCTCTATGCAATATGTGATTTACTTAGCACCAGCCTTTAAGCCTACCTTTATTAAGAGACTGTCATTCCCTAGGTGGATAACCCCAGAATGAAGATGCATGTAAGGGGTAATAGAATAACGTATCGCTGATACAGTAGCGGTGCTTGCCATGGGCAAGCAGGAGTTTTGCCCAGGGTGCCGCCTACCGGAGGGCGCCGGCGCCATCCGGAGGGTGCCGCACCATGGCAAGATCCGCTACTGTGCCCCCCGCTGCCGCTGTGTCCCCCGCTGGTCCCCCGCTGTGAAGGGAACTAGACGCTACCCGTCTAGTTTCCCTTCGTGGAGAGGACCTTTGCTGTGTGGTGCGCAATGACGTCATCGTGCACCGCACAGCATTGTGGGACTGGTACAGACGCTAGGGGTCATAATTGACCGCTAGTGTCTATGCTGTGCTATGGGAGAGATGTCATGATGTCTCTCCCATAGATCCGAGGAGAGGAGCGGCGCCGGCGGAGGTCTGCAGCGGTCGGGAATCAGGAGCGGGGATAGTAAGTATTCATTCATTTATTTATTTATTTTTTCAGCGGCGCTACTCTACAGGGGGCACAAATAAGGGCGTAACTGACCACCCCCTGTAGGAAGCCACACCCCTATTTTTTGCCTGGGGCACCACAAGGGCTAGAACCGGCCCTGCGCTGGAATAGGAGCTAGCATTACCTGCTCAGCTACATTGGATAATGTCTGTGCAAAATAGCCCATGACGGTTCAACCAGAACCTGTGCCTGCATCGCTACTTAAGAGGCTTTAGAGACAACTAACCATTTTGCACATAATCCCCTTGAACCACGATAGGTTAACCTCAGTCTGCAAGACAACATGAATCGAGTGTTGGTGCTGCAGTGGAAAGTGTATTTTCCTCACCCTTGCCGCTCTTAGACATGATAAAAAATTAACACACCTTTAGAGTGTTATTACACAATTTGTGACTGTAATCACTTTAAAATTTGTTAAAGTGACATACAATCTTACCCTACCCTGCTTAACTAAAAATAGTAAGACAATAAAAATAAAATAAGAAAGTTTAGGGCTGCTAAAAACCAGCAGCCCTCTGACCATTGTCCGGCTCCTGCCGCACCAAACAAAAAAATGATTTGCCTGAGCCAGGAGGCAGGGATATATGGACGGGCCCGTTGCATGCTGGGAGGCCGAAAAGCTCTGACCGATTGGTGCAAATCCACTGTCGCTTCATCATATCCCAATGTTATCCTGTGGATAACCTGTGGACCCTGCCGGAAAAAGGCTTATTAAAGTGTTGCACATCTGTGTTACTTGACTTGAGAGTTCAGCAACATCATCAATTTGGTCACACATGGGGATGGAGAGATCAAACATCTGTATCTTCCAGTATTCAATTGGGGCATGAAAGACCAAACAGGAGAACACATAGGGGTTACAACCAGCCACCACAGAGGCTTGACAATCCCTTAAAGAGGATATAGCCTACAGACAACATGGCTACTACATATAATATATACAATATATTTATAAATACACTGCTCATAAAAATAAAGGGAACACTTAAACAACACAATGTAACTCCAAGTCAATCACACTTCTGTGAAATCAAACTGTCCACTTAGGAAGCAACACTGATTGACAATCAATTTCACATGCTGTTGTGCAAATGGAATAGACAACAGGTGGAAATTATAGGCAATTAGCAAGACACCCCCAATAAAGGAGTTGTTCTGCAGGTGGTGACCACAGACCACTTCTCAGCTCCTATGCTTTCTGGCTGATGTTTTGGTCACTTTTGAAAGCTGGCGGTGCTTTCACTCTAGTGGTAGTATGAGACGGAGTCTACAACCCACACAAGTGGCTCAGGTAGTGCAGCTCATCCAGGATGGCACATCAATGCGAGCTGTTGCAAGAAGGTTTGCTGTGTCTGTCAGCGTAGTGTCCAGAGCATGGAGGCGCTACCAGGAGACAGGCCAGTACATCAGGAGATGTAGAGGAGGCCGTAGGAAGGCAACAACCCATCAGAGGGAACGCTACCTCCGCCTTTGTGCAAGGAGGAACAGGAGGAGCACTGCCAGAGCCCTGCAAAATGACCTCCAGCAAGCCACAAATGTGCATGTGTCTACTCAAGCAATCAGAAACAGACTCCATGAGGGTGGTATGAGGGCCCGACGTCCACAGCCCAATACCGTGCAGGACGTTTGGCATTTGCCAGAGAACACCAAGATTGGCAAATTCGCCACTGGCGCCCTGTGCGCTTCACAGATGAAAGCAGGTTCTCACTGAGCACATGTGACAGACGTGACAGAGTCTGGAGACGCCAAGGAGAACGTTCTGCTGCCTGCAACATCCTCCAGCATGACCGGTTTGGCAGTGGGTCAGTAAAGGTGTGGGGTGGCATTTCTTTGGTGGCATTTCTCAGCCCTCCATGTGCTTGCCAGAGGTAGCCTGACTGCCATTAGGTACCGAGATGAGATCCTCAGACCCCTTGTGAGACCATATGTTGGTGCGGTTGGCCCTGGGTTCCTCCTAATGCAATACAATGCTAGACCTCATGTGGCTGGAGTGTGTCAGCAGTTCCTGCAAGACGAAGGCATTTATGCTATGGACTGGCCCGCCCGTTCCCCAGACCTGAATCCAATTGAGCACATCTGGGACATCATGTCTCGCTCCATCCACCAACGCCACGTTGCACTACAGACTGTCCAGGAGTTGGCGGATGCTTTAGTCCAGGTCTGGGAGGAGATCCCTCAGGAGACCATCCGCCACCTCATCAGGAGCATGCCCAGGCATTGTAGGGAGGTCATACAGGCACGTGGAGGCCACACACACTACTGAGCCTCATTTTGACTTGTTTTAAGGACATTACATCAAAGTTGGATCAGCCTGTAGTGTGTTTTTCCACTTTAATTTTGAGTGTGACTCCAAATCCAGACCTCCATGGGTTAATAAATTTAATTTCCATTGATAATTTTTGTGTGATTTTGTTGTCAGCACATTCAACTATGTAAAGAACAAAGTATTTAATAAGAATGGGGGTAATTTCAAGTTGATCGCAGCAGGAATTTTGTTAGCAGTTGGGCAAAACCATGTGCACTGCAGGGGAGGCAGATATAACATGTGCAGATAGAGTTAGATTTGGGTGGGTTATTTTGTTTCTGTGCAGGGTAAATACTGGCTGCTTTATTTTTACACTGCAAATTAGATTGCAGATTGAACACACCACACCCAAATCTAACTCTCTCTGCACATGTTAAATCTGCCTCCCTTGCAGTGCACATGGTTTTGCCCAACTGCTAACAAAATTCCTGCTGCGATCAACTTGGAATTACCCACAATATTTCATTCATTCAGATCTAGGATGTGTTGTTTAAGTGTTCCCTTTATTTTTTTGAGCAGTGTATATTATTTATACACATATATAAATATATATATATATATATATATATATATATATCTCCTTCCTCCCCCACACACCCAACAGTCTGTCTCTCCCCAATGACTCCATGCTACATTCCCAGCACCATCCTGAAGCCCTGTATCCCCTCACCAAGCCACTCTTACCCTGGGGTGAGACTCACCTGCGCTGCACTCCCCAGTTTGCAGACCGAACACCACACAGCAAACCCCATCAGAAGAGGCCTGCGCAGGGCACAGGAATCCTGCCCAGTGAAGCTGCTGCCATGTCCCGTAACTGCCTGCAGAAGAGCTAGACCCGGAAGAGCAGGGCCTTCCTACCTCTATGTCTGTCTGTTTTTACCCAGATTTGTTGTATTACTGTTGTTCTAATTGTAAAGCACAACGGAATATGCTGCACTATATAAGAAATGGTTAATAAATAAATAAGAGCAGGAGCACACTCGTGCCGCATGGTCACTATGTGTGTCACTCTGAGGCTGTGCCCACGCCGCCTACAGTTCGCTTCCCTATTTGGACAAGACTGCTCACATCCCCGCCGGGCACTAAGTGGCATATCCTTGGGGCCCCTCTGATCATTGGGGCCTGGTACAGGTGACCCCTTTGAACCGCCTCACTGTGACCGGCCCTGGATGGGTTCCTCAGGCAATGGGCCTAGTAGGTATTTCCCTGGTGGGCCAGTCCAACCCTAGTCTCTTCATCCGCTCACTCACTTCTGGGTCTATTGTGTCTGTTATTGTGGTCAGAAAATGGCTGTACACAGGGTGGCAACAGTCATCTTTCAAACTTTTTTTTCCGCCATTACTGATATTGCTGCTATCCATTTCAGTAGGATCATTAATAGAGAGAAAAATATCTATAAGGTTTTGGATACCTCTCCAGAAGGGCAACACAAATGAATAAAATGCAGAGAATAAACATTAAAGCACAATGCTGGACACACCCAATACAGTGATATTATTCATTTTTGTTAGGTAACTCGTGGCAGCTTCCTAGAGCACCAGGACTTGGCGGATGTCACTGAATCAAGGCAGTAAAATAAAGTATGTTACTTGCATTCTTGTCTCATTTCATGCTGGTGGCTGCGGAGCTTAACTCTAGTTACTTCTAGAGCCGCCAGCTGTTAATTATACCTGCCCTCCTGAGTTTTGGTACAGGTGGCCAATATGTGATGATCTTCAGTGCCGTGGCGCTGCCATACATGCAGATGATTACAGCATCTCCTATATCATTTCATGGATATCACCTAAACTAATATTGTTTTGGTGGAAATCAGTTTTAATTGTAGATCTATTTAGCATGCACCAATACTGTTTTTAGCAAAACTCAATATCAAGTGATAGTAAAGTGTGCAAATTATATACTTCAACTTTGTAAATAATTGAATGTTCTATCTCATGCATGTGTTTTTCAGCTGGAGGACAGTCTTACTAAATGTACTAATTACACTAACAACAATTCATTACATTCATTTTCAGGGTTCACTTGAATGCCCTCTTAGAGCTCTCCACTTTCCTAATCTTCTCTGCTCATTTGTAGACAGCTGATCACGCTCACATTTCACATGGGGATGTCTGCGTGAGATGTACAGACACCGAGCTGTGATAGATAGTTTACAGCCCAGAACGTTTTCATTGGTTTTCCTGGTACACTGATTATATTGTTAGTACATTGATTATGCAGTTATAATGTAACCAGTATTTGCTATTTCTTACAGGTAAGACTGTAACAATTGTTCTAGCACAGCTAACAAAACAGTGAACACTTTCTCTGCAGTAAAGTTCCAGGACCTGTGATGGTAATTTCCTGCTGGCACAGACAGAATAGCCCATAAATCTAAGGGTAACAACCTGATGCAGCTTTCACAGTCAGCGTGTTTAGGCTTGGAAGAAAATACGGGTGTGGATCATTAGATCGACAGTGTCTAGGTCGACAATGTTTAGGTCGACAACTATAGGTCGACAGTCACTGGGTCGACAGGGTTTCTATGTCGACATGGGCTAGGTCGACAGGTCAAAAGGTCAACGTGAGTTTTTTTTTGTTTTGTTTTTTTGTAATTTTTTTTGGAGATTGACCGGGAACCCCAATTAGTGCACCGCGTCCCCTCGCAGCTACGGGCAAGGTGCCTCGCTCCGCTGCCACTTCGCTCGGCACAGATTACCTTTCCAATCGTAGTCCACGTGGATCGTTAAGTATGAAAAAGTTCAAAAAAAGAAAAAAATTGTGAAAAACTCATGTTGACCTTTTGACCTTTCAACCGAGCACATGTCGACCTAGAAACCCTGTCGACCTTCCAACCCTGTTGACCTAGTGACTGTCGACCTATAGTGGTCGACCTAAACATTGTCGACCTGGACAGTGTCGATCTTCAGACCGGATCCCAGAAAATACAGTATAAGGGCATTTCAAGTGTCTAATTAGCTTCAAGGGACATTGCATACTGTAGCTGTACGTTAAATATTTAGCGCTATTTTCTTTCCCCATGAAATTACACTTTTAGGTCATCATAAAACAAACAGTGCATATTACCAGACAGTAAAATACTGATTTATTTGCATAGTTTTGATTGTATTACCGTCTTTTTGAGGGCTAGGCGCTCCGCCTTTTCTCGTATTTGAACACTTCTAGATTTCTTATGATATGCCTCAGATTGCTTCACTGATGAAGAAGCTGTTCTGGATACACTAATTCCTTCACCAGAAGCCAAGAGTTTCCTGCGGGCGACATATCCAGCTGTCTCTTTAATCCTTTCTTCTTCTGTATCAGTGATTCCACTAACATATTCTTGGCTGCAAAATGAAAAAAATCTTGACACTTTAATTAATGTAATTGATAGTTATTGCTAGGTATCACATCATGCACATTAGGAGGATATACTTAAAATTCTAAAAAATAAATAAATTATTATTAAGTATAGATGATACATAACTTGCTCCTTTTAGGGACAGAAAGAAATATTACATATGTGTGGTCAAAGCAAACAGATTCTACTTATCATTTTCTAGGATGTAATATGGAAAAGATAGATTCTGATTGGTTGCTATGGGCAACACCACTAGTTTTAATTTTTAGAAGCTTTAGCAAGTCTACCCCTGGACACTAGCAGGCAGACCAGGTGGTATGATTATGGTACATGGGCATCTTACCTTCAGGGTGACTAGTTAAAGCTAAATGTTGATTGGCATTTTCAAAAACATTTAATAAAATCCTAAAAATAACTGATTCATATATGTTCCTCATAGAGTTGCATTTTTTTTAACTATTTATAGAAAATAACCAGCAAGGGTTCTTATAGTGACTATGCTATAATGTTACAATGCTATTTCTAGCATAATAGTATTGTACTGTGTCATGGTAATAAGTCATTTTACTCCCGCACAGTGGTTAGTGGAGACTATTGCTTGTGGATGAGAAATGAGACCATGCTAATAATTTTTGGTCTGGGTTCCATTTTCACCTAGTACACTCCTGTCTCAGAGGGAGGTGACAAAGAATGGGAAATAGAAAAGTCACATGGGATAAACAAAATGCATCAGTTTTAGTGTAGTAATGAATATAAATTAAATCATTTCCTCTTAGAGTTTTCTTTGCAGTCACAAGTTGGACTGTACACAGATGATTAACTTATTGTAAAAGGGACTGATTCCCCAGTGTATTACATCTGCTTCATTATATATACCACAATAGGCGGTATCCCCACCCTAAGTAGAAAACACCTAGGTATATGGATCTTATCCACACAGGAAAAGTACTACACCGTCCTACGCCATCCTTGTGCTAGGCCATGCCCATGCGCATTTCGTCAATACAGACTTCATCAGAAGTCCAGATTGACGATACACATATAGGGCGCAGCCTAGCGCAAGGGCGGTGATACCGCCTATTGTGGTATGTGATTTATAACTTGTGTTTGTGAAGCTGCCAGAATAAATTCATTTTTAAAACAGATTCGTGCACTATGGAGCGCCCTTCCATCTACATTTCATTTTTAGATTTCAACCGGTGTGTGGATACGGGTTTTACTAATTTCACAGAGGATTGTCACTGTGTTCCTTTGCTTATCTAAGACAAGAACTAAATATAAAAACAGCTAAAATATAATTTCTAATACAATAATTTGCATTTTTCTCTAGTGACAAACAAGAAAGAGCAATGTCATATTGCATAAAATAGTACATTATTTCTGATGTTCAATAATGCCACAATATTTCAGTGTGTCATATATATTAAGTTAAGCTAAAAGTATATGATCTGTAATATAATCCTGTTTCCATGCTCTTTCTATTCTGCATGCTGATAATTAAAGTGATTGGGAATTCCTTGCCACCCTGGTCTGGCGTCTGGCATGTAATGTGGGGACTGTCATAGGAAACTTTGCAGAACAGGTGGGATGTAAAAGTCACTAGGATTGAGTAGCTGGATACCAGAATAAACACTGAGTACACGTACCGTCCCCTGAACACAGGAACCACATAGCCCACATCTTCATTATCCAGGACAAAATTTTTTGACCGCTTTGCTCTTGGACTCATCTTATATGTATCTTCTATCGTTTTATGGGATGATTTCAATCTGCAGTAAATGCAACAGCTGTTATTCTGTGAACATAGCTCTAAATACAGACTGTATAAATATGTACACAAAGTATATATTGTCAGCTGAGTAACGATTAGCTAAAGGTCCACATAAATCTGCAACAGATTGTTACAATTTCCCAATCCGCCAACGCCTGGGTCGGAGAATCAGGAATATTAAAGAAGCTTAAATTTCTCAATTCCGCAATTTTGACCGTATTTGCTGCCGCCATGTTTATATTTTCTTGGGCTTACTAAACGCCTGTCTGGTCATCATTATTAAAATCAATATTCTAAACATTTATTTACATAGCAGCAACATACTCCATAAAATGTTACACTTGGGTATAACAGAAAACAAGGTGCAAGGTGCAGCAGACTTTGTAGACCAAGTGTCGGCATTTGTGGAGAAAACACGATTGGTCTCTATTACAGCCAAATTGAATGTTCATCATAAATAAATATCTGTAGAAAAAAAATTAAATGGGTGTAAAATAGACAAACCTGAAGGCATTCTCTATTTTCACAGTAGTTTAAATCCTTTGCATATAACATAAAGTCATCTTTTTAAGGCTAGATCAGAAGTGGAATTAAAGAAGTTGGATAGTCTTGGCTGACTCGTATTATTCACCACAATTAACCTGGAGGTTTGGAAGTAGTGCTGCAAGTACTGTCAAATAATGGGATTCAGCCATAAGGTTTGACAGCAGCATATTGTACCATGCCTAGTTGGGGAAGGCGATGAATCCATTCAGCCCACACCCTATTCGGCTAGGTCAGCCCCACTACTGCTGCAGAGGATTTTGTCTGATTGTGTCAAGTTTTTTGATTTGACATGGGAATATCTATTCCTTTAATCACTATATTCAGTGGGTTGCTATAGGCTATACTAGACTTAAGAATTCTTCTTCATGTAATTTAGATTGTAAGCTTGTCTCCGCAGTGTCATCTAGTGTTTTATGTCTACGTATATACCTTGCTTGCATCCTGACCCTGTAAATCTACAGCACTAATTAATATGTTGGTGGTTTATTGTGTTTAGCAAAACATAAGAAAAATAATACACAGGTGATTATTTAAAAAGCTTTAGGAAATGCTGAAGAGTCTATTTAGTTATTACTAACTTGCTAATGCATTTCATAGCATAAGGCAGTGGTTCCCAAATGTGGGGGCAGATGTATTAACCTGGAGAAGGCATAAGGAAGTGATAAACCAGTGATAAATGCAAGGTAATAAACACACCAGCCAATCAGCTCCCATATGTAAATTAACAGTTAGGAGCTGATTGGCTGGTGCATTATCACCTTGCACTTAACACTGCTTTATCACTGGTTTATCACTTCCTTATGCCTTCTCCAGGTTAATCATACTTGCCTACCTGACCCTCTCCATAAGGAAGAAAATGCTCTGTTCCTGGACTTTCCTGGTAATGTATGATTGCCATCACCTGTGGTGAGCTAGTTACTTGATAAGAAAGGTGTTTCACCACAGGTGGTGGCAATCATACATTACCAGGAAAGTCCAGGAACAGAGCATTTTCTCCCGCATGGAGAGGGTCAGGTAGGCAAGTATGACGTTAATACATCTACCCCGTGGTCCTCAAGGCACCAAAGCAGACCAGGTTTTAACGATATCCATGCTAAAGCACAGGTAACTTAATTAGCACCTCTGTCAGTTTGATTATACCATCTGTGCACAAGCATGGATATCTTTAAAACCTGGACTGTTGGGGTGCCTTGAGGACCGCATTTGGGAATCACTGCCATAAGGTATTTATTTTAGTAACAGAAATTCAGAAGTACTTTTATTTGTAGTTAGTAACAGAATGAAGCCCAACTTTAACAAAATATTCTAACTACAAGCACTAATTGTATGTGACTTAAAGGCCTTTTAAGAACAATGGCCCTCATTCCAAGTTGTTCGCTCGGTAATTTTCTTTGCATCGCAGCGATTTTCCGCTAATTGCACATGCGCAATGTTCGTACTGCGGCAAGTAAATTTGCTAAGAAGTTTGGTATTTTACTCACGGCATTACAAGGTTTTTTCTTCGTTCTGGTGATCGGAGTGTGATTGACAGGAAGTGGGTGTTTCTGGGCGGAAACTGGCCGTTTTATGGGAGTGTGTGAAAAACGCTGCCGTTTCTGGGAAAAACGCGGGAGTGGCTGAAGAAACGGGGGAGTGTCTGGGTGAACGCTGGGTGTGTTTGTGACGTCAAACCAGGAACGTCAAGCACTGAACTGATCGCACTGGAAGAGTAAGTCTCGAGCTACTCAGAAACTGCACAGAAAAATCTTTTCGCAATATTGCGAATACTTCGTTCGCAATTCTGCTAAGCTAAGATTCACTCCCATAGGGCGGCGGCTTAGCGTGTGCACTGCTGCGAAAAGCGGCTAGCGAGCGAACAACTCGGAATGAGGGCCAATCTTCAAAGACCTATTATTTCTGTAGCAGAAAATAAAACACACCTGTGAAATGGTTTCTGGAGGTTTGTATTTATTATGTATAGAATACATCTGGTTTAATGACCTAAGGGCCTTATTCAGGCTTATTAGAAAACTAAAAAAAGTTAGCAATTGGGCAAAACCAGGTTGCACTGCAGCTGGGGCAGATGTAACATGTGCAGAGAGATTTAGAGTTTGGTGAGGTGTGTTCAAACTGAAATCTAAATTGCAGTGTAGAAATTAAGCAACCAGTATTTACCCTGCACAAACAATATAGCCCACCCAAATCTAACTTTCTCTGCACATGTTACATCTGCCCCACCTGCAGTGCAACATGGTTTTGCCTAATTGTTAACTTTTTGGTTTACTAACAAACCTGAATAACCCCCTAAAGCTGGATACACAGTATTAGATTATCTGTCCAATATTTCAGGTTGGAGCAAAAATCTGGAAATGTATGGGAGCAAATGACTTAAACAATTTGTACAAACATTCATTTTTGTCTGTATTCCAGTGTTTGGGATCAAATGGTCAATTGTCAAGCCATCTCCTCTCCCCAGTGCACTCTACAGAATGCCCAACCAATGTTGTTTGGTAAAGTTGAGCCCACTGTATATGGTTTTGTTTTGGTTTAGACAGCATGTATAATAATGTGGGATTAAAGTCTAAACAAAATTATACACGATTAAGAGTAACTAGAAATATAAATGACAGTTATTAAAAAATGTAGTGGATAAAAAGCATAGTAATTAATGTGCTGCAAAACAGAAAGGTCACAGAAAAAAAGACAAATACTGTATAACACATAAAGACATAAATAACACACTGCACTTGTTACATTAATTTACATAAATGTTAAATAGTATAACTGTTCTGAATAAGGAGTGCTTAAACTTTAATCCCAAGGAGAAAAGAGAGACATACAGTATGAGTACAATCATTAACATAAATACAGTAATTAGTTACACAGCATTACACATAGGGATATGCTTTAAGATCTACAGTGAACAAATGTGGAATAAAATCATACAGTGAGAGAATGGGTTAATGTAATGAAATATAGAAGCTGATATTCTTTACTGTGGAAGTTGAGGAAATGTTCCAGAAGAAAGAAATATTTATGTATTTGTTACAGAAGAAAGAAATAGTTATGGATTTGTTACAAAGGAAATAAATAGTTATGGATATCTTACAGAAGAAATAAATAGTTCTGAATTTGTTACAAAGGAAATAAATAGTTCTGGATTTGTTACAAAGGAAATAAATAGTTCTGGATTTGTTACGGAAGAAAGAATTAGTTATGGATGTACGGTTATTGGGAAAAAAATAAAGTATAGTTTGGTGTGGATAAAAAGAGAATACAATAGATGAACTGTAAATTCATATATAAAATAACTTTGATATAACAAAAGCTAGGTAATATTTAACAGAAAGTGAAATCATATATAAAGTAAAATAGAGAGAATTTATTAGTGAAATAAGATTAAATAATGTGTGGATCATTACCCAAGATGGCTGCTGTGAGCGGCAGAGTGGCGTTTCTCTTCATGCCGGTACTGGCTTAGGGTGGACTGCAGATCTATGTTGCGATAATCACGGTCATAATGCTGATGATGCTTTTGGTAGAAGGGCAAAGACATCCTGCCACCTCTTTTCACTGTTTATAGTGGGTTCAAAAATATATCCATTTATTTCATTATTTGTTGTTAGGTGTTGATTAATGTAACTGTTGCAACCAATTAGTTCTTTTTCCAGTAGTGTAACATACAGGACTGATTATTTGTTATGGGCAATTAGTACTTAGTAACTGCAAAGGGATATTGCGGGCTGTTGATCTCCACAGTGTTGACATCACCCTATAACCTGGGGTTCTGGAGTTAAAAATCCTTATATTTGAAACCAAAAATCAAACCAAAAATCATTGTGCTTAAAGAAACAGTATAGGTATATATGTGTTTTTACTTGCACTTAGTTAGCATTGCAATGCATTTAAATAGAAAAATAGTTTAATTGTATCTGATTTGCAACAATATAGTTGAAAACTTGCATTGACCACAATGGGAATGCATAGTAAATGCAATAAAATGTGATTAGGAACAATTTATAAATGTTTTTTTGCATCAGTTTGTCTTGCAAAAAAACAAAAACAAAACTACTTAATGCAAAACCATTAACAAATGTGTACAATATACATCTCTTCAGTTGTTTCAAAATATCTCCCAATTCAACCCCTCAGTTCTGCCCCAGATCTGCACCTTTTATCTGCAGCTTCTACTTACTCCTTTTCATTGTTCTGTGGAACGCTGTCACTCATACAATAAGACATTCCTCTTTCCTCCCAATCTTCAAGCATTCCCTGAAATCATCCCTCTCTAGGAAGCCAGCCCCTTAAACTCTTTAACTATTGTACCTGGTTACCACTGCTTCATGCTCAATTTGCATGTATTCATGTTCTCTACTTAAGTTACTGACCCCAAACAAACACTGATGAGTGACTGTATCAGATAGCCCCACTAAGCACTTTTGCCCATTATCATCTGGATGAACCACTATGCAATATGGGACATTCCTATTTTTCTATAGTTTGGAAGTTTGTGAGCAGGACCATCGTGTCTACCTTGATTTTTTTCCCAATGTTTCGCTTCGGGCTATTCAATTAAATCCTGTTTTTTTTTTTCTTCTGAAAAATTATCTATGTTTGTGCGAAAAACACATACAATATGTGATAAGATAGTAGCTGATTATGGCTTATTATTCCAGATGATGGCCGGCTTCAGGGACAATTGCACTGGGGAAGGGAGGGTGTCAATTATCTGCAGTAAACTACAGCGGCTAATGAAATATCCCCCTTTGTCTATTTGTCAGTATCAAAACCTTGTTTTGTTATTGTATTTACCAGTTGTAAAATGCTGTAGAATATGCTTGCACTAGATAGATAGATAGATAGATAGATAGATAAATGCAAATGATAATATTAATGGTGGGTGCAAAAGGTTTTCCAGGATAATGGGAATTAAATGTCACTTCAATAATAATAATTTTCTATTTTGTCACAGGTCCAGGTTTAAAATGAATGTACATTGATTGCATTTGTATACAGTATATGGATCCGGTATGTAATACCGGCTGACGGGATGCCGGCAGTCAGTATCCTATCACCGGCATCCCGCCTGCCGGAATAATGGAAACGAGTCCCCTCGCGGGCTCACCACGCATCAGGCACGGTGGCGAGCTTTGCTTGCCACAAATTCTATACCCACACAGTTGGTAGCGTGGACCCACCAACCGAGTGGGAATTAGAGGCAGGTGTCGGTGTTCCGGCCGCCAGTAAAATGCTGGCTATCGGGATTCCAGCGTCGGTCTCCTGACTGGCAGGATCCCGACAGCCAGCATTTTGACTGCATCCCACTTGCGTGTCAATAATGGGTGCAGTGCACACAGGCCACACCACACACGCTGCACCTATTTTTAAAAATACTTAGCCCTCTGGAGTCTTGCGCCGACGTCAGCAGCGCTCTCAAATCACCATGATAATGGCGCAGCGGCCATTTCCACAGTGTTCTGCGCATGTGAAGTAGAGAAATCGCTGGGAAATTGTCTGCCACGCCATTTTCCCGGTGATCTGCACATGCACAGTAGAGCCTGAGCCCTCTAGTGCTCAGACTCTCCAGTGCTGCTGGCAGAGAGGAGGGGGCTCGAATGGAGGAGGCAGCACATGGGCAGCCGCTCAATGCATAATAAACACAATATTATTTATTTGCTATTTGGCTTAATATATGTTAAAGAGGCAGTGCAGACACCAGTATGTATGTAGCCTAAGGTTATTTCTGTGCACTTATTAAGCTATTTTTACGCACCACTCAGGCACACCCTTAGCAACATTTTGTAAGGGTCTCTAGGAACCATTTAGTGGTGAAAAAACCCTCACACATATTGAGCTTTGCCAGTGCAGGCAGAGTCCTCCCCTCAGCTGTGAGTCCTGTAACAGCTGAAACATGCTATGTTAGTTACACCCTTGGTACAGTACCTCTCCTAATCTACAAAGCATATGTGACCCATTGACTTCAATTACTTGTGTTTATTGAAACAACCATTGATGTCTACAGTGTATTTTGTACGGCTAACCGGAGAGACTGTTCCTCAGGTGCCTTAAATAAACCTGCCCTGTCAGGTAAACTCAGTTATATTTACATACATTAGATGATATTACTTTTACTTATTCCACACCCAATTAATGACCGATGATATCTTAATGACCAGAACAATTTTTACTTTGCAAGATATATTATTTCTATAAATTATTTGAAACTGCAATATTTCCAGCAGAAATAGAACTTTCATTTGGTAGCAGATTGGTTTAAATATATATTTTACTCATATTATATTGTGATTTGGTATGGTGGGGTGGTATTCATGTGACCGGCGGTCGGGAGACCAACAGTCACATGACCTCCTCCACCATCCCGACCCCTCAGTATCCCGATGGTCGGCATGCCGACCAACAGGGACTATTTCCACTCGTGGGTGTCCACGACACCCATAGAATGGGAATAGAACCCGTGGCGAACGCAGGTCGCCACCGAGCCCGCAAGGGGCTTGCTGCACTCGCCCCTCCCCGCCGGGATCCCAGCGTCGGTATGCTGCCGGGATCCCGGTGTCGGTAAACTGACCGGCGGTCAGCCATACTACACCCATGACTCGTTCGGGTTCAGGTTTAAAACAACTCTCCTCAAAAAAATAATAATCCAAAAAGCTATCTAATATACATACAGTAAAATATCTATTTATTTTTATTTATTTATTGAATAAGACCAACTTCACATAGTACTAGTAAAAATGTAAAAGTTTTCAGGGTGTAAACAAATAGAAATAGTGAAAACTCAGTAGCATGTACACATACCGGGTGTAGTATGGCTGACCGGCTTTTTGGATTTTTTTTTTTTTGAGGAGAGTTGTTTTAAACCTGAACCCGAGCGAGTCATGCATTAGTATAACCTCAGAGGACTGCCTGGAAAAGTTACTGTCTAGTTTTCCCTAGTTTTCAGATAGCGGATAAGTGCATTTTCTTCAAAGTCTGATGTGTTTTAAGGATCAGAAGCAAAGGCGGTGCAGTATGATTTTTTAGGTTTCACATTATGTCACTATTTATTATTTTGCCAGGAGTGAACTTTAAAAATCTTAATTTTCATTACTAAGATTAATTTTGTCCTGGGGTCAATTCAATTAGGGGTGAGTTGGATCCTGTGACCGCTAAATAGCATTTGCAATTTAATTCCAAACTCGTAATCCATTTTCCAAACAAATTTGCTATTTTTCTCTCTGAGCAAATAGAGAAAATCTATATTTTAACGGAAAATGTTGGGACACAGTGCAGAACCTCTGGCACACCCCTCCCAATGAATAAACGTGCTTTTGGAAAGGTTTAAATTGTCTCATTTGGTCAATAAAGACATTCTTTTTCAGGTGAATTTCTCTAAAAAGCTTAGAAATAGGTTAAATGGTGTGAGACATGTATGGTGAGATGTTGTTTTGATGGGAAAGTGCTTCTTGAACTTGCAGATGGGAGAGAAAAGTGCATTGTCCAACATTTCACAAACTTGTATAAACACATTGAAAACCCACTTTTCAGACAGTTTTTTGGACTCAAAAATACTGTTAAGACTTTAATTTGCTGAAAATCACTTGCTGGCTATCATTTTTCCACCATTATTTAAAAAAATGGAATCTTGAAGTATGTCTGTCACACATCGGCTTCTGGGTGCAGGGGGCCACACTTCATGCCCCCATCAATTCATTGTACTTACCTGTCAGCACCATATCATGTTTCTGGGGATCTGTGCATGTGCACATGATGTATGCCCAGAAGACTGGTACAGTGCCAGAGTCTACAGGGCACTGATGAGAGAGAGGGGGCAGCATGGAGACTGCACACAGGCCCACTCTCCTGAACCGCCTCTGCATTCATGCATTCACTTTTGCAATCTCGCTTCTGATTATATTGACCCCTTTAAATTAATTACATGGATGACTTGATTAATTTAACAAGGATTTTCTACTCTGCAAGTAATTGCCTATAACATCACAGAGACAAGTCTATAAAATTAAATAACTGGAAGGAGGATTAGTGAACAAATATTAATTAATTTTTATATAACATACTGATGTAAACAAAGATTATTAGTGCTGAAAGGTGCCATTTACCATGATTTGCAAATGATTATATTTATCACATTGTTTTTTTTTTATTACTGAAATATCTTGCAGATACGGGCAAAATGACCGATTCAATCTAATCCAACATACCTGGGGCTAGATTTGTTGATCAGAAACTTTGAGGAAGAAAGTTCACCAATTTATTTTTGAGCTACGGACTGCATCAATACACCCATTGTCCATCCAAAACTTGTGGCAGGTCCTGCAAATGCATTTCTTAGTTCACTGCACCTACTTCGATTTGTTTCTGGAGATGCAGTATACATGGCAGTACTTTCCATACATGGGGCCTGATTCACATGTGGTTGGAATAGCTATCACTGCTGCTTACATGGAAGTAGCAGCGACATACAGATAAGGTAATGCAGTAGGGGATATAAGTAGACGCCTCCCGCTTTCATTAGTGATCTGTGCTGCATCGTGAGATGTAGCATCAGATCACCTGCAACACTATTGGCCAGCATCATGACCCTTGTTCCTACAACGATCCTGGCCTCGGCATTCCCACAATGGAGAGGCGACACTCCTCCGTTTTGAGAAATGATTGCCGTTGCTGCCCCCGTCCACCCTCAAATGGCAGCAGACTGTCAGTCAATGATGTCTGCAGCTATAGTGTGTCCAACAGCACCGGACCCGTACTGCACTTGCACAGTATAGGTCCGGGGTATGTGCAAAGTACCAAACATCGGTTTGTGCTGCACCTCCAGCCACATCTGAATGAGGCTCATGATCTTCATTTCCTAAGTCTCAGCACATCTGGAGGCTTTCATTAGAAACATTTTTCCATTGCAACAGATGAAGATAATTTATCTGCTCCATACTATCTACTTGGACTCTACCCACAATGCATTAACTTCATCACATTCTTGATCAGAATTTTGTCTATTATCTCTCTCTCTCTCTCTCTCTCTCTCTCTCTCTCTCTTTCTATAATATGCGTTGTCCTTCATCTCTTCTTTATATTTTGTCTCTGTCTTATTTAATAAAGGTTTAAATTAATTTAACATTTCTTTATATTTATTTGCTTTATTATGCCACCTTTTTACTTGTATTACTCTATATTTTGTTTGCTACTTTTTATGTCAAACTCAATAAAAGTAATTATATGGGTCTTTTTAATAAACATGGCGAAACATTAATTGCCAACTTAGTAGTAAATTATTTTAGTATCATTTGACTTCATCCCTATTCAAATACTGATCACCCATTCACTGTAGGTTTCAATGCGTAATGTCTTTGCATGTTTGATATGATCTTCATAATTGTTCCGTGACATTTGTCGAAACGTAATTGGCTAATAACCCTTTTCAGTAAAGTCTATATGACTAGAGGCTTCTCAAGTAAAGGTATAAGTTTACTTATGTGAAAATAGTAGTAGCTACAGACCTGGTATCTGCTGGGACAACTTCAGCTGGATGCTGCCCCAGTCTCACCATCACCTTCCCAGTCTGCTCTGTGCCCCATCTCTTCCACCCACACTGATCGCTTCTGCTCCCCACCACCTCCCGTCCCATTACTAATACTTACCCTTCTCCGTACCTTTTTATCTTCCTTGTCATGTTAATGTGCGCAGTGATAGATGGGGCCGTGCAATGCACACATTAGACCACACTTCATCATGGAAGGATTATAAATGTATAGATATACATATTTAATGGTTCCTTTCTATAAAATAATGTCTTACCTATCTCATATCATTGATTAGATACTGTTTGTAAACAGTGAAGACAGAGGAGCTATTAGATATGTTTTATCAGGGAGTGTATCTAACAGTTAAAAGTAGTTGAATGGCTTTTACAGAAAGGAAGCTTAAGATTCTTAGGTTTATTAAAAAATAATTAGGGAGTGTATCTAACAGCTAAAGGTAGGACAATAGGCTTTTACAGATGGGAACCTCAGGATTCTTATGTTTATAGAAAAAGTTGTTATAAATAGTAGACGTATCCGTTAATGTCTCATCTTACTTTACTTCATATGCTAATAATGATAACACTGACATATTAACTAAATAAGAGTTACAATTGCCCTTCATTTCTAGGCATCGTCTGAGGGTTTAAAGTAACCATTTGTCCTTGGAAACATTTGCCAGATGAGGGTTTAAACATTTGACCATATGTATGCATAATATAATTACTTATCTCTGTATGTTAGATGGAATTGTCTCCATCTACCATACTGGGTTTAATAAATTAATATTTCTTGTAAAGAATTATTTCAAATGAAAATAAAAGTGTATTTTTATCAACTTCAGTAGGCACAACGTGATGGAGATTGTAATGTTCTTAAGGTAGCTGAGAGAGTATCACGCACAACCTGTACTGTATGGATGTGCAGTGCAGCATTGGCTCAGCATCAAAGCACAACTGGAAAATATTTAATAGTGTTGGTAACTATGCTTTATAGCAGCGGTACCCACACTTGGACCTCAGGGACCCCAGCAGTTCATGTTTTCCAGGTCACCCAGCAGGTGCACATGTGTATTCATTACTCACTGACACATTTTAAAAGGTCCACAGGTGGAGCTGATTATTTCATTTGTGATTCTGTGAGGAGACCTGGAAAACGTGAACTGTTTGGGGTCCTGAGGACCGAGCTTGGGAACCACTGCTCTATAGGACACAAATAGCAATGGCCTTTGCCACAATAAATGAACATTTCATCTCACAGGTGGTCCTTAAACCTTAGTGTGCACCAGAATTTTATAACCTCATGCACTAAGTTTGAAACAGATTGTCTGCTACAAGAGTGATTTTGGTCTACAAACGATCTCTTCTGCTTTCACAATGCAGATGAATCTCTCTGGTGTTCCCATGGTTCCTCACAATCACAATTGACATTGACTGTATGAGGAAATGTAATAGGCTGCGATTTGTAGGTATCGGTGTTATCCCAGGGGTCTGCTCCATGTTTTAAAGCAGCATTCATTTAAAAGTTAAAACCTGGTTGTATGTTCGCAGGCTATTATATTTTACCCTATATGTCAACATAAATGTAACAACCTTCTCTTACCTAACCTAATATATTTATAACTACTCCCCCTACTCAATGTCACCACAAATCCCAAATCCCTTGTGATTAATACCCCACCTGGCTATATTCATGTTCATGCCTGACCCCTAATTCACGCACTAACAAGCATAACATTGCTGACCTTAAACTACAGAACATGTCAGAACTGTTTGTCACCAATTACCCTCTGTTCATGACCTTTTTATCTCTAAATCCTTCCTGTAAAGTTCAAGCACGACATCAGCTGCAGCACTGATATAGAAGGCTGTACTTTATGCACAATCCATATAGATGGATGTACGGGAGGCGGTCGTTAGGTCGACAAGCATTAGGTTGACATACATTGGGTTGACAATTGAAGGTCAACATGCATTAGGTCAACATGGTCACTAGGTCGACATGGTCATTAGGTCAACATGTACTAGGTTGAAATGCAAAAAGGTCGACATGAGTTTTTCACAATTTTTTTAATGTTTTCACCTTTTTCATACTTAACGATCCACATGGACTACAATTGGGAATGGTAACCTGTGCCGAGCGCAGCAAGGGAGAGTCCTGGTAACATACGAGAGACCGCCTCGTATGTTACCAGGACTCTCCCTTGCTGACACTGGTGGTGGAAGCCACACGTAAGGCTCCAACGTGGAGCAGTTTGTTATACTGCAACATTGTTATTGCTGAGTGGCAAGTCATCAAGGAACTATGATATAAAGTATCGGTGTTGGAATTGAAAATGCTTATGGTGACAAGCTAAACCATTATTCATTATATGGATTATACATGTGAATTATAGTCCACAGACTGACTTTTATTATTAGTATATTACTTTGTGCACATATTAAGTTTGGATCCACCTCCATAGTGGTATTAAATATATTGTATGTAATTTTTTATTATCTAAGACCGGTCAAGTTTAAATAAGAAAACTTTTTTATTAAACTGTATATTATGTAAAGTATTGGAGTTGAAATTATTGGACTTTCAGCCATATCATATTTTTATCATAGCGCAGGGGGATGGTTGTCTTACTTTACGAAGAAAACAACACCAAAAACAGTAAAAAAACTCATGTCGACCTTTTTCCATGTCGATCTAATGTCCATGTCAACCTAATGACAATGTCGGCTTTCAGTGGTCGACCTAATGCATGTCGACCTAATGAACCACACCCGGATGTACTTTATGTACAAAGATGGCTGTACTTTATGCACAATACATATAGATGGCTGTACTGTATGCACAATCCATATTATGGCTGTACTTTATGCACAATCCGTATAGATGGCTGTACTTTATGCACAATCCATATAGATGGCTGTACTTTATGCACAATCCGTATTGATGGCTGTACTTTATGCACAATCCGTATAGATGGCTGTACTTTATGCACAATCCGTATAGATGGCTGTACTTTATGCACAATCCGTATAGATGGCTGTACTTTATGCACAATCTTTATAGATGGCTGTACTTTATGCACAACCTGTATTGATGGCTGTACTTTATGCACAACCTGTATTGATGGCTGTACTTTATGCACAATCTGTATAGATGGCTGTACTTTATGCACAAACCGTATAGATGGCTGTACTTTATGCACAATCCATATAGATGGCTGTACTTTATGTACAATACATATAGATGGCTGTACTTTATGCACAATACATATAGATGGCTGTACTTTATGCACAATACATATAGATGGCTGTACATTATGCACAATCTGTATAGATGGCTGTACTTTATGCACAATCTGTATAGATGGCTGTACTTTATGCACAATCCATATAGATGGCTGTACTTTATGCACAAACCGTATAGATGGCTGTACTTTATGCACAATCCATATAGATGGCTGTACTTTATGTACAATACATATAGATGGCTGTACTTTATGCACAATCCGTATAGATGGCTGTACTTTATGCACAACCTGTATTGATGGCTGTACTTTATGCACAATCTGTATAGATGGCTGTACTTTATGCACAATCCGTATAGATGGCTGTACTTTATGCACAAACCGTATAGATGGCTGTACTTTATGCACAATCCATATAGATGGCTGTACTTTATGTACAATACATATAGATGGCTGTACTTTATGCACAATACATATAGATGGCTGTACATTATGCACAATCTGTATAGATGGCTGTACTTTATGCACAATCTGTATAGATGGCTGTACTTGATGTACAATACATAGATGGCTGTACTTTATGCACAATCTGTATAGATGGCTGTACTTTATGCACAATCCATATAGATGGCTGTACTTTATGCACAATCCGTATTGATGGCTGTACTTTATGCACAATCCATATACAGTAGATGGCTGTACTTTATGCACAATCCGTATAGATGGCTGTATTTTATGCACAATCCATATTATGGCTGTACTTTATGCACAATCCATTATATGGCTGTACTTTATGCACAATCCGTATAGATGGCTGTACTTTATGCACAATCCGTATAGATGGCTTAACTTTAAGCACAATCTTTATAGTTGGCTGTACTTTATGCACAATCTGTATTGATGGCTGTACTTTTTACACAACCATATATATGGCTGTACTTTATGCACAATCCATATAGATGGCTGTTCTTTTTGCACAATCTGTATAGATGGCTGTACTTTTTACACAATCCATATATATGGCTGTACTTTATGTACAATACATTCAGATGGCTGTACTTTGTGCACAATCCGTATAGATGGATGTACTTTACGCACAATCCATATAGATGGCTGTACTTTATGCACAATCCATAGAGATGGCTGTACTTTATGTACAATACATTCAGATGGCTGTACTTTATGCACAATCCATATAGATGGCTGTACTTTATGCACAATCCATATAGATGGCTGTACTTTATGCACAATACATATAGATGGCTGTACTTTATGCACAATCCATATAGATGGCTGTACTTTATGTACAATACATTCAGATGGCTGTACTTTATGCACAATCCGTATAGATGGCTGTACTTTATGCACAATCCGTATAGATGGCTGTACTTTATGCACAATCCGTATAGATGGCTGTACTTTATGCACAATCCGTTTAGAAGGCTGTACTTTATGCACAATCCATAACCTGGAAGGTTGTTTTTCTTAATCTCTGCCTTCCCACAATCTAACCACAAGCAATTTCTCTTTAACATCTCTTATTATGCCAAACCCAACTTAAAACAACCCCCACTCCCCAGCCATACAGCCACACGAATCTTCAAAATGTGGGTCATGACTTCTGCTATGGCTCTTTAGACACTATTACTCCCCTGAGCATTTATGGCTTAAATAAATCATAACAGTGAAGGGACAAGTTTTTATTACTTTTTAGTTTTGTACACTTCAAAGTTTGTAATCCATTGGTCAGAATGTACTTGTGCCAGAATCCCCTAATCTAGCTATCCCATTCCACCAGCAATTGCTAAACTGTGCAGTCTAGAAGATGCTTTTAGTATACAGTATGTAGCAAGGGTAGCACATATTTTACCTTTCTTCCATTAGTATAGGTAAGCTTACTGCATTCTCTTCACTTACATTGTCTTAGATGGATCCCATTCTAACTCCACCTGCCCCCAACAAAGTGGACAAAACATTGATGACCATTGTGGAGTTTATCTCAGACATGAAAATTCATAATTCTACATACACACTTTCTTATTATGACCCCACCTCTATTCTTAGGACCTCCAGCCAATTGATCATGATGACACCTCATGCTCTCACCGTCCTACCTCACAACCTGATATCATTCTCCTCCTACCTTTCATACAAATTTCCAGGCCAAAAATCCTCACCTGACACATCACTACTATTAAGCTGCAAACTCATTAGCTGCTATATTTGCATCCAAATTACCTGAGTTGCTTGTTTAAAATACAATACTGCGCCCCCTGCAGTTCACCCGCCACTCTGCACAGAAACTACAAAAGTAGCCAACAACCTCATCACAGACCATCCAAAGGATAATCCTTCCCTCTTCTCTTTGCTTTTGACACTCAACTCTCCTGTTACTGAAAACTCTCCATTCACAGTCTTCTTCCTGACGAAGTATCCCAAAGCTAAAGTCTAGGCTAATAACTGTTATTGGTTTGTACCTTATCAACTAGTGTCCTTATGTGATCTGCAGTATTACTTGTATGGAAAATATTGTCACCAAGATATACTCCTCTCATTAACTGACTTAATTATTCGACGTACTAATTTACTATCTCTAAGATATACATATTCTGCTATCAAATTCCTATACAACTGTTCCATCTATTTGACATCTCCAGTGACTTCCTAATGTCCGCTGTCCTCCTCCCTAAGATCATTGGGGTCTATTTACTAAGCCTTGGATAGAGAGAAAGTGGACGGAGATTAATTACCATCCAACTAGCTCCTGTCAGTTTTCAAACCCAGCCTGTGACATGGCAGTTAGGAGCTGATTGGCTGGTACTTTATCTCCATCCACTTTATCTCCATACATGGCTTAGTAAATAGACCCCATTGTCTTTTACCTCTCAGCCACCTCTCTGCAAAACCCTCCACTCAGTCTCTATTCAAAATCTTAAAATGGTTCCAGAAGACATCTTCAAACTGTCAAATACTCTCTTCCATGATCGCTATGTTTAGTCCTGTTCTCCCGAGGACTAGACTATATCATGTAGGTGTTAAATGATTCTGCCTTGGCTTGTAAACTTCTAATTTTAATACACAACAAAGTACATTCTGTGGAAGTTTATAAACAGATAATAAATACACTAAAATAACTACTTAATATATAGAAATAATTATGCACCAAATAAATACTTGTTATACCAAAATGACTACACACCAAATAATTACTTGTTATATAGAAATAACAATGTACTCTTTTATAAACAAATGAGCAATCTGTAGAGCAGTGGTTCCCACACAGGGTGCCGCAGAGAACTTGCGGGGGTGCCACAGCTTAGTGGTCCAGGATCAAATAAAATTTATGATCAATGTGATTAACGTCCACCAGCACTTGTCTGTTTTGCTCATCATAAAATATATAAACAAACAGAAGCAGAACCCTGTCCACCACTACAGAACTGGATGACAGGTAAGCACAATTTACTTTATTTGATAATCTTTGCTGTATTTCTCAATAAGAAACTTTCGGCCCAGAGGTGCTGTGAAAATGCTGATAGGGCGCCGTGATCCAAGAAAGTTTGGGAACCACTGAGGTAGAGAATAGTTGTAATAAAATCTGAAATACAAATCTTTTCCACTTATGGGGGAGATGTACTTACAGTGCTGCTACAGCTCTTCCTGCTTTGCCTCTTATCAGTCAATAATGCCAAGATCTATTACCATCTCAGCCGTGCAAGTGGTGGAGTGAAAACTCCCCCCTCCGGTGATCTGTGTAAGCCCCACAGCACATTAGCCTAGTGCTGATATGTTGTGTCTTACCTCATGGCTAAAAAGGGCAAGACTAGATGGGCCAAGTGGTTCTTATCTGCCATCAAATTCTTTGTTTCTATGGCTAGCCCCTCTGTGCATGCACGAGATCTCGCAAACATCGCAAGATCTTATGCGCAGCCCGGAGCCATACAGAAGCTACCACAGATATGTATACGTACCAGCAGATAATCCTTCCGATATGTGAAAAAACGTAAAGCCATAAATGTGCACTCAATTTTCAATAACATCTGCATGATTTTCTGTCACCATACAACAGGGCAGCAGGGCTATATTTCTAAGTAATCATGTTAACATGTTAAAGAATCACCTGCATTTATTACTACTCACAAAAATGTGTGCCCATGTGACAGGAAAAGTCTAACATAGGTAGTGCATTTACTCCACATGTGTACAAATGGTATTGGATCAAGTTGTATCATGTACGTACGTACGTACGTACGTACGTACGTACGTACGTACATGTGTGTATGTTTGTGTACATCTATATGGGTGTATGTGTATGAACATGCACATTTTAATGATATAGATGGGATGTAGTTATGTGGCTGGCGGCCAGAAGTCCGCCGGTCACAATACCTCCCCCTACATCCCACACCCTCACAATCCCGACGTGCATGCCGACCTGCAGGGACTATTCCGACTCGTGAGTGCCCACGACACCCATAGAGTGGGAATAAAACCCAGTCGCCACCAAGCCCGAAAGGGGCTTGTTGCGTTCGCTCCACCCCTGCCGGCATTCCGCTGCCGGGATCCCTGAGGAGGTATGCTGACCCATATACATGTATGCTGCACAAATCATGGAAGTTTATTATTTTTTAAATCACCTTTTGGTGATTGTGTAAAGTTATTTATATTGTTGATGTTAAAGCATATTGTTGATGTCAACACATCTCCCTCTTTTTTGTTCATTTTTAAGGAATGGCTATCTTAACAGAATTTGTTTACATACATATGTATTCATACTCATACGGTTAGAAGCCACATGGTAGTTGGGTAAAGTGGTTTCAGTTCACTTTTGTCTTCATTAGAAGCTGGCCTGACCTCATTTAGTATATTGGGCAATGGTTTAGTTATAAATCACTTTTAGTTATCAACAAAACTTTCTTTATAAACCCAGAATAACAATCACACCTACTGTACATTGTGCAGCAACAAGATTCCATCCCAGGACAAATGAGGAGAAATATCATTAAATAATGAGATATTCAAATGTTTTATTTTATACAAATAATAAAAGTAAATATAAAGTGGTATGCCCAGGGGCACTGAGAAGGGGGGCGGGTACTTATAATTACTTGGGCTTGACTGATGGACACGGAAGAGGCCGGGACCAGCTGTGTAGGAGAAGAAATGCCCTATTCCGCATTTATTTTTTTCCAAAGCTGGCATGGCCCTGGTTCATGGATTTGGCAGCGCCCGCCTGTATCAGACAGGCCTGTCATATCTTTCAGCAGCCCCATGTATGCCTTTAATGAGGGAACATGAGGCATCTATCACACAGTTTTGAGGTCAGTAAAATGGCAGATTTCTTTATGTAAATGTATAAATCAGTATTTATATATTTATTTACAGTTTCTTATATAGCGCAGCAAATTCCGTTGCGCTTTACAATTGGAATATGTAGAAGCTTGGTAGATCTATTCATTCTTGCCTACTCTCTCAGATTGTCCGGGAGACTTCCGAATTTCAGTGGGAGCCCACCATCTTGGAACCCTCCTACTTCCCCAGTGAAGTGGACAGGACAAAGAGTATCATGATATGTTTCAGGGCAAATTGCATTATTTTTGCCTGCTGTATGATGGAAGGTATATGTAATCTGGGAAAAACTATGGATGAAACTACAATAGAGCAAAAGCAAAAGTAGAAAGAACATATAGCTCCTGGAGCCAACAGAACTATTAGCCCCGGGGTAGCAGGTGTGCATGGGGGGCACCAGGAGGGAGAGTGCTCACGTATAGGATACCGGGGCCCGAAGCCTAAAGCACTGGGTCTAGCCTGATCATTGTGCTGCCTATCTCTATGAGTCAGCAAGAAAAGGGAAGAGGGTTCAAGGGAGAGGAGATTTTTCATCTTGGTGACAGGGTTGATGTTTTGCCTTTGCAAAAAAGAACTAAACATAAATAACATTTGGATACACTTGTTTTACAAAATATATGAGCTGCGGAAGTTAAGACTTCTACTGTGGCAAACTGCTAATAGGATTATTTAAATCAGTGACTAGACACAAATGTCAAGCAACTTCTAAATCATTGCAGCAAGATATTACACTTCTATAAATATAATTGTTTTAGTTTATATTTGGTTAATGTTATAGATTGAAAAAAAGAGTGACATTATGTCATTCATTCCTCCTCTAACCTTGGCATCCTAGGCAACCATTTACTCTGTAGTTAACACCAAATTAGTGCAACTTTGGATTTATCCAGATTTTTCTTATTGCCTATTCAAAACACACAACAGCCGTATAGCCAATAAGATGATGTTTTGAAGTCCCGATAAATCTGAACCCGCACATCTCTAATTATTATACATTAATTTTCTTAATTTACTTTTCTGCTGTTTCCTTTTTTTCTGAGACTATTTACTTATTTCTCCCCAGCAAATGTAATGAGGAAGGGAGGGTATGGTAGAGATAGGAATACTTCCAATCTATATTATGTATTGTGTGGTATATTATAATTCCAGAATGAAGCACTTTGAAACCTTGTAATGACAGACACCAGGCGTGCTCCATAGCTCTGGTTGGTGTCACATAGGCATATGCTGGAGCATTCTCCATGGAGCACGGAAACAGTAATTCAAGTTTCAAATTCACAACGAATGCTTCAGCACGTCACTTTGCTGACTGGCAGACTGTGCACATGTGACTGGACTTTGGAAAACTTACATACATGTACTGTATAAAAGCACCACAAATTATTGGCATCACACAATTACTGTAGAAAATATGTAAATTGTAATATATATAAATTAAAGGGTATCCGGACTCTAGGTTGACACCCATTGATCGACAGTGGATATGTCGACACTAGAAATAGGTCGACACGGCCATTAGGTTGACATGAACAATGTCATCATGCAAAAAGGTCGACATGAGTTTTTCACATTTTGGGGGGGTTGGACTTTTTCATACTGTACGATCCACGTGGACTACGATTGGGAACGGTAATGGTTGCCTGCAGAATGGTGAGCAAAGTGGGGACGTGGTGCACTAATTGGGGTTCCCGGTCACTTGACGGGGAAAACGACACCAAAAAAACATAAAAAACTCATGTTGACCTTTTTTCATGTCAACCTAATGGCCGTATCAACCTAGTTCAAGTGTCGACCTACCCACTGTTGACCAATGGGTGTTGACCTAATTGGTGTCGCCCTTGAGTCCCATACCCAATTAAAGGTAGAGTATTTTGATAGGTACCCACTTGGACAATAACATATTTTCTTTTGTTGCAATTACTCAAATAAACTTAATGAGGTTTAATCCCTCCGCCAGCACCATACAATCACACTATTTAATGCCATCAGTTGTCCGAGCCAATTTAGTGGTCATTCCTGGCTGCAGTAAACAACATATTAGACATTATTATCATGTGATTGCCTCACATCCAATAACATCATGCCCTCTTTCACCTGCGTGCTATGGCTTTAGGAGTGGAGAAGTTTTGCAGCAGGCAATGGGAGGAGTTGACTGTAGCAAGGTCATTCCTTGCTCAATACAGAGCAAGTGCACAGATTTACAAGCCTAGGTGCACTTAGTTTGTGGTCATGGTTCCTTGAAGTGCAGACATACTTGTCTATTAATTAATGTGAGATCAGCCCTTTCTCCAGAAAAAGCATGTGTTTTCACCAGTTAGTACTTCGTCTTTTCTCTTAATCCAGTGAAAGCACTCCATGAGGAAGCCTATTTAGGAAGGATCATGGCATCTCAGGATGGAATATAAGGTAAAGGCAATCGAAAAAAAGCTGTACTTATAAATAAAGGGAATGCGTGACCAATGCCGGAATTACAACACCACTCAGTAGACCTGTGCCAGATCACCAACAGGTGACATCCCGAAGGTGAGTATTGGGGTGCGGGGTAGGCCCCGGAGGAGGGGTTAGGATTAGGCACTAGGAGTAGGGCCGACTCCAGGCACGTTACTTAGGAGCAGCCGTGCGGGGCGCCAGGCTACTAAGTGCGCATGGCGATTTCTAATGTGGTGCCGGCCATCATCCAATCAGAGCTCGCAACCAGCAGTGAAGGCTCCTGATTGGCTATGAAACCACGAGGTTTGATTGGCTCACGAGCCGGCGCCATATTTAAAGTGGCAGCCGGAGACCTAATTTCAGTGAGGTTCAATAGAGGCACGCTCTGCGCTCTCCTCCCCTCCTCTTAGACATGAGCAGCAGTGGCAAGCCAGCAGTAGTGGCAGAAGTCCAGCAGCTGCGAGCACTACTGGGGGCATTATGGGTAGCTGGCACTATAGGGGACATTCCATGTATATGGCACTGCTGGGGATATTATATGTATCTGGCACTACTGGGGACATTACGTGTATCTGATACTATCCTGGTGGTATTATGTGTATCTAGCACTACTGGGGGCACTACGTGTAACTGGCACTATACTGGGGGCATTAAGTGTCAGAAGCACTACTGTGGGCATTATGTGTAAGGCTGTCCATTGTGTGTTTAGAGGGGGGTTGATAATATAATAATCATTTTACTTATATAGCGCTCTTTCTCCAACAGGACTCAAGGCGCTTTATAAACATCAAAAACAATGCACATAATACAGAAGATTTAAGTAATACAGCAATAGATATATTATATATAATATTATAGTATATATATTTATAATTTAATAACATAATATATAGTTGTGAGGCCATGCCCACTTTACCAGGAGCATTGTGGGGAAGCGCTTCAAAAAAATCTTGCTCAGGTTTCTAGTAGGCCTGAAGCCGGCCCTAACTAGTGATAGCCAGCCCTCGAGGGTTAGCCGGAGCAGACAACCCTGAGAGGTTCGCCCTAGCCGCCACCCCCAGAGGGTTAGGGGTTGGGGACTGGGGGGGGGGGGGTTTGGGGTGGAAATACTTAGACCCTCCGATGTCAAGATCTTCAATGTCAGGATGTGACTGCCAGCATACAGTATGTATTCCAAATAAAGCACTCTTCAGAAAAAATGCCAGATAGGTTTACATTTTTATAAATATTTGTTTTGTTCTTTTTTGTTAGTTTTTAAATTGAAAGTCTAACTGAAAGCCAAGCATTATATACAAGCCACTGTGCATGTATGAATTGGCAAAACCAGTTTACATGTAGTCATATGAGTCAGATAGATTAGCATATCTCTAAATGTAATCTTACCACTTCCAGTGGCATCACTAAGGGGGTACAGAGTGCACTGGGTGTCACCAATATGCTGGCACCTTCTCAGTGACCGGAAGCTGAGTGCTGCACTGTTATGTTATTGTGCAGCATCTGGCTCCCAGTTACTGAGGAGAAGTCGGCAATGTGGGGAGAGTCTCTGGAGCCAGCCCAGCATCACCGGGAGTGCTGGACATGCTACCAGAGTGATGTAACAGGGGCGTGCTGTGCGGCCACGCCCCCTGCCATAAGACCACACCCTTTTATGTTGCAAAAAGGTGACACCAAGACCAGTGATGCCACTGACCGCTGCTAGTCAGTATCGCCAGGGAGATGGGTATCACTCAGCTACCCCAGCTATATTTTCATAGTAGATTTCTTTGACAAATAGGCGGCAACAGACAATCAGCCTTATCTGCACAGATTAATAAATAAGCCTTTAATTGTGCACCTTGAAATTAACTGGTCAGACTACATGGGTTCAGCAATGCAAACCTAAGCATTTCATGGTGAGCATCCTGTGCTCTTTGTAAATGTGGTCCATTGATTTGTAATAACAAATTGTCATTTTACTATTATATATTGATTTGAGGAGAGGTGTATCAAGCCTTGGTGAGAGATAAAGGGGAAGAGTTGGCCAAAGCAACTAATGAGCTTCTGTCATTTCAATGACTGTGCTAGAGAAATGACATAAGCTGTCTGGTTACTTTGGGCAACTTCTCCACTTTATCTTTCTCCAATAATTGATACATCTACCCCTTTGTTACTGGATGGCATCATTCTTTAGTAGTCAATAGATAAACCATTCTAGATCTGCAGAACAAATTATAGTGCATCAATAAATAACAATATCTTGGAAAAACAACCACATATAATTAAAATTAATTACATGTAATACCCAAGTTTGCACTCTCAGATTTACATTCTCAAACACCCTCATATAATGACCATGGGGTTTTACAATAGTATTATTTAAAACAATTAGGGACATAAACAAAATGATTTTGTATCTTCCTCCCTAAAAAAAGAAATAAAAGTAAAATAAAACTACAGTAGCACCAATCTGGTGTTTTGTTTTTGTGACATTGAAAACTTTGATCCAAAACTGTTTGGTTAGATATCCGGTATAAACACATTTTGCCAATATTCTATGTTCTTATTACACAGTAGAGATGAACAAAACTGCACAATCTGGTTATTTATGTGACAAAGCAATACAGAAAGTGACTGACTTGTTAGTTAAGGCTGACACAAAGACAATTAGTTCCATCTGGTTAAGGACATTTAGTAAGGAGTAGATCAGTCTCAGAGTCATGTAATTCAGATGGACATCAGCTTCCCAGGTTAATGTTCCCTGCCAAGGAGTCCCAGCTCTCACCCAGTGACATTCAGTGGGTTAGCTTTAGATCCCAGCAGCCATTAAAGGTGACTATTCTGGGCATGTGAGACAAGTGTGTCACATTTAAAAGTTCACACTTACCTCAGTGCAGGAATATACTCTCAGAACAGATGGAATACCTGTGAAGAAAAACTGAACAATCCACAATCCAACAAAGAGTTTGAAGAGACCAGTACTAGGAGCTGGACATTGGAGTCCAGTGCAAAAATGATGCCTGGATGTCAGTGGAATGTCAGAGCCCCAGTCCAAGCCATTTATGGCCACATGTCATGATAAATATAGCAGCACAGGGAGGGAGTGCGACAGACACAAGCTGCAATCTCTTCCTAGACACTTATACACCCATACAAGCAGCAACATTATACATTAACCATTAACGTTTCACTGATAGACAGTTCTCTGTAGAAATAAATGCGCAGAAAGGTGGAACTGAATTAAACAGATATTCCAATACATTGTGAATCATTGCTACTACTAAAGGTTCAATCTGTCAGTTACATTGTAATGGAAGAAATAAACTGGCAGGCTATCTGTGGACTAAGAGGATTTTGACACTTCTCTTGAGGGTGGCCTTCTGTAATACCCAGAACGCACTGGGATGTGGCGTGTATGCCCCGCAGATCTGCCCAAAATAATGACCTTGCTTGAGCAAAATTCTTAAAGGTGCAGTTACTGCTACAAAAAGTCACATAACTTCCTTTATCTGTCCCATCATATTCAGAGCAAAGCAATCTTACTCAAACACAGGTAATTGGTACACACAGGAAATAAGCAATTCACTTCTGCTTCTGCCAGGAAATTCTCAAGTACTTTGAGAACAGATAACGACAAATATGCTTCTGATAAATAAAACAGATTAATAAGGCAATTTTTGTACACTTTATAAAAAGTAATATAAAATAAATATAGATTTTTTTTTTATTAAATGAACAGTATAAAAATAAATAAACACTGAGGACAATATTATTATTATTATTATTATTATTATTATTATTATTATGTAAATTAATGGGATCAATGCATTCTTTTGTTAATTAGGGCCATACTACTTAATAAATGTTCTGCCATTTTTTCTAGTGATTTGAGCGAAATTTGACTTTTTAAAACTATCGCTAATTGCCCCATGTTTTTTGGATTTTAAGACTCCATACCTCAGATTATTTGATAAGGTAAAAATCACCCTCCATTCTTTTCCCCCTTATTAGATATTATTTATTACACACACACACACACACACACACACACACACACACACACACACACACACACGGTTAGTCAGAGATGGTCGCAGATTTTGCTCTCGCAGCAATGGTGCCGCCCCATGATGCAATCGCATATCAACTGCAATCGCATTGAATAGAAGCTGACCAGGCTGCGTAGGCAGGGGTCCTGCCACCATGTTCCCTATTGCAGGAAATGCAGGGGACGTCATCGACTGGCCCTGAAAGCGGCCATGACACGCCTGTGTTTCCCAATCCCCTCCCCTCAAGCTGCATCGCCGCCCCCGGATGCCCGTGTCCTGTCAATCTCCATGCGATCACATCCTTCCTTGATGCAATCACATGGTGAAGGGTCACACATGCGCATTATGGCCGGTGCATGTGCGCTGACCCTATGAATGCAGCCGCTGCATGTGAACAGCATCTGAATAAGACATTCAACGAGAAGCACAATCCTACGTTACTGGTACATGTAGATGGCCCACCCCGCACACATCAAGCTGCCTATCTGATCTCTGTAAACAGGAAGTGCACATTGTATAGGTGCGCAGAGGGTCCAAAATAGCTGTAAGAGTCGAAAATTTAAAAAAATATTAACTTCACCACTTTACAAATACCTCTCTATTAAATAAACCTTTCCGTTTTCTCCTTAAATAGTACTTGGCTTAGATTCCTGTACACCATATATTAATCACTAAACTGGGGGCATTAATTTTATCACTTTTGTGTGTTTGAATCTTTGTTCAACATTAAGGTGCACCTAGAAATGCACTTCAAATATGTGACTAGCATAAAATGTGTTCCCTAATTTGCATAATTTATAGCATGTTTTGAGTTGAGCGTGGATTATACTGTACTTGCAGCCTTTTGCGCTTGTATAGGAGGATTGGGGGCATTCACAAGTGTTTTCCGTGCAGCTAGGGCATGGAGATAAATGTCAACCACACTCCCTATAGTTGCGTATCTCCCTGAGGCTCGAACAAAAATCTGCGTTATTTGCAGCCTGTGCGCTGATCACGGGGTGCTGCAGGCTTTAATTGAATAGCCACAGCAGATTAAATGGCCCACAGTAATTAACCACGGCTAATTGAATTTGGCCCATAGTGGTGGGGGCACTATTAAAATCCAATACACCCCTAAAAAATAAGATTTTACTCACCGGTAAATCTATTTCTCGTAGTCCGTAGTGGATGCTGGGAACTCCGAAAGGACCATGGGGAATAGCGGCTCCGCAGGAGACTGGGCACAACTAAAGAAAGCTTTTAGGTCACCTGGTGTGCACTGGCTCCTCCCACTATGACCCTCCTCCAAGCCTCAGTTAGGATACTATGCCCGGAAGAGCTGACACAATAAGGAAGGATTTTGAATCCCGGGTAAGACTCCTACCAGCCACACCAATCACACCGTATAACTCGTGATACTATACCCAGTTTAACAGTATGAAAACAACTGAGCCTCTCAACAGATGGCTCAACAATAACCCTTTAGTTAACAATAACTATGTACAAGTATTGCAGACAATCCGCACTTGGGATGGGCGCCCAGCATCCACTACGGACTACGAGAAATAGATTTACCGGTGAGTAAAATCTTATTTTCTCTGACGTCCTAGTGGATGCTGGGAACTCCGAAAGGACCATGGGGATTATACCAAAGCTCCCAAACGGGCGGGTGAGTGCGGATGACTCTGCAGCACCGAATGAGAGAACTCAAGGTCCTCCTCAGCCAGGGTATCAAATTTGTAGAATTTTGCAAACGTGTTTGCCCCTGACCAAGTAGCAGCTCGGCAAAGTTGTAAAGCCGAGACCCCTCGGGCAGCCGCCCAAGATGAGCCCACCTTCCTTGTGGAATGGGCTTTTACTGATTTAGGATGCGGCAGTCCAGCCGCAGAATGCGCCAGCTGAATTGTGCTACAAATCCAGCGAGCAATAGTCTGCTTAGAAGCAGGAGCACCCAGTTTGTTGGGTGCATACAGGATAAATAGCGAGTCAGTTTTCCTGACTCTAGCCGTCCTGGAAACATACATTTTCAAGGCCCTGACTACGTCCAGTAACTTGGAATCCTCCAAGTCCCTAGTAGCCGCAGGCACCACAATAGGTTGGTTCAAGTGAAAAGCTGATACCACCTTAGGGAGAAACTGGGGACGAGTCCTCAATTCCACCCTATCCATATGGAAAATCAGATAAGGGCTTTTACATGACAAAGCTGCCAATTCTGACACACGCCTGGCTGAAGCCAAGGCCAATAACATGACCACTTTCCACGTGAGATATTTTAGATCCACGGTTTTAAGTGGCTCAAACCAATGTGATTTTAAGAAACTCAACACCACGTTGAGATCCCAAGGTGCCACTGGAGGCACAAACGGGGGCTGAATATGCAGCACTCCTTTCACAAACGTCTGAACTTCAGGTAGTGAAGCTAGTTCTTTCTGGAAGAAAATCGACAGAGCCGAGATCTGTACCTTAATGGAGCCTAATTTCAGGCCCATAGTCACTCCTGCTTGTAGGAAATGCAGAAATCGACCTAGTTGAAATTCCTCTGTTGGGGCCTTTTTGGCCTCACACCAAGCAACATATTTCCGCCATATGCGGTGATAATGCTTTGCAGTTACATCTTTCCTGGCTTTAATCAGCGTAGGAATGACTTCCTCCGGAATGCCCTTTTCCTTCAGGATCCGGCGTTCAACCGCCATGCCGTCAAACGCAGCCACGGTAAGTCTTGGAACAGACAGGGCCCCTGCTGCAGCAGGTCCTGTCTGAGCGGCAGAGGCCATGGGTCCTCTGAGATCATCTCTTGAAGTTCCGGGTACCACGCTCGTCTTGGCCAATCCGGAACCACGAGTATTGTTCTTACTCCTCGTTTTCTTATTATTCTCAGTACCCTTGGTATGAGAGGCAGAGGAGGGAACACATAAACTGACTGGTACACCCACGATGTCACTAGAGCGTCCACAGCTATCGCCTGAGGGTCCCTTGACCTGGCGCAATATCTCTCTAGTTTTTTGTTTAGGCGGGACGCCATCATGTCCACCTGTGGCCGTTCCCATCGATTTACAATCAGCGTGAAGACTTCTGGATGAAGTCCCCACTCTCCCGGGTGGAGGTCGTGCCTGCTGAGAAAGTCTGCTTCCCGGTTGTCCACTCCCGGAATGAACACTGCTGACAGTGCTAGTACGTGATTTTCCGCCCATCGGAGAATCCTTGTGGCTTCTGCCATTGCCATCCTGCTTCTTGTGCCGCCCTGTCGATTTACATGGGCGACTGCCGTAATGTTGTCTGACTGGATCAGTACCGGCTGGTGTAGAAGCAGGGATTTTGCCTGACTTAGGGCATTGTAAATGGCCCTTAGTTCCAGAATATTTATGTGTAGGGAAGTCTCCTGACTCGACCATAGTCCTTGGAAGTTTCTTCCCTGTGTGACTGCCCCCCAGCCTCGAAGGCTGGCATCCGTGGTCACCAGGACCCAGTCCTGTATGCCGAATCTGCGGCCCTCTAGAAGATGAGCACTCTGCAGCCACCACAGCAGAGACACCCTGGTTCTTGGAGACAGGGTTATTAGGCGATGCATCTGAAGATGCGATCCGGACCATTGGTCCAACAGGTCCCACTGAAAGATTCTGGCATGGGACCTGCCGAAAGGAATTGCTTCGTAAGAAGCCACCATCTGTCCCAGGACCCGCGTGCAGTGATGCACCGATACCTGTTTTGGTTTCAGGAGGTCTCTGACTAGAGATGACAGCTCCTTGGCTTTCTCCTCCGGGAGAAACACTTTTTTTTGGACTGTATCCAGAATCATACCCAGGAACAGTAGACGTGTCGTCGGAACCAGCTGTGATTTTGGAATATTCAGAATCCAACCGTGCTGGTGTAGCACCTCCTGAGATAGTGCTACTCCCACCAACAACTGCTCCTTGGACCTCGCCTTTATTAGGAGATCGTCCAAGTACGGGATAATTAAAACTCCCTTTCTTCGAAGGAGTATCATCATTTCCGCCATTACCTTGGTAAACACCCTCGGTGCCGTGGACAGTCCAAACGGCAGCGTCTGGAATTGGTAATGGCAATCCTGTACCACAAATCTGAGGTACTCCTGGTGAGGATAGTAAATGGGGACATGCAGGTAAGCATCCTTGATGTCCAGGGATACCATGTAATCCCCCTCGTCCAGGCTTGCAATAACCGCCCTGAGCGATTCCATCTTGAACTTGAATTTTTTTATGTATGTGTTCAAAGATTTCAAATTTAAAATGGGTCTCACCGAACCGTCCGGTTTCGGTACCACAAACAGTGTGGAATAGTAACCCCGTCCTTGTTGAAGTAGGGGCACCTTGATTATCACCTGCTGGGAATACAGCTTGTGAATTGCCGCTAGCACAGCCTCCCTGTCTGAAGGAGTAATCGGCAAGGCAGATTTTAGGAACCGGTGGGGTGGAGACGCCTCGAATTCCAGTTTGTACCCTTGAGATACTATTTGCAGGATCCAGGGATCCACCTGTGAGCGAGCCCACTGATCGCTGAAATTTTTGAGGCGGCCCCCCACCGTACCTGGCTCCGCCTGTGGAGCCCCACCGTCATGCGGCGGACTTGGAAGAAGCGGGGGAGGACTTTTGCTCCTGGGAACCTGCTGTTTGTTGCAGCCTTTTTCCCCTACCTCTGCCTCTGGACAGAAAGGACCCACCTTTTCCACGCCTGTTTTTCTGCGTCCGAAAGGACTGTACCTGATAAAACGGCGCCTTTTTAGGCTGTGAGGGAACATGGGGTAAAAATGCTGACTTCCCAGCAGTTGCTATGGAAACTAGGTCCGAGAGACCATCCCCAAATAACTCCTCACCCTTATAAGGCAAAACTTCCATGTGCCTTTTTGAATCTGCATCCCCTGTCCACTGGCGAGTCCATAAGCCTCTCCTAGCAGAAATGGACAATGCACTTATTTTAGATGCCAGCCGGCAGATCTCCCTCTGTGCATCACTCATGTATAAGACTGAGTCTTTTATATGCTCTATGGTTAGCAGAATAGTGTCCCTGTCTAGGGTGTCAATATTTTCTGACAGGGAATCTGACCACGCAGCGGCAGCACTGCACATCCATGCTGACGCAATAGCTGGTCTAAGTATAATGCCTGAGTGTGTATATACAGACTTCAGGATCGCCTCCTGCTTTCTATCAGCAGGTTCCTTGAGGGCGGCCGTATCCGGAGACGGTAGTGCCACCTTTTTAGACAAACGTGTGAGCGCTTTATCCACCCTAGGGGGTGTCTCCCAACGTGACCTATCCTCTGGCGGGAAAGGGAACGCCATTAGTAACTTCTTAGAGATTACCAATCTTTTATCAGGGAAAGCCCCTGCTTCTTCACACACTTCATTTAATTCTTCTGATGGGGGAAAAACTACGGGTAGTTTTTTCTCCCCAAACATAATACCCTTTTTAGTGGTACCTGGGTTTATATCAGAAATTTGTAACACCTCTTTCATTGCTTCAATCATGCAACGAATGGCCTTAGTGGACATTAGACTAGACTCATCGTCGTCGACACTGGTGTCAGTATCCGTGTCGACATCCGCGTCTGCCATCTGAGGTAGCGGGCGTTTTAGAGCCCCCGATGGCCTTTGAGACGCCTGGACAGGCACGAGCTGAGAAGCCAGCTGTCCCGCATTTGGCATGTCGTCAAATTTTTTGTGTAAGGAGTCGACACGTGCACGCAATTCCTTCCATAAGTCCATCCACTCAGGTGTCTGCCCTGCAGGGGGTGACATCCCTTCTATAGGCATCTGCTCCACCTCCACATCATTATCCTCATCAAACATGTCGACACAGCCGTACCGACACACCGCACACACACAGGGAATACTCTAACAGAGGACAGGACCCACAAAAGCCCTTTGGGGAGACAGAGTGAGAGTATGCCAGCACACACCAGAGCGCTATATAATGCAGGGACTAACTGAATTATGTCCCCTATAGCTGCTGTTATATATACTGCGCCTAAATTTAGTGCCCCCCCCCCTCTCTTTTTTACCCTTTTCTGTAGTGTAGACTGCAGGGGAGAGCCAGGGAGCTTCCTTCCAGCGGAGCTGTGAGGGAGAAATTGCGCCAGTGTGCTGAAGGAGATAGCTCCGCCCCTTTTTCGCAGACTTTTCTCCCGCTTTTTTATGGATTCTGGCAGGGGTAATTATCACATATATAGCCTCTGGGGCTATATATTGTGGTATTTTTGCCAGCCAAGGTGTTTTTATTGCTGCTCAGGGCGCCCCCCCCTAGCGCCCTGCACCCTCAGTGACCGGAGTGTGAAGTGTGTATGAGGAGCAATGGCGCACAGCTGCAGTGCTGTGCGCTACCTTGGTGAAGACTGATGTCTTCTGCCGCCGATTTTCCGGACCTCTTCTTGCTTCTGGCTCTGTAAGGGGGACGGCGGCGCGGCTCCGGGACCGAACACCAAGGCCAGTTCCATGCGGTCGATCCCTCTGGAGCTCATGGTGTCCAGTAGCCTAAGAAGCCCAAGCTAGCTGCAAGCAGGTAGGTTCGCTTCTTCTCCCCTTAGTCCCTCGCTGCAGTGAGCCTGTTGCCAGCAGGTCTCACTGTAAAATAAAAAACCTAATTATATACTTTCTTTTTAGAAGCTCAGGAGAGCCCCTAGTGTGCATCCAACCTCGGCCGGGCACAAAATCTAACTGAGGCTTGGAGGAGGGTCATAGTGGGAGTAGCCAGTGCACACCAGGTGACCTAAAAGCTTTCTTTAGTTGTGCCCAGTCTCCTGCGGAGCCGCTATTCCCCATGGTCCTTTCGGAGTTCCCAGCATCCACTAGGACGTCAGAGAAAAGAGGAGAGCTCCTTCTTTGAAACAATGTTCCTCCTTGATAGTTATTGTCTAAAGATGTGTGCTGACCCCTGTGTTTTGGTTTTGGTTCTGGATTCATCTTTGTGTTTCTATTTTGACAAAACCACCCTTGTGTTTTGGTTTTGGATCTGTATTTTTTAAAAGAATTGCTAAGAATTGCTAAGTACAGCTAAAATCATGTAATGTGTTTTTGATCTTAGGCTCTGGCCACACCTACAGGGCCGTCTTTTCGTATGGGCTCAATGGGCTCTTGCCCAAGGGCCCCAGGAGTCTAAGGGCCCTACACTGATAGTTGAGGGTCCCCTCTTTCCAGGGGTACCAGATTTTTGAAAATCGGCCCTGGGGAACCGGAGATATCTGACTTCGAAGCAGTGGTCCCAATCCAAGACTGTTAATTGCTCTTCCCAGCCATATATCTCGGGTTCTGTCTGACTTAGAGTTTTTCTGAGGACATTCTCCAAAAGATGGGACTCCTCTCTGTCAGTGGACACTGCCAGCTTGTCTCTACTATGCCCAGAACTGGAGATATAAGTCTTCAAGAAGCTGGTCCCTGCTCCAGCTCCACACATCTGGTTTGCAGTTTTATATTTTTACCGGTAGATTGCTCTGGGTCCTGAACTCTGACCCCCAAGTCCCCAGAACCTCCTGAAAGGTGGGACTCTCTAGTCTTTTTTTATCACATTCAAAACTAAGAAATCTATATCCAGGAACTGGAGATATCTGCAGTCAAGCAAGCTGACCTCCCACTGGAAAATTATGAATATTAAGCCCACTCTACTATCCACCCCTCCCCTGCGTATTACACAACCCCTACCACCCTGGAAGTTATGTACTGGGTCCCCTTCATTCATCCCAATGCCTCTTCTACAGTTTAGTGTTCTCCCTCCCACCCCATCTTCCACCATCTGTGCAGTAAAGGAGTAATTATCAGAAATTACTGCTCCAGGTCCTACATGCTGAGCGGAAGCTAGAACATCCCCTACCGCCCACGGGACATCAAAGATGCTGCTGATAGCACCCCCCACCCCTACCGCTGGAGGATGGGTAGGGGGCCCAGTACACTGCTGTGCCCAGGGGCCTACACTGCTGTTAAGACGGCCCTGCACACCTAGCGGCCAAGCGGGTCCCGCTGTACGGGACCCGCTTTGCCGAGAGAGGGATTTTGTGTGCACACGGATCCTGTACTGCGGGATGCCGCAGAACAGGATCCAGCCAGTGACACACAGTACTTCAATGGAACACAGTGCGGCACAGCCAGAGCCGGCCCTAACCAATATGATGCCCTAGGCAAGATTTTGGCTGGTGCCCCCTAGCACCACTGCTGGTTCCGCCTCTGACCTTGCACCTCTTTACCAGCACCATCACCCCTCACCCATAGCAGTCCTTATTTTGGTGTTTGTACCCCCTATATTTTAAATAGGAACAGTTTGCACATTTGGCACACAGCCCAAAAAGGGGTGTGTTTTTGCTGGCAAGGGGCATGGCCACACAATAGTAACCCTAATTCCAATTACGCCACACAGTACTGCAACTTTATTCACATTTTGATCTTGCAATAGTGTCCATAATTCATATTACATCCCACAGTAGTATCACTACCTTATAAACGTTACTCCTCACAGTAGATCCCCTTATTCACATTACATCACACTGAATTGCTCCTTATTCACATTACACCACACCCTATTGCTCTTTATTCACATTAGACACAGTAGTGCCCTTTCTATATGAGACACATTATTAATGTCCTTATAAACATAACGCACCTTATGCATTATGACAACCTTTATTAATGTCCTTTCACACATCATGTCCCTTACACATATGCCGTACATTATTAGTGCCCCTATATGCATAATGACACACATACAGTAGTACCCTGTTACACATATGCCGCACATTATTAATGCCCTTATACACATAATGACACACATAGTGCCCCTTACACATTATTAATGCATTTTTACATGACACACATAATGCTCCTAACTCATATTCCGAACACTACTGCTCAACCAACCTACTCACATGCACACAGCACTCACAATGCCACTAACACTGTGACCTCTGCCTCTGCTTGGATACAGATGTGTCCTCATAAATCTTGCCTCAATGCTAATGTTGGGCAACTTTTTTTTATGAAAATGCATATTATTTGCATTGTTATGTGGCTAGGATGCACAAGCAGTTTCTGCTGATTAAAATGATATGCATCATGCCTATATACTGTGTGAGACTGTGGCTGTATCTGCATATGAAATGTTACACACATGCCGCATATCATTTTAATCAGCAGAAGCTGCTGATGCCCCTAGGCATATCAAATGCCCTAGGCAATTGCCTAGTTTACCTATGCCTATGGCCGGCTCTGGGCACAGCCGCACTGTGTGAACACAAACATTGAAATGTATGTGTTCACATTGAAATCCCGCCGTCCTTTCATCTTGCCCAACCGCGATCCACCGCCGGCGGGACTGCTGCATATGTGTGAGCGCCCATGTACAATCTCCTTCCGGCCAAGTGGGCCCCTACCCTTACAGTATTATTAACTTCAATAACATTCATTTCCAGTCAATTTTGTCAACTTCACAGCGTGTTTGCAGAAGCCTACACAGATCAATGTGATCTGTGCAGTGCTTTTCTGTGTGTACAACTTAAGAGTTAAGAATAAGCGGCCGCTGCCATGGTAACAGGTTGCTGGTTGGCGGAGAATGGCTGTCTCACCCAATCAGTGCTTGCCCATAGACTTCAATGGGCTCTTTGAAATCCAACGTCATGATGATGTTTTGCCTTGTTTTCAGATCTGGTTCTGGTGGGAAGAACCAAGCCGTGAACCGGATCAACTATGAAGTGGTAAGGTTGGGTGGTTTCAGTTTCCATGGAAACCAAACCACACATCTGTACCCGAAAATTACTAAAGCAGGAAACACACACAAAAAAATTTCAACATTTTTCTTTTGCCTCAGATGGGGATAATCTAATGTCCAGATCTCCTGCTATCTTGTGTCAAATTAAAATAAAAGGTCATGCTCATTTAATGCAGTATGTTTTCTAGGGGTGTGGATCATAGCATAGACCAGAGGTTCTCAAACTCGGTCCTCGGGGGCCCACACAGTGCATGTTTTGCAGGTAACCCAGCAGGTGCACAGGTGTATTAATTACTCACTGACACATTTTAAAAGGTCCACAGGTGGAGCTAATTATTTCACTTGCGATTCTGTGAGGAGACCTGCAAAACATGCACTGTGTGGGCCCCCGAGGACCGAGTTGGAGAACCTCTGGCATAGACAGTAACTAGGTTGACAGTCACTAGGTCGACCACTATTAGTCGACAGTGACTAGGTCGAAACCTGAAATAGGTCGATATGGTCACTAGGTCGACATGAACAAGGTCGCCATGGAAAAAGGTCGACATAAGTTCTTTTAAAGGTTTTTTTGTGTCGTTTACTTCGTAAAGTGACCGGGAACCCAAATTAGTGCACCGTGTCCCCTCACATGGCTCGCTTCGCTCACCATGCTTTGGGCAAGGTTACCGTTCCCATTGGTAGTCCACGTGGATCCTAAAGTATAAAAAAAGCTAAAAAAAAATTATTTTTTAAAAAAAACCTCACATCGACCTAGTGACCATGTCGACCTAATGCATGTCGACCAATAGTGGTCGACCTAATGAGAGTCGACCTAAGGACCGGATACTGTTCTCTAGGCCTTGTTGGGCTAACGCATTCCACTCCACACATTATAAGAATTTAAAACAAAACAGAGGAATTATTTAATTAAAGGATTAGCATTTTCAAGCGCAGATTTTGCTATGAAAGCCTACATGTAGAATTGTTTTTTAAGTGGTATTTATACAAAAAAAGAATCATCTAAAAAATGTCCCCTTTCTTGATGTTTCAATAAAAAAATAATAAAAATCACTTTTGGCCCATTTTGGTAAATGTTTATTTGCATATTAGCAGGGAGTAAAAAAACGAATGTGTTTTTTTTTCCTGAAAACTTCAAGTCTTATGGAAAAGCCCAAGATGTAAATGCATAATACATAATAAATACATAATAATAATAATAATAATAATAATAATAATAATAATAATAATAAATTATGTAACCAATGTTAGAGAGAGTATCCAAGCGCTCCTTAAACATGCAGCCTATTATCCCATAAGGGGCATTCCCTATGCCCAATAGTGCAAACTGATCAACAAATATAAAACAGAAAGATATGGTGACCAATATTAAAACACTCAAAATACATCAACAAAAGCAAGTAAGAATAAAGAGATGGGTCAATCCTTCTAAAAAGTGAGAAGTGGACAGGTGGAGGAGTTTCCCATAGCAACCAATAAGCTTCTATCATTTTAGAGAATATACTTGATAAATGCTATTTTGTTGCTAAGCGCAACTTCTCCACTTGTCCACTCTTTAGAAGGTTTGATACATTTACCCCAAATAGAGTTTGGTCCTTTTTAATCTTATCTTTGTATATATTTATTTCAAAGAGATAAACCCCTAGAGGTAAAATATTCACTAGAAAATGGTGAATTCAAAGTGATAATACAATATAGATCATACTTGCTTACATTTTGGTGGCCCCCCCTCGGGAGGGGGTGGATGGGTCAGCACAGCAGGTGGTGTGGTGTGGCATTGGGAGAGGGAGGGTGCATGCGGGGAAGGGAATGTGATGATGCATAGGGGGCAGACCTGCACAACCATGTCATCGTAACCTTGCCCCCACTACTATGCTGAGTTCACATACATTGCGAGGCCGGGAGCCGGAGCCACGATAATGTGAGTTAATGTCAATAGCACCATTGAAAATACTTCTACTGGGTTCGGTATGAAATACCAATGGTCGGAATACCGGCTGTCATATGACTGGCTGCACCATCCCGACAATGAGGATGCCGACACCGTACAGGGATAAGCACTTTAACCCTCTCCTGCCCCCTACCCTAACCCTTGGGGAGTGGTGGCTAGGGCTAGTCAGTGGGCGGTGGCAACTCGGACTAACACACATGCGGCGGCGGCTAAGGCTAACTATCCTCCTAGTGCCTAACCCCACCCTAGTGCCTAATCCTCCGTCCCCAAGCCCTAACCCCAATACTCACCTTCAGCTTTGCGGCGGTCAGTGTTCCGGCGCCAGTCTCCCGAGTGTATCTCTGTGCTAAAAATACAGTATGAAGTTGCACGTGGGAATTCCATCCACTTTTTATATTCATCATTTATTCATTACCCAGCTTTATAAATTTTTTACATTTTCCTTGCAGTATTTGTGAGTGTTCATTTAATTACATTTTTATCTATAACCACTAAAAATGTCCTCATCTAGTGATATTATATATTATATGAAAATTGCTCCCAAATTCACAATACAGGCATGTGAAAGAGGGAAATGCCAGAGGCTTTAGATATACAGCACCTCTAAAGAGACTTTGAGTGTACAGCACCTCTAAAGAGGTTTTATGGATTTACAGCAACAGCTGCTGCAAGAGAGGAGGATGATGTCAGTGAGAGCATTTAAAGATCTATTGACACGTACAGTATCTTGAACAAGGTGATATGCCAACATCTGTTTTTGACATTTTGATTTTTTTTCACTCTTAATATAAACTTGAAATATAATCATATAAGAAACCAGTTTGTGTTGTTAATTCCTAAACAATATGCATTAAGTAGTATCACATAGGTGTTTGACTTACTTATATCTACTATAAAGAAGTGAAGCTTTCAGGAGAGGGTGTGCATTATGAGACACGTGCCTGCTGTCATTTCTATACTGCAATCTGACTGGTGGCCACTGGTGCCAGATTTCTGGTATTTATTTCCGGCATTGGGCCAAATTTTTTAATAAATCATTATCAGTATGGCACCAGCCACTGGAAACATAGCATATACACAGAAGGGAGCTCTGCGCCTGAAGTGTATGTTACAGTCTTATTGGTTGCATGGTCTCATCCACTTCTGCGGCATCAACATGTTGGTGCAGTTTAAAAACAAAGCATCACATACAAAGTAAGAATCCATTACAGTAACCTTTTCCCACGCTCTAATGTTGTCCACTGATGTGTTTGGACTTGTTGCGACTGGTTTTACGTTTCTGTGCATTGATGTTGATGGTAGCTGTGGCAGGATAGAAAACTTCAGGAATAATGTAGGTATGCCACGTGGAGTTCAAGCATTAGAATTACAACTGTAAAATACAGTAAACACTCTTTGAATGGCCGCACTCCACATAAGCTAAAGTTGAATTTTTGTACTGTGCATTAGAGATAAAACAATTAGAGATGTGCATTTGGTTGTCCAGAAATCCGAATACACCCAAATATTTTGGAACTGAAACAAAAGCCTGTTATAATTAGTACCGCTTATACCTGTAAAAAAATCTGGGTTAATAATATATGTTTACAGCCCCTTTCAGAGGTATTTTGTTTAAGATGTGGAAGTGGAGTATTGAGGATTCCAAATATGATGCGGTCCGGTACCCGTTACGGGTGATGTTCATGCGGAGCAGTCCCGTCCTAACTATCCCTGCTAACCCTACCTTACAAGGCGCTGACTGCGGCTCGCTTCCGGTGCTGGTTTCCTCGCCGCTTGTTAGCGGTACGTGTGCAGATTGCTCTGCCGGGCGTTCAGTGATGACGTGCGGCTGCACCTCCTTCCTCCGTCTCTCTCTCTCCAACGCGTTTCGGGGTTAGACCCCTTTCTCAAGGATGAGGGAGAACGATTTCCTTTTCCTTTTTATTTGTTAATTATTAAAAAAACGTTCAAAAAACTTTATTGTTCGTTCTGTTTAAAACCGGAAGTGGTCATTCCGGAAGTTATGTTTTCAGCGGCAACCATGTGCCTAATTAATTTTGTTAAAAATATATTTTTTTATGGTATAGCGGTATTTTCATTAACTAAAATTGATATAGTAGATTAAAATTGAATTTATGTAAATTCTAAACATATTAGGGTTTCAAAAAGGCGTTTATATCTATTTCCACATTTAGACCAGAGGGTTGCAATGTTTGCATAAAATAGATCCATTTGGTTTCTTTTCTTCTAAGATCTAAGCTCAGGTTACCTCCTCTCCAATTTTTTTGGACCTTTTGTATGCCCATAAATTTCAAGCTTGATGGTTCCTGTTGATGGTAATCTTTATAGTGTTTTGATACACTATGAGTCTCCAGGCCTTTTCGTATATTGTAGATGTGTTCTGAGATCCTGATTTTTAGTTTTCTTTTGGTTTGTCCTATGTACTGATATCCGCAAGGACATTCCAGATGGTATATGACTCCTTCTGAGTCACATGTTATTCTTTCTCTAACTTTATATGTTTTACCTGTAATTTTTGATTTAAATTCCGTTATAGGTTGAATGGAGTTTTTACTTGTCGTTTTGCATGCTTTGCAGTTCAAACAGAAAAAATTGCCATTATTTTCTGTCCAAGTCTTTCTTTCTTCATGTAAATGGCTCCGTACTAAATTCTGTTTCAGGTTCTTTGCTTTTTTATATATTATTTGTGGTCTTGATTTGATGTATGGTGTCAGTTGTTTGTCCAAAAGTAAAATATGCCAGTGTTTCTGTAAAATGTCCTCTAAATGGTGAAATTGACTATTAAATTGGGTGATAAATGCTGTATTGTAGTTATTGTTGACTGGTTTATGATTGTATTGAATCATACTTTTTCTGTCCATGGTCTTTATTTTTTCTATCTCTTTGTTTAATATTGTTTCATCATATCCTTTCTTCATGAATTGGTCTCTCATGTTTGTACTTTGCTGATGAAAAGTCTCTTCTTGTGTACAGTTTCGTTTGAGACGTCTGAATTGGCCTCCTGGGATGTTTTGGAGCCAATTTTTATGATGATTACTTGTGCGATTTAGCATGTTATTACCACTGACTTTTTTTGTATGATTCCTTGTATGTAGTTGGTTGTTTTGCACGAAAATTTCAAGGTCTAAATATATCACCATTTGTTTACTGACTGTGAACGTGAATTCCAACCCGTAGTTATTATTGTTGATATATTGCAAGAATTCTGTAAGCAGTTGTGTAGGTCCATTCCAGATAATCAGTAGGTCATCTATATATCTTTTCCACAAGATGAGGCTTTCTTGAAATGGGTTGTTATTCCAAATCTTCTCCTCTTCCCACCTAGCCACAAATAAATTTGCGTAGCTAGGCGCGAAAGAAGAACCCATCGCGGTTCCTTTCACCTGATTGTAATAGACTTCATGATCCCAAAAATAGTTCCTATTGAGTATGTATTGTATACATTCAATAAGAAAGTTTATCTGTGCATTGGGTATCTCTGTACTTGTTGAAAGAAAAAATCTGCTTGCTTCACATCCCAAATCATGATTTATACATGTATAGAGGGATCTTACGTCACAGGTACATAGAATATATTCTTCATGCCATTCAAAGGTATCAATTATCTGTAGAATGTGCAGAGTATCTTTGAGGTAACTCTTCTGTTGTTGAACCAGATCTTTCAGGAAAGAATCAACGTATTGGGAAAGGTTTGATGAAAGTGATCCTATCCCCGACACTATGGGACGGCCGGGGGGGTTAGTTAAATTTTTATGAAGTTTGGGGAGTTGGTAGAAGGTAGGAATTCTAGGATGTTCAATGTATATGAATTCCTTTTCTTTCTCTGTCAATATTCCTATGTCTTTACCTTCTTCCAAGAGTTCCAAGAGTTCTTTTTGATATAGTCCCGTTGGGTCTCCTTTTAGAGTCTTATTATTGACAGAGAAAGAAAAGGAATTCATATACATTGAACATCCTAGAATTCCTACCTTCTACCAACTCCCCAAACTTCATAAAAATTTAACTAACCCCCCCGGCCGTCCCATAGTGTCGGGGATAGGATCACTTTCATCAAACCTTTCCCAATACGTTGATTCTTTCCTGAAAGATCTGGTTCAACAACAGAAGAGTTACCTCAAAGATACTCTGCACATTCTACAGATAATTGATACCTTTGAATGGCATGAAGAATATATTCTATGTACCTGTGACGTAAGATCCCTCTATACATGTATAAATCATGATTTGGGATGTGAAGCAAGCAGATTTTTTCTTTCAACAAGTACAGAGATACCCAATGCACAGATAAACTTTCTTATTGAATGTATACAATACATACTCAATAGGAACTATTTTTGGGATCATGAAGTCTATTACAATCAGGTGAAAGGAACCGCGATGGGTTCTTCTTTCGCGCCTAGCTACGCAAATTTATTTGTGGCTAGGTGGGAAGAGGAGAAGATTTGGAATAACAACCCATTTCAAGAAAGCCTCATCTTGTGGAAAAGATATATAGATGACCTACTGATTATCTGGAAAGGACCTACACAACTGCTTACAGAATTCTTGCAATATATCAACAATAATAACTACGGGTTGGAATTCACGTTCACAGTCAGTAAACAAATGGTGATATATTTAGACCTTGAAATTTTCGTGCAAAACAACCAACTACATACAAGGAATCATACAAAAAAAGTCAGTGGTAATAACATGCTAAATCGCACAAGTAATCATCATAAAAATTGGCTCCAAAACATCCCAGGAGGCCAATTCAGACGTCTCAAACGAAACTGTACACAAGAAGAGACTTTTCATCAGCAAAGTACAAACATGAGAGACCAATTCATGAAGAAAGGATATGATGAAACAATATTAAACAAAGAGATAGAAAAAATAAAGACCATGGACAGAAAAAGTATGATTCAATACAATCATAAACCAGTCAACAATAACTACAATACAGCATTTATCACCCAATTTAATAGTCAATTTCACCATTTAGAGGACATTTTACAGAAACACTGGCATATTTTACTTTTGGACAAACAACTGACACCATACATCAAATCAAGACCACAAATAATATATAAAAAAGCAAAGAACCTGAAACAGAATTTAGTACGGAGCCATTTACATGAAGAAAGAAAGACTTGGACAGAAAATAATGGCAATTTTTTCTGTTTGAACTGCAAAGCATGCAAAACGACAAGTAAAAACTCCATTCAACCTATAACGGAATTTAAATCAAAAATTACAGGTAAAACATATAAAGTTAGAGAAAGAATAACATGTGACTCAGAAGGAGTCATATACCTTCTGGAATGTCCTTGCGGATATCAGTACATAGGACAAACCAAAAGAAAACTAAAAATCAGGATCTCAGAACACATCTACAATATACGAAAAGGCCTGGAGACTCATAGTGTATCAAAACACTATAAAGATTACCATCAACAGGAACCATCAAGCTTGAAATTTATGGGCATACAAAAGGTCCAAAAAAATTGGAGAGGAGGTAACCTGAGCTTAGATCTTAGAAGAAAAGAAACCAAATGGATCTATTTTATGCAAACATTGCAACCCTCTGGTCTAAATGTGGAAATAGATATAAACGCCTTTTTGAAACCCTAATATGTTTAGAATTTACATAAATTCAATTTTAATCTACTATATCAATTTTAGTTAATGAAAATACCGCTATACCATAAAAAAATATATTTTTAACAAAATTAATTAGGCACATGGTTGCCGCTGAAAACATAACTTCCGGAATGACCACTTCCGGTTTTAAACAGAACGAACAATAAAGTTTTTTGAACGTTTTTTTAATAATTAACAAATAAAAAGGAAAAGGAAATCGTTCTCCCTCATCCTTGAGAAAGGGGTCTAACCCCGAAACGCATTGGAGAGAGAGAGAGACGGAGGAAGGAGGTGCAGCCGCACGTCATCACTGAACGCCCGGCAGAGCAATCTGCACACGTACCGCTAACAAGCGGCGAGGAAACCAGCACCGGAAGCGAGCCGCAGTCAGCGCCTTGTAAGGTAGGGTTAGCAGGGATAGTTAGGACGGGACTGCTCCGCATGAACATCACCCGTAACGGGTACCGGACCGCATCATATTTGGAATCCTCAATACTCCACTTCCACATCTTAAACAAAATACCTCTGAAAGGGGCTGTAAACATATATTATTAACCCAGATTTTTTTACAGGTATAAGCGGTACTAATTATAACAAGCGCTCCTTTATTTTAAACATTTTTGCTTTCTTAACATACGGAGCTGCTAATATATACAAGCGCAGTAAATCACATTTATTATCCTTGCTATTCTCAAATTACTGCAGCTAGGACCAATCACATAACACATCCCAGTAGGTTGAACATAGCAGATATTTTTACAATAGACAAACCACCCCCAGAACAAAATGACCAAGAGGAAGGGTTTTGTGCACAGTTTTTAAAATTAGAAAAAGATTATCAACAAGAAATCAAATATTGGTGGGAGGTCACAACCCTCACGAAATATTTGGAAAAAGGTTTTATTCCTAGGGGTCTACGGATACAAAAAAATCCTACCTTTGACCCATTAGATTCTAACGACTTTTTTTCAAAATGGAACACCATTCTGGATAGTTGTTCAAATGCATTAATGACTTTAATTATAGAGGAAAGAAAAAAATCTTTGGAACTATTAAGTGAAAAAATAAAAACAATTGAGAATAAATTTGAATCATTAAAGAACATGCCAGATTACATTAATCTAATGAAAATGACAAATGTGAAAATGGAAAAGTTGGAAGAAGACATAATTCAACAAAAACAGAGGAAATTTTACAGGGATTATCAAGAAAACCCACAATATATGAAAAATGACAGAAGAACTTCCAAACCACACACAACGAATACAAAACAGAACAACAGAGATCCTTCACAAACACGACCACAACAAAGGAACTACATTCCTTATAGACCACATAAAAAAACGTATCAAGAAAATATATCGAATAAAACCCTGATAAAAGAGAGACCACGAACACCCTATCAGAGGAAAGATTATCCCCCTTATAACCCCAGAAACTTCCATTATGATCGCAAAGAAAAATCAACGATGGAATTAAATTCCTTCAATAAAGGTCGGGAAGAAGCCAAAAAAGAGGAGAGACTGGAATACCAAGCTCTCATGAAAAATGTAGAAGAGAACAAGTTAGCGACCACATCTAAAAAGCGAACATATAGACAAGAAGAGGAAGATGAGGAAGACCAAGAAGAGGGAGAACATTTTTTAGGGGAGCTGATGGAGGTACCACAACCTCCAGCATGGAAACAGACTTCAGTAGAACCAAAAACAAAACGATTGGCCCTCTCATCAGGAGAAGGGGTGTCAGGGGCGGAAAAAAGCTACACAAAAAGAAACATACAACAGAAGAAATAACCAGCCTAGAGGAGGAAGGAATATATAACCTAAGCAAGAAAGAATTATCGGTGCACCATATATCACTACTAAGGAAAGGACTCAAGTTTTCACCTCATTCAAATGCAAACAGCTTTGACATATACATAGATGTTCATAAATTCATACGAAAACTGTGTATTAGAAAGTTCTTTTCAGAAAAACCAATAGAACCCTTGTTGAGTGAACACTCAACAGAATTTCAACATAGTCAACTAAAACCAATGTCAACATTCTTTCCTGCATATGTGAAAGGCCCTCACATAGAGACTTTTCAACGATTAGTTGAGAAAGACATCGTGAATATCTCTAAAAACACAAAGAAAAAATACAATCTTACAAAAGAAGAAAAAGAAGCCCTACAGGAACTCAAAAAAGACACATCTATAGTCTTGAAGCCAGCAGACAAGGGTGGAGGCCTAGTAATAATGGAAAAAGAAAAATACCAACAAGAAGTTCTCAATCTATAATCCGACACAAACACCTACAAGACTCTAAAAGGAGACCCAACGGGACTATATCAAAAAGAACTCTTGGAACTCTTGGAAGAAGGTAAAGACATAGGAATATTGACAGAGAAAGAAAAGGAATTCATATACATTGAACATCCTAGAATTCCTACCTTCTACCAACTCCCCAAACTTCATAAAAATTTAACTAACCCCCCCGGCCGTCCCATAGTGTCGGGGATAGGATCACTTTCATCAAACCTTTCCCAATACGTTGATTCTTTCCTGAAAGATCTGGTTCAACAACAGAAGAGTTACCTCAAAGATACTCTGCACATTCTACAGATAATTGATACCTTTGAATGGCATGAAGAATATATTCTATGTACCTGTGACGTAAGATCCCTCTATACATGTATAAATCATGATTTGGGATGTGAAGCAAGCAGATTTTTTCTTTCAACAAGTACAGAGATACCCAATGCACAGATAAACTTTCTTATTGAATGTATACAATACATACTCAATAGGAACTATTTTTGGGATCATGAAGTCTATTACAATCAGGTGAAAGGAACCGCGATGGGTTCTTCTTTCGCGCCTAGCTACGCAAATTTATTTGTGGCTAGGTGGGAAGAGGAGAAGATTTGGAATAACAACCCATTTCAAGAAAGCCTCATCTTGTGGAAAAGATATATAGATGACCTACTGATTATCTGGAAAGGACCTACACAACTGCTTACAGAATTCTTGCAATATATCAACAATAATAACTACGGGTTGGAATTCACGTTCACAGTCAGTAAACAAATGGTGATATATTTAGACCTTGAAATTTTCGTGCAAAACAACCAACTACATACAAGGAATCATACAAAAAAAGTCAGTGGTAATAACATGCTAAATCGCACAAGTAATCATCATAAAAATTGGCTCCAAAACATCCCAGGAGGCCAATTCAGACGTCTCAAACGAAACTGTACACAAGAAGAGACTTTTCATCAGCAAAGTACAAACATGAGAGACCAATTCATGAAGAAAGGATATGATGAAACAATATTAAACAAAGAGATAGAAAAAATAAAGACCATGGACAGAAAAAGTATGATTCAATACAATCATAAACCAGTCAACAATAACTACAATACAGCATTTATCACCCAATTTAATAGTCAATTTCACCATTTAGAGGACATTTTACAGAAACACTGGCATATTTTACTTTTGGACAAACAACTGACACCATACATCAAATCAAGACCACAAATAATATATAAAAAAGCAAAGAACCTGAAACAGAATTTAGTACGGAGCCATTTACATGAAGAAAGAAAGACTTGGACAGAAAATAATGGCAATTTTTTCTGTTTGAACTGCAAAGCATGCAAAACGACAAGTAAAAACTCCATTCAACCTATAACGGAATTTAAATAAAAAATTACAGGTAAAACATATAAAGTTAGAGAAAGAATAACATGTGACTCAGAAGGAGTCATATACCTTCTGGAATGTCCTTGCGGATATCAGTACATAGGACAAACCAAAAGAAAACTAAAAATCAGGATCTCAGAACACATCTACAATATACGAAAAGGCCTGGAGACTCATAGTGTATCAAAACACTATAAAGATTACCATCAACAGGAACCATCAAGCTTGAAATTTATGGGCATACAAAAGGTCCAAAAAAATTGGAGAGGAGGTAACCTGAGCTTAGATCTTAGAAGAAAAGAAACCAAATGGATCTATTTTATGCAAACATTGCAACCCTCTGGTCTAAATGTGGAAATAGATATAAACGCCTTTTTGAAACCCTAATATGTTTAGAATTTACATAAATTCAATTTTAATCTACAATATCAATTTTAGTTAATGAAAATACCGCTATACCATAAAAAAATATATTTTTAACAAAATTAATTAGGCACATGGTTGCCGCTGAAAACATAACTTCCGGAATGACCACTTCCGGTTTTAAACAGAACGAACAATAAAGTTTTTTGAACGTTTTTTTAATAATTAACAAATAAAAAGGAAAAGGAAATCGTTCTCCCTCATCCTTGAGAAAGGGGTCTAACCCCGAAACGCGTTGGAGAGAGAGAGACGGAGGAAGGAGGTGCAGCCGCACGTCATCACTGAACGCCCGGCAGAGCAATCTGCACACGTACCGCTAACAAGCGGCGAGGAAACCAGCACCGGAAGCGAGCCGCAGTCAGCGCCTTGTAAGGTAGGGTTAGCAGGGATAGTTAGGACGGGACTGCTCCGCATGAACATCACCCGTAACGGGTACCGGACCGCATCATATTTGGAATCCTCAATACTCCACTTCCACATCTTAAACAAAATACCTCTGAAAGGGGCTGTAAACATATATTATTAACCCAGATTTTTTTACAGGTATAAGCGGTACTAATTATAACAAGCGCTCCTTTATTTTAAACATTTTTGCTTTCTTAACATACGGAGCTGCTAATATATACAAGCGCAGTAAATCACATTTATTATCCTTGAAACAAAAGCCTGTACAGAACAGTCAAATATTCCTGCAGTTCAGAATTTGGATTTTTAATCAAAATTTTGGGTTCTGGATTGCAAAAATTACATGATTTTAGCTGGGTTTTATCGATTTTTATCAGTGATTATCGATTATTTTTTAAATACATTTTTAATTGAACAAAAACCAAATCCAAAGCGAAACACTTGATAGTGGTTTTGCAAAAACCAAAACACGATGATGAATTAGAACTACAACCAAAACATGGGGATCTGCGCACATCACTAAAAATAATCTGCCAGGGTGATGACAAATTTATGACATTTCCTAATTTGCAAATTTTGCAGAGGATGTTTGTGCTTTCAGTTGGACATTGTGACTTCATTCTAAACACATAGGGCTGATTTAGAACTGAATGTAAGTCTGCTGCATTGCGCATATGGAAATAAATGTTGAACTCACCACAGTCTACAATTTTATTTACACTTCTCAGAATGCATAGCCTCCATGCAAACCTTTACTGCCCAGTTACAGCCATTCAGCAGCAAGTGGAAATGCGTACGACTATCAATCAGAGGCATCACAAGGGGGTTGATGGGGTTGCGGATCGCACTATGACATTCTTGTGCAGCGCCCGGTTCCTGTCACTAAAGAGTCGTAGGAAACTCCAGAGGGACTTCTGCCAATAATAGCTGCTCCTGTTCCCATAGAGCTGTATGCGCTCACCAGTACTTGAGATGCTGCCTGGTCTTAAACCTCTAGCAGTAAGGGCTCACACAATAGGCTGGAGACCACAGGGTAGTAAACCTGGAGTGTAGCAGCTGGCAAAGCAAGGCCGGGGTTAACAGCAAACAGACTTAGGCTAGGTAATGCAGACTAAGCTGATGTGACTGAAGCCAGCAGAACTTGATGATAACTGGATACACGGCAAAGCAGGAGTTAATTGGAGGTAGACTTATCAGGATATGCTGATTGAACACTGCTGAACTAGGAGCGTGGAGGACTCACAACAAGACAACGGTGAATGGAGTTGTAAGGAGCTAGTTGCAGGTGAAGACAGAAAACAATGCTGGGAAACAAACTGGTGCAGAGAGACTAGCTGAATGAATAATGTGACTAGGCTGCAGTCTGCAATAACAGACAGGATGCAAACTCAGTGGCTAAACTGTGACTGGAATACAGGTTCAGATATTCCGGAGATACTGTAGTTTGCTGCAGACTTGTGACTACGGGCATGGCTGGAGTGGATGTACTTAGAACCAGAGCTTAGCAGGAGCCTAGACTTGAATCAGGACCAGACATGAGAGTAACTGGAGGGTTGTGGCAAGACAATGACATGGAGCAGGTATGGACACATGACATGGGTGCAGGACTGGCTGTGACAGCACACAGAGGACTGAGGCAGTATACAGGAATGCAGGTACACAAAGGCAGGGAACCAGGACTCAGGAACAGACAGACAAACTGGGAACCATACAGGGTATAGCGACCATGTGACAAGCTCACTAGGCGCAGGAACAAGGGAATATCACCGCAACAGGAACTGGCCAAAATCCCTATTGAAATGGAGCCAGGCCAATCACAAGAGACATCAGGCTGGAGTCGGGTAACAAGGCATTCCAAATAGGTGTGCTGCTGCAGATAGCAGCCAGCATCCCAGTTGCTAGGAGACACCCTGAATACATACAGGAATTAGCCGCAGTGGTGACTCATAACAAAGAGGAGCCAGAGTTTCCTGGGGCAGCCCAAAATCTCTCCAGGAATGCTGGGCACGTTCCCAGAGTGATGTAATGGAGTTTCCTATGAGGCCCCTCCCCACTAGACCATGACCTATGTTGGGGATATTTGCCACACATAATTGCTCATAGATGTGTATGCTGGCCCCTGTCAGGATTCTGTAACTTTGTCTGTTCCCGGAGGGGGCACTAGTGGGTCAGTGTAGGTGTGATAGAGGAAATGGGGAGACTGAAGGAAAGTCCTGCGCATGAGCGCTTGATATTTATTATCACACAGGGATAACACAGCAACTGAACAACTGATATAACGGATGACAGGAATAATGAATGATAACTTAGTCCGATTAAATGAATGTTGCAAAAGTCACTGGTAACACATGAACAATGAAGATGAACTTGAAACTTGATATAAATGATAAGGCAATAGTGAAATCAGATGCAGCAAACAAAACTCCGGTATATAACGAATAGCAATCAAAGCATACAGTCTCTGTAGAAGCATACGTCTTTAAGCCAAGCAAGGCCCTAGCAGGAGACAGTTCTAAAACAGCAAGTTGTTAAGTGCTGAATGCAATGCACAATGCTAGATGCTGGTAATCAGGTGCACAGGCTGAGTAATGGAAGAACACCTGAAGAAAGTCTCTTACTGCAAGTTGTTGTGGCAAACTGTGGCTGGAGTTCATAGCAAACTGAAGACTGAAGAATGACAACAAGGAAACCATTGGAAACAGGAACACAGGAACTTGCACACTGAATGTGACTCGCAGGAGAGCTGGAGTGGTTGCTGGTACTTGTAGTTCCACAGGAACACTGGAACAGGGAAACAACTTGGAGATGCCAGAAATAGGAGACTGCTGGAAACAAAGGATTGAAGACTGGAACCTGGAACTGGAACGGAACTGCTGGGACCTGTAGTACCACAGGTCCAATACACAGGGATATCTCTGCAGACAGAGGACTGCAAACAGGAGACCACTGTTCACAGAATGTGACGTGACGGAGAATGCAGATTCCTGACAGCCCCAGAGCTTGCAGAGAACTTATCGTTGAATGAACCCTTTGCAACCCACCCCATAGTATATAGCAGAGGTCCTCAAACTCGGTCCTCGGGGGCCCACACAGTGCATGTTTTGCAGGTCTCCTCACAGAATCGCAAGTGAAATAATTAGCTCCACCTGTGGACCTTTTAAAATGTGTCAGTGAGTAATTAATACACCTGTGCACCTGCTGGGTTACCTGCAAAACATGCACTGTGTGGGCCCCCGAGGACCGAGTTTGAGGACCTCTGGTATATAGGATAAGTGCAGTTATGAAACCAATGTAATTCAAAGGGCAAAATAATATGTCACTTGATATAAAGTTGGTTTAGATGTCTCCTAACATCATTTTTATTAAATAAACTGACAAAAGATCAAATTAATGATTAGGGAAATGAAATGCACAAATAGGAAGTGCTTTCACATCATAATTTAACAATTACATGTTCTTGGAGACCACTAAAACTGCCCACATATGGTATGATATGTTTGCTTGGCACAACTGCTTGAACTAACAGATCATTTGACCACACTAGTGATCTGATTCATGGGCTAATGCAATTCCTTGTTCCAGTAGCCATGATCACAGACACATTTTCATTCTGATCTATTCTGAGCCAATTAGAATGGATTTTTATTGGGAGACCACACATAGTAAGAAAATCACAATGTGCGGCCAGCTCAATGCCCAATCCAAAGGAGCTTCTAAGAGGCATGGAGAACACTTTATATATAAGATAACGGAATAACAATTGAAGCTGTTGCTGGGAAAGTGTGTGAGCCAACTGTAAGATGGAACCATTATCATACTCCAGTTTGATAGCTGAAAAGATGAATTAATCATGGTTGGCAGCAATGGCTGTTCTTTACTTTTTATTTTAAACAAGTCTCCATCCTGGTTCTGAGAAGTGAGTGTGATTTTGCTGGGCATGTGGTTCCTCGTGGTTATTCTTCAGCTTGGAATAGTCTGTCTGACTGGTACATTTTTTTTTTTAATTCAGAACAAGGGCCAATTGTTTGCAGAAGTTGTGATGGCAGCTGCTGCCACCAAAAGAGGCTGCAGAGATCATCAGAGGAAGAACAGAGATGGCAACAGCAAATACTATTGAACTAATTGGGTCCAGCAGCTGAACTGCGATGGTATTCTTGTAGGCATTCAAATCAGATCTGTCCATGTGTTGTTACCTGTAACTTCATCAATTTTAACTGTTTTGTATAAGACTCAACAGGGTCTGTTACCTAAGCAAATTCCTATTACAATATTATTGTAAAATATGATACAAATGGAGGTTAATATTTCAAAGGTAATTTTTTTTCAAATATCCTAGAATTAAACTAAGACTAGGGTGGAAATTTACTAAGGTCCCAAATTCAATCGAGTTAGATTTTTTATCTAGGTGGCATCTCTGGAATTTACTAAACACAAATCTCTGCAGTGTTGGGGCTATTCGTATTGAGATACACTGCCGACCACACAAATACGAATCAATAGACCATCGGTCAAACGCGGCTGTTATTTTATACAACACGGGAATTTACTAAGAATTAGTATTCTCAATCACTGCCGACAATAGCCAAACACTCCCGGGAAAGCATAGAATTCGTACAGAAACAGAACTTTCAAATAGAACTGCTTTTGGCTGGCGTGTTTTGATAGTCATGCACGTATCAGTGAGATCCGTGCATGCTTCTCTGTGTAAAAGGATCTTAAAGAGTTAAAAATAAAAAATTGCGTGTGGTCCCCCCTCCTAAGCATAACCAGCCCCGGCTCTTTGAGATCACTCTTGTGGGTGACCTGAATTAACCTCGCGGTTAGCCGCAGACCGCAATTTTCCCACCATAGACTATAATGGAGGACCGCGATCCTCCATTATAGCTGGAGTGCTCCGCCTGATTAACAGGCCAGGAGCACACAGCCAATCAGGAGAGCGCTATAACGTGGCACTCCCTGATTGGCTGCTGGGTCCTCTAGTGACAGGAGTCACGGGGTCCCGGCATTAGTTCATTGGTTCGGTATTTTCGTTTTGTTTTTTTAACCCATGGATGCCTACAGGGACAGAAGAGGACAGATCTACACAGGATAATAGGTGAGTATTTTGGCTTTTTTATCACAAGGTAAGTATGTCAGAGCATGGAAATGGTTTCTCACCTATGCGAGTTCTCTGATGTGTAACAATAGGATGGTGGGAAACGTTTTGCACAAAAATCAAAGCTTGATAAACATCCGAGAACTCGCACATTTTCATGCTCTGATGGTGGGAAATGTTTTACTCAGAAATCAGCTATTGTTACACATCAGAGAACTCGCATAGGTGAGAAACCATTTCCATGCTCTGATTGTGGGAAATGTTTTACACAGAAATCAAGTCTTGATAAACATCAGAGAACTCACACAGAGGCTCCAGACACACTGAGGAAGCCGCCGACGGCACATTGAGGCGGAGAAACGCGTATGTGGAGGAGAAGAAAAACGAGTGAGTTCTTTACTAGCCGGCCGGCTAAAGCAAATTAAATAACCAATCATCAGGCATACTCTGTATCAAGGCATAATAGTTCAATAATCAGCTCGATATCCGGACATCCGGACCCCAGTGCTAAGGGGGAATAGGGAGTGTGCTCCCAGACTTGAATTATATTGCAGCCTATATTACATCCAGAGATAGCCTTGGGATCGTATGGTGGAGGAGACGGCTAATTAACTAGCTTGCTAAAACTACAAATCAATACCACATTTGCTGACTTATGGGACTGTTATAATTAATGATGAATATATAACATAAACATATAGACATAAGGGACTATAAGAATATTTGAATCCCTCATCGATATATATTCTCCAATCAATTTACGCATTGCAGGGACGCCTGCAATGTGATATGAGTTATTTGAAGCAGTGTCATAATCAGCAATACGGATAATTATACCATGTGTGCATTCAGTTCTTAAATTTGTGTTTTGTATTATATATTAATTCAGCACTATAATAGTGTTAGGAATCTGTATAAGTATATATATGCTATACTATATATATTTTTTTATGAAATCCGGCTGGTAATTGTTAAAATATATTAAACTGTATTAGAAATAAAATAATTTTTATATTGGATACTAAGCGTGGTTCCTATCTGTTTTGTCTTGTTCTATTTAAGTGGTGGTAGAGAAACCAAGCCCCAGGAGCGTGCGGCTAATATCCAATTTAAACATCAGCGCCCAATTTTTTGCTTTTTTCTGTTGAGCATTAACATAAATTTGCAGACAACAGCAAAAGAAGCATGCATGGATGATCGGAATCAGCCCCTGTGTACCTTACTGCAGGGGTGGCCAGACGTTTGGAGTTGGCAATCTACTTTGAAAGCTGAAAAGCTTTCTTGACCTACCCAGGTAGGACAAAAGCGCGTGCCACAGACGCATGCCCAAAAAGGGGGTAAGGCATAACAAAAAGGGAGCGTGACCAGGGTCGGCGACAGGGGGGTCAAAGAAGACAACTGTACCGGGCCCCAAGGATCAGGGGGGGCCCAAGTATATGCTGATAAGTACCCGGCAGGGATCTGAGCTGCCTTGTCCAAAGAGTGACAGGAGCCTTTCATACACAGTGACTGTGCGGAACAAATATGTGTCTGCTCTTCCGGGTTCTGCTCGGTTGTAGGCAGTTACGGGACATGGCAGCAGCTCCGCTGGCCAGGATTCCTGTGCCCTGCACTGGCCTCTTCTGGTAGGGTCTGCTGTGTGGTGTTTGGGTCTGGGGATTGCAGCACAGGTGAGTCTCTCCCCGGGGTAAGAATGGATTTGTGTGGTGATACAGGGCTTTTGGGGTGGGCTGGGGGAGATGGGAATGCAGCTTGGAGTCACTGGGGAGAGACAGACTGTGCAGTGTGTGGGAGGAAGGAGAGATATACATATTTATATATTTGTATAAATACATATATATATATATACATACACACATATATATATTTTAACAGTATCTTATATAGCGCAAATTCCATTGTACTTTAATATATATATATTGATATATATTTATATATATCATCTGAGGGGGTCCCAGAGATATCATTGTATGGGGCCCCAAGATCTCTGTTGCCGGCCCTGCCACACAGTAGTAAAAACACATTGGCCCCCACACAGTAGTAAAATTGCCCCATACTACTAAAAAAAATAATCATCTCCCACAAAAAAATCTATATTTAATTGTCTCAGACCCCGCTCCTCCTCCCTACCCCTGCCCCATATAACACTTCAATAACACCACCAAACACAACATACCGAGCAGGCAGCCAGGCGGAACAGCAGCTCCCTATGACAGCAAGCCATGACAGGCCGGCCAGGCAGCTGAAGGAAGAGAAGCAGCGGTGGTGGGCTCCTCACAGCATGCGGGTGACATCATGACGTCACCAGCACACCGCACTACTGGGAGCTGGTTCAGTTTAGTTAAGTTGGTCACGATCTACCAGCAGGTGCTCCGCGAGCTACCGGTAGATCGCAATCTACATTTCGGCCACCCCTGCCTTACTGCTACTTCAACACAATGTTTATTCTGATAGTAGAAAATGCTCAAAATATGAGATAATGTTTGCAGGCCAAGATTTGTGCTATTTCATAAGAGGTTCATCCAGTGCCAGTTACAAATGATTGCAAAGATCCGGCATGCACATGTGCAAAGTGTGTGCTGCTTTGTCAAAGGAATTACAAAACAAATGTCCTATTTCTCTGGAAAACACACCATAAGTACTAATTCAGTATAGTGCACCTCCTATAGTTCATAAATACACTGGTTCTGCCCCCTCTGTCCCTTATCACACTGCAAACAGAACTGTATACATGCACAGATGAACAGGTGCCAACAATTCTCCCACAATTCTCTCCAACATTTGTTATTCTGCTAGGTCACATTGACATTCTTTTTTATGTTATTGTATTTCATTTTTTTGTGCCTTGCTCCCATCAATACACAGCATGGCGTAATATGTTGGTGCTTTATAAATAAAAGTATAAATATAAGTACAGGTGCCTACACATTAGACAATCCACTCCATGAGGATACATCTGTAATTTTAATATGCATCATGTAAAAATAAAGTAGTGTATAAATATGCAGACTGAGATGTTGTATTTCTAAATACCAGGAGTCCGTTCAGACAGTCTATATTCAGATGTTGTGTCCTTCTGATAGTAGTCCAAATCAATAATACAGAACAAGGACAGAGAAGATTTTGAACTTATTCCACCTCAAAATGTCATATTATTGCATATTTCCAGAAGTGCAGTGATAAGGTTTTACCTAGTCCACTGTCACTAATACCCCTTTTCCACTAGCTACTTAAAACACGGGTAAATGTGCGGGGGCGCGCATTTACCCGTGTTTTTCTCGAATGGAAACGGGTCCCCCGGCAAATTCCCGAATTAAGTGATCCGGGATTCCTACCCGGGTAGCTAGCCAGGTTGAATACGTGTTCAACCCGGCTAGCTGTCTAGTGTGAACGGGAGGCGACACGACTCCCGTTCACAGTGTATAGGGAGGGCGGCGCTGGTAGATCATGTGATCTCCCAGCGCCGCCCCTGCCGCATCACTAGCCGCGTCACCAACCCAGCAATATGCCGGGTTGGTGAGCGCTGCTGAAAGGGGGCTGTAGCACGGGTCGCAGCCGTGTCAGGCGACTCGGCTGCGACCCGTGCTTAAGTGAAAAAGGGGTCAAATATAGTTCACAGTGGTAGATAGTCCACCAAACACCTCAAAGGAGATTTATAAGATTCACCATCTGCGCCTTTCAAAATGTGGTTCCTAAACTGGATACCACGGCACCCTGGGGTGCCTCGGGGTAATTGCAGGGGTGCCCTAGGTTGGTGGTCCAGGACCAATTAAAATTATGTATGGTCAATGCTATAGGTAAAACCAGTGTTTGTGACTTCCAATCATAAAATATGTGGACAAACAGAAGAGACTCCTGTTCCTAACCACATAACTGAACCCAAACACAATTTACTTAATTTAAGATATTTTCAGAATTTTCAGAAACTTTTGACCTAAGGGTGCCGTGAAAATATTCTGATACTATAGGGTGCAGTGATTAAAAAAAGTTTGGGAATCACTGTCCTAGTGTATTGTAATTTTAGTTTAGATTCCAGGGTCAGACTGGACACATCCAGTGGTGCAAGTGGGTGGGTACGGCATACTGTTAAGAATTTAGCGATGGGTACTTCGTACCCACTGCTGCCAGGCTGCTGCTCATTGCACTCACCAGTTGTGTGCCGTAACCACTGCCGCCGACGCCTAGCTTCCGCCTCTTCACCTCCCCTTCCCAGCCTGCTGGGAGCGTGATCGTGAAATAATCACGCTCCCGCGGCTGGGGCGGCGGGCGCGCACAGGAACCTGGGGGTTGACGTGCTGTGCACCTAAGGTAGCGTCTAATGCGGCTCCCACTGAGTGACCACTGTGCAAGACCGCTCCCCTCACACAGCAGTAACAGACTGAGGCAGCGGTGAGCGGGGGGGGGGGGGGGGGGGGCACTGTGGGGCAATATATATCTGGCACTGTGGGGGCATTTGTGTATCTGGCACTGTGGAGTCATTTGTGTATCTGGTGCTGTAGGGAAATGTATATTTGGCACTGTGGGGGCATTTGTGTATCTGGCAATGTGGGGGCATTTGTGTATCTAGCACTGTGGGGCAATATATATCTGGCACTGTGGGGCAATATATATCTGGCACTGTGGGGGCATTTGTGTATCTGACACTGTTGGGGTCATATGTGTATCTGCCCCCCCCCCATATGTGTATCACGCCCCCATTTTCATTGGCCACACCCCGTGTGGCATTTGGCAACACCCATTTTTGGGGCACTCGCGCCTTTGGCGTGCGCACACAGTACCTATGAGACATTTTTTCTACTTGCACCACTGGATACATCCCAATGTAAACTCCCTAAAAGAGAAAACATCTCGATAGTGTAAAGTGGTTTAATAACAAACTGACACACATACAATGCACAATTGATGTAAGAATAACACACACACACACACACACACACACACACACATCTTATATACATATATAGCAGAAGAAGAAGAGGCCAGCAACATCCATTTCAACGCAGAAAAATATTTATAATTTGCAAAAAGTGCATATCCACCACCATATACAAAATAGCTAATGCAGGCAACTGTTCATTCTAATAACAATATGGTTTAGCAGCATATAGTCATCAAAGTGCAGTAGTGCCAGTCATCCTGCACATCAAGCCATATCTCCTGGTTGTGCCATATCTAGCTGGTTCGGTGTGCTTTGCATACCTTAGTAATGGGTCAGTGACTAAAATCCAGGGGGTAATTCCAAGTTGATCGCAGCAGGAAATTTTGTTGCAGTTGAGCAAAACCATGTGTACTGCAGGGGGGCAGATATAACATTTGCAGAGAGAGTTAAGGGGGGTACTCACGGGAGAGATGTGTGCTGAGCGATCTTAACACAGACCGCTCAGCACACATCTCTCACCCCGCTCAGCACAGCGCGATGTGCTGAGCGAGGGGGAAAGCTGACGGGGGGGCCGCTCACTTCACACAACGGTGAAGTGAGCGACCCGCTAGATTGAGCCTGCATGCAGCTCAATCTAGCATCGGCGATAGCGATGCGCGGGGCCGCGCATCGCTATCGCTGGAGGGCATACACACGGCAGATCCGTGCTTAAAATCTAAGCAATCTAGCAAGATTGCTTAGATTTTAAGCACGGATCTCTCCGTGTGTACCCCCCTTTAGATTTGGGTGGGTTATTTTGTTTCTGTGCAGGGTAAATACTGGCTGCTTTATTTTTACACTGCAATTTAGATTGCAGATTGAACGCACCACACCCAAATCTTGCAGAGAGAGTTAAGGCCCATACTCACAGAGAGATTTCTGCAAGAGATGTGTTCTGAGCAATTTATCACGGGAGATGTCCCTTGAACATCCCGGTGTCTAGATCTCCCATACACACGTGAGATCTGTGTTGAGCAATCTGTGCTGAGCAATCTGTGCTGAGCAATCTGTGCTAAACAAAAAAAAAAACTATTTAAATAGTGGGTTGGTATTATAGTGAGGGGGGTGGGGAGAGTGTGTCTTTTTCTAAACAAAAAAAAGACCTTTTTAAATAGTGGGTTGGTATTATAGGGGAGGGGAGGGTGTGTCTTTTTCTGTTGTGTCCGCATCTCTCCTCCTACAAAAAGTGGATCTCTATATTATAACTATAAAGGTTATTTTAGCATAGTCTTGATGGCTATAGTTAATGCCAACTATGAGTTCATATTTGTGGATGTGGGGAAAAATGGAAGAGCATCCGATGGCGGATCAATCAAAGATACTGTGTTTTATGAGAGGCTGCTTTGCAACCAATTAGACCTACCGAAAGCTGAGGACTGCATGCATGGCTTGAATTATGTGTTTGTGGCAGATGAAGCCTTTGCTCTGCACGAGCACATCATGAAACCCTACCCACAAAGGAACTTATCCAAGGAGAAACGCATTTTTAATTATCGGCTCTCAAGGGCCCGCCGCATAGTTGAAAACGCATTTGGGATCTTGAGTAGTAGGTTCAGAATTTTCCACTCTGCTATTGGCCTAAGGGTGGATAAAATAGACTGGGTTGTGTTGGCCTGCTGTGTTCTACACAATTATCTAAGGCGTAAGACTGGCCCAAAATGCCCCCCATCTACTACTCCGGCTAACAACCCTGATGTGGACTCTGCCAGGCTGCCTGCTCAGGCCGACAACTCTGATGTGGACTCTGCCAGGTTGCCTGCTCAGGCCGACAACTCTGATGTGGACTCTGCCAGGTTGCCTGCTCAGGCCGACAACTCTGATGTGGACTCTGCTAGGTTGCCTGGACTTGAAAGGCCACAGTCCACACCTAATCCCACTTTAAAGGCTAGAAAGGTCAGGGACGACTACCTGACCTTTTTTAATGGAGTAGGTGCAGTGGATTGGCAAGACTCCTACATTTAACTGCTTTTATGTTTGATAGACATTACATATGCTTGATTGGTTTTATATTTTATTGTATTTTTTTTATTTATTTCCAAAATAAAAATGTATCTTGTTTTAAACTTCTGTTGTCAGAGTATGTACCTGTGTGTGTTTTGCATGTATATTAAAAAACAACGTAGCCATGAGGAACTCTGGGGTCAGGTATACCCAGGACACTTCACGACTGCGTCGTTTTTTGTGGGGGATAAGTGAGGACTAATGGGATCCAACAGTGTGAACCAAGTCAGGCATACCTGTGTGTGCCATCACCCCTGTGTTCCGTCCCAGTCACTGTATCACCTCTGTGTCTGAGGGGGCGCAAATTTACAGTTTGCAGGAGGGCGCCGGACACCATAGCACTGGCCCTGGGAATCAGTATGATATCCCGGCAGCAGGCATCCCGACAGTCATAATCCCAACGTCGGGATGGCGGCCACCGGAATGCCGGCAGCGGCTCGAGCGCAAAGAAGCCCCTTGTGGCTCGCTTTGCTTGCCAAATTTTTAGTCTCCCTCTATGGGTGTCATGGACACCCACAGGGGGAGAATATGTCAGGATTGTGGCTATTGGGAACCCGACGCAGAGATCTTAACCGCATCCCTCTGTAATAAATGTCCCCTTTAACAGTACCTTGAAGGTAGGATTGTCCTCACTTATCTCCCCTTAAAAAAATTTTTTTTTAAGGGGGGATAAGTGAGGACAAATTTGGTACAACAGCATTCCTATCATAACTCCCCCAAAAATTAAAAATATAATGATAAACCATAAAAAATACACAACACTTCTTTTTTGTTTTGAAAATAATTTACTTATAAAAATATATTAATTTTTAACACTTATGCAACTGGATTCATCGATAAGAATGACCAATATCCCAACGTTCAAAAGTCCAGGACAAAAAACCGACACTATGGTAACCATGAACAACATAAAAGAGTCGAGGAAACATGGAACAATTTGTCCAACGGAAACTAAAAAACTAATAAAAAAAATTATAATTTAATAATTGAAAAAAGTAGCCTCGTCCTCTGGGGGGAGCTGTGTACTCAGCATTGCTGAGTACAATCCAGTGGACAAAGTGCTGGTGGGAGGAGTGGGCAGAGTGGGTGTAGGTGGGGGTCCCGGCGAAAAAAAAGGGCGCTGTGGCGGAGGATTACCCGGCGGATAATAGTATGGTTGGGGATAAGGATACTGGGACTGTGGGGCATTTCGTGCGCGCCGCACAGGATTTGACATTAGATCCAGGTCATCGGATAGGTCATTATCCTCGGCCCTTCTCAATACATCAAATACTATGCGCCTGAAAGTTCTAAAAACAGTTTCGGGCATTACACGTATCTGAGATTCTATCGTGTTTGAAAATTGACGATAGAAGTCTGGTGGCCTATTAAGCATTTCCTCTGCCCGTTGGATAAATTGAACCGTGCTGGAGGATGCAGAATCGTAACTCAATGATGAATTCTTTTGTCTCCGCCTTGGTGGTGCTGTCGACCGAGATGGTGCTGACTCCTCACCACTGAGCTCCAGTTCTGTTGCCTCTGTTGCGGAAGTGTTCATTACCTCCGGGGTAGATTCCTGTAAAAAAAAAAGAAAATAAAACATTAGGACGTTGATTAAACAATGATAAAGTTGAACATTTTAAAGTGTTTTAACTTACCGGATTAAGGGTCCCCTCTTCCTCTGGCGTCTTAGGAGACTCTTTATCCAGGCTACCCTGTCCATGTAATTTCGCCTCTCTCTCCAAAAGGAACTTCATCTGTTCATAATACCATAGCGTCGGCTGGTAAACATCATCAGTTCCGGCTCCTGAACGTTGAGACTCGATCACGCGTGTGTGTTCCTTCTTGAACACCGTCCGCAAGTTTGCTATCTTCTTCTTCGCCCAAAGTAGATCAGCATCACTGTTATGGGCTTTGCTGTACTCCACCAATTGTCTGTAGGCCTGATCCTTCTTCTGTCTGTTTGAAAAATCCTTGCTACGGACCTTCCACAGACATTCGCTGGCCCGATACACATCAATGAATCCAGTTGTGAACTCCCGGTCCATGTAAGAAGCCATTGCTGTGAGAAAAATAAAACAACACTATTTAAATAACAAGCAAGGAAAAACTTTAATAAAATATGTTGACCCTCGCATTAAAAAAACCATGCCGCTTATACACGTGTTGCGCCAGGAAATGGTGCTTATACACACGCTGCGCCAGGTAAAGCCGCTTATACACACATTGCAACCAGGTAAAGCCACTTAAGCACCACAAACATATAGTAACACCCCCTATCCCCCCCCCCCCCGCCTGCTAATACAGCTTCAAAGCACATTAAGCAGCCTGTCTAATCATACGGATACATCCATCTTCTCCTAGACCGCTATCACCAGCCGCATCACACTCCCCCATATATGTATCGCTCGATACACAGGACAGCCTCATAAAAACATAATTAATAACAACCCCCCCCCCACCCGGCTGTTAATACAGCCCACACTCCAGTGGCGTGTGGCGAGGTCAGTGGCTGGTGAGGCACTACAGCCATAATGTTCGCCGAATCCTGCCGATGACCCCCTACTGCCGCCGAGCCAATGCCCGCTACTGCCCCTGTGCCGATGCCCGCTGCCACCGCCAATGGCTTACAAACTCGCCCACCATCAACTTACCCAGCCCTCCACCCAGGGCCGGTGCTAGGGTGTTCGGCGCCCCCCCTGCAAACTATAAATTTGCGCCCTCCCATATTCCTTTGGCGCACACCGGGAAAAGGGGTGTGGTCTCACAAGTAAGGGGCATAGCCACACAATAGTACCCCCATTCAAAATTACGCCACAATGTAGCACAATCTTATTCATCATATACATAATGCCCCACAAGTAGTAGTAGCATCCTTATACATAGTGCACCCCCAGTAGTAGTAGCGTCCTTATACGTAAGGCCCCCCAAGTAGTAGTATTATTGTTATATCTAATGCCCCCCAAGTAATAGTAGCATCCTATACATAATGCTCCCCCCAAGTAGTAGTATCTTCCTTATACGTAATGACCCCCCTAGTAGTAGCATTGTTACACGTAATGGCCCCCCCATTAGTAGCGTTGTTACACGTAATGGCCCCCCCATTAGTGGACATTACTTAGTGGACATTCCCCATTAATGGAGAAGGGTCTGAATGGGTTAAAAAATAAAAAAAATGCGTGAGGTCCCCCCTCCTAAGTATAACTAGCCTCGGGCTCTTTGAGCCGGGCCTGGTTGTTTAAATACTGGGGGAAAAATTGGACACGGGTTCCCCATATTTAGACAACCAGCACCGGGCTCTTAGTCCGGTCCTGGTTCCAAAAATCCGGGGGACAAAAGATGTAGGGGTCCCCCGTATTTTTAAAACCAGCACCGGGCTCCACTAGCCAGGGACATAATGCCACAGCCGGGGGACACATTTATGTAGGTCCCTGCGGCCGTGGCATTACCCCCCCAACTAGTCACACCTGGCCGGGGTTCCCTGGAGGAGTGGGGACCCCTTAAATCAAGGGGTCCCCCCCTTCAGGCACCCAAGGGCCAGGGGTGAAGCCCGAGGCTGTCCCCAGCACCCCTGGGCGGTGGGTGCCGGGCTGATAGCCATGAGTATGTAAAAAAATAATATTGTTTTTTGTTGTGGAACTACAAGGCCCAGCAAGCCTCCCCCACTTGCTGGTACTTGGAGAACCTCAAGTACCAGCATGCGGGGAAATAACGGGCCCGCTGGTACCTGTAGTTCTACAACAACAAAAAATACCCAAATAAAAACACAACACACACACCGTGAAAGTAAAAATTTATTAAATACACACTTACACACTCACACATACTTACCTACATCCCACGCCGGTCACGTCCACTTGTCCAGTAGAATCCAATAGGGGTACCTGTAACAATGAGAGACAGATTACTTACCTACATCCCACGCCGGTCACGTCCACTTGTCCAGTAGAATCCAATAGGGGCACCTGTAAAAATTAAAATTACACTGACAAACGAAGTAATCCACAGGAGGAGAGAGATAGAGAGAGAGAAATAGAGAGAAATTAATGAATATTATGCAATCACTGATGTGGGAGGACGTTAGCACAGACAGGGGGGAGTGCTGCTACTGGCTGGGAGGACGGAGCCGGGGGAGGAACGAGGGGGAAGGGGAAATTCCTACCCAGCCACCGCACACATGCGCCGCGCCGGAAGAGGCAGTTATTATTAATGTACTGCCGGGGTGGGGGGGGGGGGGGCTGGGTGTGACACTGTTATTATTAATATACTACCAGCGGGGGAGGGGGGGGAGGGGCGGGGGCACCGTTATTGATGTTAACTGGGCTGTATGTATTTACAGCCGGGGGGTGGGGTGACACCATTATTATTAATGTACTACTAGCCGGTGGGGGGGGGGGGGGGAGAGACCATTATTATTGATGTTAACTGGGCACTTGTGTGGGTTGTATTAACAGCCGTGTGGGGGGGGTTCACTACGATCTGCCGGCGACCAGCATACCGGCGCCGGGAGCCCGACAGCCGGCATACCGACACTTATTCGACCCCCCTGGAGGGAGAATAAAATAGTGTGGTGCGCCACCGTGCCCGTAGCGTGGTGAGCGCAGCGAGCCCGCAAGGGGCTCATTTGCGCTCGCCACACTGTCGGTAAGCCGGCGGCCGGCCTCCCGGCGCCGGTATGCTGGTCGCCGGCAGATCGTAGGGAACCCCCCCCACACGGCTGTTAATACAACCCACACAAGTGCCCAGTTAACATCAATAATAATGGTCTCCCCCCCCCCCCCCCACCGGCTAGTAGTACATTAATAATAATGGTGTCACCCCACCCCCCGGCTGTAAATACATACAGCCCAGTTAACATCAATAACGGTGCCCCCCCCCCCGCCCCTCCCCCGCTGGTAGTATATTAATAATAACAGTGTCACACCCAGCCCCCCCCCACCACCACCACGGCAGTACATTAATAATAACAGTGTCACCCCCCCCCCCCCCCCCCCGGCAGTATATTAATAATAACAGTGTCACACACACACACTCCCCCCTATAAATACATGCATGAAAATGGTGTGTGTGTGTGTGTGTGTCCCCTCACGGCTGTTAATACAGCCCGGTCGATAACAAGGGGCTCAGCGCACCGCACGCAAACACCCCCCCCCCCCCCCCCGGCACCCATCAATGCCGTTTATGCTGCCCACAGCGCACCCGTTGGCACTTACCGTTTTGCTGCTGCTGCTGCTGACGTGCGTTGCGCTGGCTGGCTGTAGCTGGTGTGACTCTAGTCTGTGGTGGTGAAGCAGGAGACGGAGACGGAGGCGGGACCAGCAGAGGAAGAAGACGAAGGCGGGACCAGGAGAGGCAGGAGGCGGAGGTTGGACCCGGCAGAGGACGGAGTGGCAGAGGAGAGTGACGTACATCGCTGTAGCACGTCGCTCATTCTGTACACACGAGCGATGTGCTAAGCGACTGTACTAGATTTTGCCTGCATGCAGGCCAATCTACAATCAGCGATAGCGATGCGCGGGGCTGCGCATCGCTATCGCTTTATGGCATACACACTGAGATATGTATGCTTAATTTCTAAGCAATCTAGTCAGATTGCTTAGATTTTAAGCACAGATCTCTCCGTGTGTACCCCCCTTTAGATTTGGGTGTGGTGTATTCAATCTGCAATCTAAATTGCAGTGTAAAAATAAAGCAGCCAGTATTTACCCTGCACAGAAACAAAATAACCCACCCAAATCTAACTCTCTCTGCACATGTTATATCTGCCTCCCCTGCAGTGCACATGGTTTTGCCCAACTGCTAAAAAATTTCCTGCTGCGATCAACTTGGAATTACCCCCCCCCCCCCCCCCCCAGTCTCCTAAAAACGCTACTCAAATTAGCAGACCACACTCACCTGTAGTTAAATGCAAAACACCTGCGTGTGCGGCTTCATAGAGCTGGAAGTACTGCTGAATCACCATAGTAACCCATTCCGAGAATACCCAATCACTCCCAGGGTGCCACCCACGTCATTCATTTTGTTTCTCTTTTGTCATCTGGGAAGCGTCATAGGTATCTAGGTTGCCGAACAAGCAGGATGCAGAACAGCTTTTTTCCTTCTGTAATTGTTTGAATTCTTAATTATGGGGGTAATTCAGACCAATTATGGGTTAATTAAGACCTGATTGCTAGGCTGCGTTTTTGCACACCGGGCGATCAGGTCTAAACTGCGCATGCGTATGCACCGCAATGCGTAGGCGGGTCAAACCGGTACAAAGCGGATCGCACGGGCGTTCACAAGGAGATTGACAGGAAGAGGGCGTTTGTGGGTGGCAACTGATCGTTTTCAGGGAGTGGTTGGAAAAATGCAGGCATGTCCAAGCGTTTGCAGGGAGGGTTCCAGACGTCAATTCCGGTCCCGGTCAGGCTGATGTGATCACAACGGCTGATTAAGTCCTGGGCTGTGCATAGACTGCACAAGATCTGTTTGTACAGCACTGCTACACATGCGATCGCACACTTGCACAGCTAAAATACACTCCCCTGTAGGTGGCGACTATCTGATCGCAGCAGTGCAAAAATCGCCTGCTAGCAATCAGGTCTGAATTAGGCCCTATGTCGTTTTAAATTAACGGGAGTGTATTTATTACTGGAGTTCATGAGTGTACTGCGCTGAAATTTCACTTACGCATTGTCTAATGTTGTAGTGACAATAAACCTTTGTGTGCATATGTTATATACACACAATGACAGGAAATACAAAATATTACATTACTTACAGGGCCGGTTCTACACCTTGTGGCGCCCAGTGCGAAAGTTTCCACTGGCGCCCGGGGGGGCGTGGCTTCATAGTGGAGGGTCGTGGCTACAGTTATGCCCCCAGTAGCTGTGCCCCCAGATTTGCCCCAAGTCATTGTGCCCCCCAGTTGATTTGCCCCCAGTAGATTTGCCTCCTGTACTTGTGCCCCTGTAGATTTGCCCCCAGTAGTTGTGCCCCCAGCAGCTGTGCCCCCAGTTAATTTGCCCCTGTAGCAGTGCCCCCTGTAGTTGTGCCCCCAGTAGCTGTGCCCCCAGTTGATTTGCCCCAGTAGCTGTTCCCCCTGTAGTTGTGCCCCCTGTAGATCTGCCCCCAGTAGCTGTGCCCCAAGTAGTAGTGCACCCTGTAGTAGCGTCGCTTTGAACCCTAAAAAAAATAAAATACTTACCAGCCTCGCTCCTGCTTCCGGACCGCTGCTGCTGCTGTCTCCGGGCGCCGGCTCCTCTCTGTGGGAGAGACGTCATGATGTCTCTCCCATAGCAGCGCTGCACTGACACTAGGGGTTAATTTTGACCTCTAGTGTCAGTCAGCGATGCCGGCGCTCGCTGCAGCCGGGGAGCGGGGAGGGAGGGAGGATTAGTAGTGGCTCTTGCCACAGCGGCGGCGCCCTCAGGGTAGCGGCACCCCGGGCAAAAAGCCTGCTTGCCCGTGGCAAGAGCCGCTACTGATTACTTAAGTAAAAAAAGAAAGTAACTGCAATAAATTGGCTTGTGGACTAAGCTAATCAGTATAAAGATAACACAATTTAACAGAAGCAATAGAATCATGTAACAAGTTCTCAATGTACTGAAATTATCATTACTGTACATTATGCTACAGTGATTATGATAAAAAATAGAAAGATGTGTGTATTAGTAAATGCACATTTGTATAGCTGCAAAAAGCTGGAGCTCCCTCTACTGGTACTCAAACAGTATATTAATGTCTATAGAAAGAAGTGAAACCTTTTGAGATAGAATATACCTGCTGCATATCTACTGATTTATTGAGCGTGATACAGCTTTACTGTATTCCCTTGGAAGTTGCATGCATCAGCTGCTTGTCACTATAAGAAGGTTACAGTGCCGTGCTAAAGTATTCCCCCCCCCCCCCCCCCTTTGCATTTTTCATGTTTTGTTGCCTCACAACCTGGAATTAAAATGGATTGTTTGAAGGTTTGCATCATTTCATTCATAGAACATGCCTACAACTTTGAAGATTTTTTTTTTATTGTGAAGCCAACAACAAATAGGACAAAATAACAGAAAACTTCAGTGTGCATAACTATTCACCCCCTTAAAGTCAGTACTTTGTAGAGCCACCTTTTGCTGCAATTACAGCTGCATGTCGCTTTGGATAAGTCTCTATGAGCTTGCCATATCTTGCCACTGGGATTTTTGCCCATTCCTGAAGGCAAAACTGCTCCAGCTCCTTCATATTGGATGGTTTCCGCTTGTGAACAGCAATCTTCAGGTCTGACCACAGATTCTCAAAAGGATTGAGATCTGGGCTTTGACTAGGCCATTCTAACACATTTAAATGTTTCCCCTTAAACCACTCGAGTGTTGCTTTAGCAGTATGCTTCGGGTCATTGTCCTGCTGGAAGGTGAACCTTCCTTCCCAGTCTCAAATCACAGGCAGACTGAAACAGGTTTTGCTCAAGAATATCCCTGTATTTAGCACCATCCATATTTCCCTCGACTCGAAACAGTTTCCCAGTACCTGCTCCTGAAAAACATCCCCACAGCAAGATGCTGCCACAACCACGTTTCACTGTGGGGATGGTGTTCTTGGGGTGATGGGATGTGTTGGGTTTGCGCCAGACATAGCATTTTCCTTGGTGGCCGAAAAGTAAAATTTTAGTCTCATCTGACCAGAGTGCCTTCATCCATACATTTGGGGAGTCGTCCACATGCCTTTTGGCAAATTCAAAATGTGCCTTCTTATTTTTAACACTAAGTAATGGCTTTTTCTGGCCACTCTTCCATAAAGTCCAGTTCTATGGAGTGTACGGCTTATTGTGGTCACATGCACAGATACACCAGTCTCTGCTGTGGAAGTCTGCAGCTCCTTCAAGTTTACCTTTGGTCTCTGTGCTGTCTCTCTGATTAATGCCATCCTTGCCCGGTCTATGAGATTTTGGTGGCCGACCCTCTCTTGGCAGGTTTGTTGTGGTACCATGTTCTTTTCATTTGAAGATGATGGATTTGATGGTGCTCTGGGGGATCATCAAAGATTTGGATATTTTTTATAACCCAACCCTGATTTGTACTTCTCAACAACTTTGTACCTGACTTGTTTGGAGAGCTCTTAGGTCTTCGTGGTGTGATGCCTCTTGCTTAGTGGTGTTGCAGCCTCAGAGGCCTTTCAGAAAAGGTGTGTTTATACTGACAGATCATGTGACACTTAGGGAGTCATTCCGAGTTGATCGCACACTGCCAATATTCGCAGCACAGCGATCAGGTAAAAAAGTAGGATTTTAATACCTACCGGTAAATCCTTTTCTCCTAGTCCATAGAGGATGCTGGGGACTCCAAAAGGACCATGGGGTATAGACGGATCCGCAGGAGCTTGGGCACACTATAAAGACTTAAACTGGGTGTGAACTGGCTCCTCCCTCTATGCCCCTCCTCCAGACCTCAGTTAGAAAACTGTGCCCAGGAGAGACGGACATTTCGAGGAAATAATTTATAATTTAAACACAGTGAGTGTTATACCAGCTCACACCACGGATATACCGCAAACATGGCATTCAACAGAATACCAGCCCACGGTATGAAAAACATACAGCCATATGCGGACAGAATATGTAACACAACCTGTGTGTCAACACAACCAATAATAATACACTGCACGCCCTGGCATACACAACGCCAGCAACAGCCGACAGAAAAGAAACACCCCGAGAGTGTAACCATAACCAATTACTGCAGAGACAGTACGCACTGGGACGGGCGCCCAGCATCCTCTACGGACTAGGAGAAAAGGATTTACCGGTAGGTATTAAAATCCTATTTACTCTTACGTCCTAGAGGATGCTGGGGACTCCAAAAGGACCATGGGGTCAATACCAAAGCTCCAGACCGGGCGGGGGAGTGCGGACGACTTTGCAGCACCGATTGAGCAAACACGAGGTCCTCCTCAGCCAGGGTATCAAACTTGTAAAACTTAGCAAAGTGTTTGAACCCGACCACGTAGCTGCTCGGCAAAGTTGAAGTGCCGAGACCCCTCGGGCAGCCGCCCAAGATGATCCCACCTTCCTAGTAGAATGGGTCTCCACCGTCTTCGGTAACGGCAATCCAGCCGTAGAACGAGCACGCCGAATTGTATCACAGATCCAACTGCATAGACGCAGGCGTCCTGAGCCAAAATGGCGACTTAAATATTCAAAGCCCTGACTACATCGAGATACTTTGAATCAGCTAATGCCTAAGTAACCACCAGCATCAAAACAGGCTGATTTCTGCGAAACCCAGTAACCACTCTTGGCAGAACTATTAACCAAGTTCTCAATTCCTCTCTATCCACATGGAAGATCAAACAGGGTTCTTGTGAGAAAAAGCCGCTACCTCCGACATCCGCCTTACGGACGCCAAAGCCAATAGCATGACCACTTTCCAAGAGAGAAATTTGAACACAACCTTTCACAAAGGTTCCAAACAGTGGGGGTAATTCTGAGTTGATCGCAGCAGGAATTTTGTTAGCAGTTGGGCAAAACCATGTGCACTGCAGGGGAGGCAGATATAACATGTGCAGAGAGAGTTAGATTTGGGTGGGTTATTTTGTTTCTGTGCAGGGTAAATACTGGCTGCTATATTTTTACACTGCAATTTAGATTGCAGATTGAACACACCACACCCAAATCTAACTCTCTCTGCACATGTTATATCTGCCTCCCCTGCAGTGCACATGGTTTTACCCAACTGCTAACAAAATTCCTGCTGCGATCAACTCAGAATTACCCCCAGTGTGACACATGAAAACGCAACACCACGTCCAGGTCCCACGGTGCCAACGGGGGCACAAATGGAGGTTGGATGTGCAGTACTCCTTTCACGAAGGTCCGAACTTCCAGAAAGGTTGCCAATTCTTTCTTGAAAGAAAATTTATAAGGGCAAAACCGCACTTAAATGGAGCCTAACTTTAAGCCTGCACCCACACCTGCTTGCCCCAAAAAATGGGGAAGAACGAACCAGGTGAAAGTCTTCCGTAGTAGCCATCTTGGATCCACACCAAGACACATATTTTCTCCAAACACGGTGGTAAGACCTTGCCATTACTTCTTTTCTAGCCTGAAGAAGTGTGGGAAAGACTTCACCTGGGAATACACTTTCTGGCCAGGATATAGCGTTCAACTGCCACGCCGTCAAACGTATCCGCGGTAATTCTTGATACACGTCCGGATCATTCTGTAACACTTCCTCACGTAGAGGAAAAGGTCATGGATCTTCTATGAGTAAATCTTGAAGAACTAGATACCAAGCCCTCCTTGGTTAGACCAGAACAATGAAGATCGTCTGAACCTTTGTTCTTCTTACGATTATCACCGTCCGAAAAGTGAAAACAGGGGGGGACACATAGACCGACTGAAACACCCAAGGTGTCCCGAGGACGCCCACTGCTATAGCTTGAGTGTCCCCTGACCCGGAACAATATCCCTGAGCTCTCTCATTGGGGCGAGACGCCAACATGTCCACTTGAGGCACTCCTCAAAGACCTGTCACTTCAGAGAAAACTTCTCGATGACGACTATATTTCTCCCGGATGGAGATCACGTCTGCAGAGGAATCTATTTCACTGTCGTTCACCTCCGGAACGAAGACTACTAATATAGCGTTTTTTAGAAAGCAACAGACACACAAGCACAGTAAAGTGACCCCCTGGCGCTAATTCTTAATTTGATTTGTATATATGTCCTATACCAGAATAGATATTTAAATTTTTAAAGAAATCTACATGCAGCTCGCTGCAAAAGGGGAAATTCTCTACCCCCTTACCTCAATGCACTTAAGAAAAATAAAAAAGAAATACAGACAGCGCTAGTAGATTTCTTATTAAAATACTTTTTATTTTTACTTTTATTTTTACTCTTATATTCCTTAATTTTTATAAAAAGCTCCTTTCTTACCGCTAGCACTACTTTCACATAAAAACGATTAGTTTCTAAAAAAACATGGCAAAACAATAATAATTCATATACTAGCACAATTTAATGCTCTGCTCTGTGCAATAATTCTCTATACACACTTAAAAAAACAGCTAGATACAATTAATTCACACTGTTTCCTTTCAATCTTGCGAGATCTTCAGCCTCTATAGTGATACTCAGTTGCTTAATTTAAGTTGGAAACTTTATTGATTCATTCCCAAGCTGAAGAGCAATAGTTGTTACAAAGTCTCTTATTCAGGATGTGTAATAATATTTCCAAGTCTACACTGCTATGGAGCACAGAGCACTGCGCTTCCAGATAGATTAAGACAAAATACACAGTCTCAGTAATTTTTCCTTTCCGTTTTAAGAGTGTCACTAATTAAGTACACAGCAGCAGTCAGTTGATTATTTGTTAATAGACATGCAGGTATATATAACTTCACTCAGAAGCGACAATGGATATTTATGCAACTCAACTGTTAATTAAAACATGGCCATGTTATATGCAGATCGTTACCACATGTCCTCCTGGGTTCAATTTCTTTTCCACTCCCGGCTCTGGTGCTTAAATCCCTTTTCACGAGCCTTATCCGGATGTCCTTAGAATTTTCCCCAGTGTAACGAGGCAACCTTGTGGTGTGTTAATTGCGGGTAGATAGGAATCAATAAGACGCGTTTCTCCGCATGTAGAAATCGGCAGCTTCCTCAGTCAGAACAGTACGTAATCGAACTGGTTAAAAACGACTACATCCCACCAAAGAATGCGTCACCAACCCTTGTGAAGGAGACTAACTCACAAAGTTAGAATCACCAGCAGTATGCCCCGGGATTGACTGTGCTGAGGTATCCCCAAACAGTGATACACCGTCCCAGGGAAAAACTCCAGTATCTCCCGGAGACAGCCTCAGCATTTCCCCGGCCACACCTCCTGTATACCCACAGCAGCTGCCGTAATGGTATAAGAAGACCCAACAGGAGAAACAAACCTTACACACTTTAGGTAAATTCTATCGGACGCCTTTCCGAATTTAAACACTCCCGCATGTGCATGTAATGCAAACAGGGTCAAAGTATAGAAATAAAATATCACTTAGCTGCCTGTATACGATCCTTTCTGACAGGGCGCCGTGTCGACCAGGAGTTGACTTCCCCAGTATTCTCACCGCGTCGGGAAGAGAATAAACCTTCGTACTCCTTGAGAGGACTGAAGACCAACTCGTCACTGCCGAAGTAGAGCTTAATCAACAGAGCGACTAGCAAATGAAAAAGAATGCTATTACTTCAGCATTCATGAATATACATAATGTAATACCCAATATATATAAATATATCTATATATATATATATCTATATATATCTATCTATATATATATATATATATATATATATATATAAATAAAACACATATACATAAGTGAATTGTCCGGACCCAACAGGTCCCCAGTGACAGTAATTTGTTCTGAATGTGTATAATCATGTACTAATACGCCCCACTTGTGGATCTACCAGGAACGTTATGGTCAACAGAAAACCTAGTATTCGTCGACAGAAGGAAGTAGTAACCTAGGCAAAAATAACATTCTTGCGCCCCTGAGGGGTCCGATGGGAGTATATATATATAAATAATATCAATAACACTCCCCCACATACACTACCATGTCCGTGTTCGAGTTACAGGCCCATGGAACCAAACCATACATATACATATAATATACATATATACAGGCCTCAGGCAGTTACAGCATGTTAATTTACACCCAGTAATAACAGTTGGTGCCGACAGGGTCACCCACATACTACTGTGGCTCCCATACAGTGTGTACTTATGGCAAGCATACAACTACCGACCCGTTGACTCTATCAAGTACCAACAGGCGTCGGCGATGTCGACAGTGACTCCAGAACGGATTGTGACAGAGCCCTCACGCATGTAGACACATATGCACTACAGTGGGTATAACTGACAGGGAACTCACACAGAAATATACACAACAATGCTTATATGGCCATCTCTAAACAAATAGTGTTATAGATATCCTTAAATACACTACTAAAAACTCTGTGACACCCCTCAATTGGACTGTATCACCATTTTGGCGGGGACAGACAGAAAAATGGCGCTGAACACTGCTGTGAGGGGTAAGCCCTGCCCCTTTTCAGCCCCATTATAAAAAAGTATAATATGCAGGCAGAGGACTGTATATAGTGTCTAGGCACTATATACATTCACCAAACACATCTAAATTGCTGTCCAGGGCGCCCCCCCCACCCCAGAGCCCTGCACCCAACCAGCCGCTGGCGTGTACAGGATCAATGGCGCGCAGCACTACCGCTGCTAATTTGTGGGGGTATCGTACAGGGTGTCCGGGCCCCGAGTATGCCTGCCCTTGTAAAAAACAAAGATCCTCAGTAACATGCTGCCCAGGGCGTTCCCCCCCAGCACCCTGCACCCTGTGAGTGCCGTTGGTGTGTGGGAGCAAGGAGCGCAGCGCTACCGCTGCTGTTACCTCCGTTACGGAAGTCTTCTGCCGTCACTGAAGTCTTCTTTTCTTCCAATACTCACCCGGCTTCTTTCTTCTGGCTTCTGTGAGGGGGGTGACGGCGCGGCTCTGGGAACAAGCAGCTAGGCGAACCAAGTGATCGAACCCTCTGGAGCTAATGGTGTCCAGTAGCCTAAGAAGCAGAGTCTTTAACTCACAGAAGTAGGTCTGACTTCTCTCCCCTCAGTCCTTCGCTGCAGGGAGCCTGTAGCCAGCAGGTCTCCCTGAAAATAAAAAACCTAACAAAAGTCTTTCTAGAGAAACTCTGTAGAGCTCCTCTAGTGTGTGACCCATCACTCCTGGGCACAAAGTCTAACTGAGGTCTGGAGGAGAGGCATAGAGGGAGGAGCCAGTTCACACCCAGTTTAAGTCTTTATAGTGTGCCCAAGCTCCTGCGGATTCGTCTATACCCCATGGTCCTTTTGGAGTCCCCAGCATCCTCTAGGATGTAAGAGAAAATGGCAAAACTGCGTATGCACCGCAATGCGCAGGTGCTTCATACGGGTACAAACAGCATCGTTGCTGTGCACTGCTTCTAGCTACGATTCCATTCGCACAGCCGATCGCAAGGAGATTGACAGGAAGAGGGCATTTATGGGTGTCAACTGACCGTTTTCTGGCAGTGGTAGGGAAAACGCAGGCGTGTCCAAGCGTTTGCAGGGCGAGTATCTGACATCAATTCCGGGACCTCAGTTACTGGAATCATCGCACAGGATAAGTTACTACAGGGCTGGTCTTGTTTTGCACAAAATGTTTTTGTACCGCTCGGCTGCACATGCGATCGCACACTTGCAAAGCTAAAATACACTCCCCCGTGGGAGGTGACAATGCGTTTGCATGGCTGCTAAAAGTAGCTAGCGAGCGAACAACTAGTTAGAGGGCCATAGACTGCACACAGGTGGACTTCATTTCACTAATTATGTGACTTCTGAAGGTAATTGGTTGCACCAGAACTTTTGAGGGACTTCATAGCAAAGGGGGTGAAATGCAAATGCCAATTTTCTAATTTTTATTTAAACTGCTGTAGTGAACAAAATGACTCACAGTATTTCTATGCAGATGAGATTGGCAATGCAATTTCCTCAGGTAAATCCAAAAGTCTGCCGGCAAACTGGAAATGCTGGATCAAAAGTGCTGGATCCAGCACTTTTGATCCAGCATTTCCAGTCTGCCGGCAGACTTTCGGGACTTTTGGATTTACCTGAGGAAATTGCATAGACAATCAGTTTGGGGACTTCACCATCCACTTGATGTAACCTACTGGTGCATGCCTAACTTTACCAAGAAGAATCAGAGACATAAGCGCACGCAGGGGGGGGGGGGGTCCGAGTACCTAGAAACCCCCCCTGGCCGGCGATGTATCACGCAGCTCACGATGTGTGTGATTTTCTTTTTTTTCAATACATCGGCCGAGCTGAGGCGCCGCACTGGCAGTAATTTGCTGCATCCTCCGTCCAATCCATACACACTGGCCGCTGGCTGCATGCAGAGGAATCAGCTCCAACCCAGGCATATTCACGCAGTTGGTACTTGAGAGGCAGCGGCGACAGACTTTCATCACTCCCTAGTCCTACACTTAGCACACTCACTAGCAGCAAGGTTTGTGTGCTTTACATATGCGCGGGGAGCAGCGGGGAAGGCAGGCGCCGGTAGTTATGCTGGTCGGGTCACGGCACCCAAAGTCCGTAGCAACTGCAGCTCTTTCACCAGCATGAGGGGACTGGAGGGGGTGGGTAGACTTGAATAATGATGGTGTCTGTGCTGTCCATGGTGGGGGGATGATGGTGCTTGTGTTCCCTGTCTATGAAGGGGGGGGATGCTGGTGTGTGAATAATACAATGGTGTCTGTGCTGTGTGTCTATGAGGGGGAGGGGGGGGGGGGTGTTTGGGTGCTGTGGAGGGATCTTGTTATCCGTCGCCGTATCTATGGAGGAGTGGTGGTGCTAGTGGGGGGATGGTGGTGTCTGACTATGGAAATGATGGTGCTTGTGCTCTGTCTATGGGGGGAGGGGGTAGATGCTGGAGTGTGGTGCTTGTGCTGTATATGGGTTGGTATCGATATCCTGGCTGTCGGGATCCCGGCGCCCAGCATACCGGCACCAGGATCCCGACCGTCGGAATGCCGGCAGTGGGGCGAGTGCAAAAGAGACCTCACGCTATTTATTCTCCCTCCAGAGGTGTTGTGGACACCCCAAGAGGGAGAATAGTTGTAGGTATCCCGGCGGTCAGGATCCTGCAGCCAGGATATCGAATGCATCCCGCTGTATATACTTACTATAAATGAATGTGTGTATATTATATAGATATAGGCATATATAGACTTTGTATGTCCGGCACTCCAGTCTGTATATAGTATAGTTGCCTGGTGCCCTCCGATGTGGACTTAAAATAGATTGTAATGGCGGCGGCACTCACGGTCATATAAAAAACGTAGTATTAAATACTTCTATGTTTCAGTTTTATTTTAAAAAAAAGTTGGTTTTAATGAGTGCCGCCACCATTACAGTATATAGATGTATGGAACACCACCCCCTAAAAATCCTGCGTTTGCCACTGAGAGAGGATACTTTTCCATACTGGGAGACGAGTAAACCGCCCTCCAGGTGTTTCTATCCCATAAAACATTATATATGTTATATGTTTGTAATGTTTAGTGTTATTGTATGTATACCGGTATTAGGCCTTTAGCCATATAGTTTTTAATATATTTTATAAAATTTTGGTTCTATAAAACTGTTCACCTATACATATTATAAATAAATAATTTTTTGACCTTCATTGTGATATATATATATATATATATATATATATCAATTTTATTACATACACTATCACCTCATACTTTTAGCAAGAGAATAAGCGCAGTGTGACGCAATTCCCATCTTTTCATTTGTGCACTAAGAGGGAGTGTGTTCCCTTCCTACTGTCACTAACTGCTGCTAGTTCTCTTTGCTAGTGATTAAGTGCAGCCCTCAAACCACCTCCTTTTTCCAAGTATGTCCAGAGCTGGTCTTGTTTTGCAGGAAACTTTTTTTTAGCATAGCAGGGCTGCACAAGCGTTCGCAGCCCTGCTATGCTAAAATACACTCCCCCATAGGCGGAGATTAGTTGATCGCACCAGCAGCAAAAAGTTGCTATGTGCGATCAACTCAGAATGAGGGCCAATGGGTGGACAGTATAGGTCATATTTAGCACAATTAGGCTAAACCGTTTGGAAGCATACTGGTATGAAAGTCACATCAAGAAAACAGGCAAAAATAAAGCAGTAGAGAACACGTGTATGGATCATATACATATAGTACTTCACAACCCAGCATTTGATATGGCAAAACCCATATTGTTGGTTTCATTTAAAATCACAAATTGGCTTTGGCTGGTTTGAAAACACTAATTTCATTCAATGGAAATTCTGGCATTTCCTATAGCATCATCAAGCTGCATTCATTGTTAACATGTAGCAGTTTCCAGAAACCCTCATATAGAAACCATTGTAGAATACAATGTAGCAGTTTATAAGAAACAATGTGGCTATGAAGTATATGCTGAAAGTTGCTGTGTAAAAATCACAGCTGGCAGGGTAAGAATAGGAAAATAAATAAAGAACTGAGGGGGTTATTCAGAGTTGGTCGCAGATTTTGCTATTTTAGCAATATATGCAACCACTAAAATCACATTCTGGGTGCCGCCCAGCATATGTGGTGATGCCCTGCAATGCGATTGCAATCCAATTTGCAATAGCATCACAAAAACCTCAAATAGGGGCTGACCCCTGCCTATGCAGCATAGTTACGTAGGTAGGGCAACGCCACCATGTTTCAGATTGCAGGAAAGGCAGGCAGCATCATCGGCCACCCTGAAAACAGCTGTGACATGCCTGTGTTTCCTGGTGCAATCCGCTCCAATGCTGCGCCCCTGGACGCCCGGCGCCTGTCAATCATGATGCGAGTGCATCCTTCTGGGATTTGATTGCATAATGATTTATCACGCACATGCACTGTGTGCAGCTACGTCCATCTCTGAATAAGGCCCTGACTACAGAATCCTGCTACTTCTACTCCACTTCAGTCTGACAGCATGTGTCAGTGAACGGAGGGTAAGAGAGTGTCAGGTATAGTCATAGGAGATAAAGGGGCCCATTTATCACTAATCGAATATTCAGTGCAATTTGGGTGCAATATTAGCACCCAGAATCACATTGCAATATGCGATTACAACAGTGGGATGTTTTATCAGGCAACTTTGTCCCTGTGATGTACTCAGTGAGCTGCCAGTGCTCCTGACTGCACATGCACAGTGGTCATTTCTGTGGAGGGTTCCTGGAGAACCCTCCGGAACTATTTTTGTGGTGTGTAGCCAATGCGGGGGCCAATATCCAGAATGCTTTGCATTCTGGAAATTGGTAAATCTGGTAGCATTGCACCTCCCATGGAACCCTATGGGAGATGCGGTTGCTTGAGGGAATGGAGGTATTGCAGCAGGTATCGGAGATATCTGCTGCGGCTCCTCAGCCATACATGCAGGGGATACATATTTTTTGTGGTTAACCCCTGAAAACACCTGCAAAGCTGTACATATACAATGATAAATAGGCCCCATAGTAGTAGAGTACTTCTTCTCAAAGAAGAGGGCATGCTGTCTCTGTGCTGGTATCACACAGAATGCATCCCTACGTCTGATGAGAGAGTGCTGAAAGTAGATGTTTGGTGATCAGTGAAAAGGTAATGTATGCCTAATGTGCGCATCCTGAGTACCTGAACAGAAGCCTTCAGACGCGTTTCACCCATGCGTAGAGCTTGCTCGCTTTCAGTAGGCTAAACTATTTTAATGTATATTATTTTTTTAGATACATTTCTTACAAATAATTCACATAATAAATAATTGTTTGATTTATTTAGAGCTGATGTGACAGCTAAAAAGAATGTTTTGCCCTTTACGTAGTGAACACCAACAAAACTAAAAGTTTGACCAATTGAGCAACAACAAATCAAGGACAAGTTTGTTATCTGTGATGGAGATGTAGAGCCTTTGCAGCAATGTATTTCTAAAAGAAACACACAAAAAACCCATTCCATTTATCATTTACATTAAGCCCGGTACACATGGGGAGATGTGTGCTGAGCAATCTAGCACAGACTGCTTAGCACACATCTATCCCCCCGTTCAGCACACAGCGCGATGTGTGCTGAGCGACAGGGGGGAAAGGGGGGATCGCTCACATCACACAGCAGAGTCAGCGATAGCGACGCGCGGGGCCACGCATCGCTATCACTATGGGCATACACGCAGAGAGATTCATGCTTAATTTCTAAGCAATCTAGTGAGATTGCTTAGAATTTTAGCACGGATCTCCCCATGTGTAGTACTCCCCTTTAGAGACAGTGCAGCACTGATCGGCTGTTCTGTCTTCATTTAGAAATGGTTAATATTATTACTAAACTACTTTTGTATTCTAAATTAGTAATACTGATTTAGATAAGGAATTAACAAGAAGCTGGATGAATTTTCTTTTATTAACCACCTAACTGATGATTCCCCCCCCCCCCCCCCCCCTCATAAAACTGCTCAGAAATTGTCGAGGTATTTTATTATGCAATAAACTTATAAATAATATATTAAAATATCTTCATTAAAAAATATACATCTAGGGTCTGTTTAAAACCCCATATCCCCTTGTGTCCCTAGGCCCCCCTTATAAAATACCTTCTCACCCCTCTCTATTGGCAATAGAGCCCCCATTGGTCTTAAATCCTTATAACATATAATTTTCCCCTCCCCATAAAGCTCTTTTTTGTACACCCCTCCTACCCTGTGGCCAGTGTATGTTTTTATTATTATTATGACCCACCTCCAGCATAATAAAACTTAATATGCTCAAGGAGGCTTCCGGTTCCAGCTCCATGCTGTGAGCAGAACTTCTGCAGAGCCCTACATTTATATCTATCACAAAGCCCTTTTGGGCTTCCAGGCAAACGCCCTCTGTTGTGGACTGCCTCCCCCCTCCTGCGATCCTGTTACCGGGACCCTTTGACGGTGCTCTCCAGCCATCCAGCGTCTCTGCCGCCGGTTGATTCTATATCGGAGTGGGAGAAGGGACCTTCTGACGTACCTAGGGGAGGAGACCCGACACCAGGGGGAGGAGCTACGGCCGAACAAGGTACCCGAAAAGTACCCTCGCCCCGCTTCGGGCGCTGTGGCTCGCTCCGCTTCGCTCGCCACCTAATTACTAAAGGTAATAGTTGGTGGCGTGGATACTAGAGCAACTGTACCGCTGACGTAGCTCCTCCCCCTTGTGTCATGGCCCCTCCCCTTGACGGAAAAGGTCCCTTAGGCCACTTGGATCTAGCCTCAACCCTCTGCCGCCTGCCCACTGGAGCCTCACAAGCAGCCTCACCTGACAACGTAGGCTGCTGCTCCCGCACCCGCCTGTTCAGCTTTTCATTGGCCGGCGCGCCAGAGCCTCATACACGGCCACACCTGGGGGTATATTTACTAAAATTCGTATTTTTCAGAATGAGCTTAAAGTTCAAACACGAATGACATCGAATGTGTAAAAGTGCAACTTTTTGAATGGATTATGACTCATTTACTAAGCTGTCGTATTTGAAATTTTCGTGTTTTCCGATGTCAATGTCATTCGTGTTTTTCATAGGTAGAATGCGGCCGATTTAGTAGATTTGCGGCCGTTTTATGCGTTTTTTTTACCGACTGCGTCATTTTTCGGTTACGGCAGTGTTTATCCGTTCCCGTCCGCGTTTTTTTTCTAAGTTTCGTTTTTGTCACTCGTCCATGATTGGTTTGTTTCGTGATGGAGGAGTGTCTGTGCTCATTACTATAAATCCGCCCCAAACCGGCCGCACCTCGTGGGTTTAGTTAGTGGAGAGGTGAGAGGAAGGTGTGTTAGGAGTTGGTGAGTTGTTTGGAGTTTTTGGCGGTTTGGAGGAGGTTCTTTGCGATTGTTGAGTGCTGTACTGTGTGTGTAAGTAGTCTTGTCATACTTGTTGTGTAGTTATTTAAAAGTCTGTCTAGTTTTTTGTCTTTGTTTTTTTACGTCTATTGTCATTGTTTGTGAGTGAGTGAGTGTGTGTGTGTGTTTGGTGTGTGGTGTGTAGTGGTAGTGGAGGAGTGTGTTTACTGTTTTTTTTCTCAGTGTTATTTGTTGTTTGTCCTGATTATGTCCCAGTCAGAGGTGAGTGTGGTGGAGGAGGTGAGTGTGAGGGAGGAGGTGAGTGAGGTGGAGGAGGTGAGTGAGGTGGAGGAGGTGAGTGAGAGGGAGGAGGTTAGTGAGGCAGAGGAGGAGGGTGAGGTTGTTGCTGCGGCCTCCAGTGAGAGTGATGCTGATGGCGCTCCGCAGCCACGCACCACTACGAAGACAGGCAGAAATGTAAAATTTAGTCACGCAGAAAATGTGGCATTGGTGAATGAGTTAATGCGTCATCATCGGCACCTGTTTGGCCCTCAGGCCTCCAAGGTGACATCTCGCAGAAAGGCTGTGCTGTGGGGTCAAGTAATTTCGTCAGTGAACTGCGAGGGTGTGGTGAGGCGGACTGAGGACACTTGCCGAAAGCGATTTTATGACATAAAGCGCAGGGTAAAGGCAAAGATGGCCAAGGAGGCAAAGTCAGCCCGACAAACTGGGGGTGGCCATCCTTTCATTGCCACATATGCTGAGTGGGAGGAGCCAGTGCGTCGCATTATTCCACACGAAGTTGTCCGTGCCACTCATGTCAGAGATTCTGATCGGCCCAGGCAGGATGGTGAGTATTGTTTTGTTTCTTCTTATCAGTGTAATTGTTTTAAAAATGTGTTTTAATGTGGGCAAAACTGTTTTTAGTGTTTGGCATATTTGTTGCATTGAGGATGTGTTGTTTTAATGTGTTTGTGTGTGAGGGATATGTATTATGACATATGACATGTTTGTATGTTTTTTTTTTTGTTTTTTTTTTTGGGGGGGGGGGGATTTTCACCATCATTTACGTTATGTAAAAGGAACGATTATGTGTGCCATATGGGGCTCAGACCACACTGTATTTTTTGCAATTTGTATGTTCCCAGTTTGATAGTTTAATGTTTAAACCTATTAAAATTGGTTTACGTTGTCTGGTACAAATTGTTGAAGTAGTGATGTGTGTAAAACGTTGTGTTCCTAGTTGTAACCATTACCTTTATCCATTTATGTTGAATGTGCTTAGCATGGTTTTTTGTTTTCAGTATCAGATGGTATATTTGCTGCAGCTGATTTTTGTCAGTTCTACTGTATGTATAAGTTGTAAGCATATGTGGTACAAAAATGTGGGATTTTGAATTTTGGATAAGGGATACTCAACCTGTATTTGAATATAGCATTTGTTATGTAGTGTTTTACTGCACATTCCTTGTTTGTGGCAAACATCTATGTTGTAGTAAGCATAGGTGTTTTTGGTAAAGTAAGCAGGTGTGGTCATGTTGTTGTATTTTTAGATGTATATTATATCTGTACTTGCTGACGACAATATATGGCGGACTATTTTTAATAACAATTTTCAAAACACAGGTATGGTTTTGATTTTCCTAATGGCTACATGGCTAATGTTGATTATCATGTTGTAAATGTTTTGGCAAAAATAGATACCATAATGCTAAATATTTTTCAGTGTCACAAAGAAGAGCAGCCCGTAGTAGCAGGACAAATGTTGCACAGGAGGATGCTGCTGCTACTACAGGTAAAGTATCCTTTATGGTTTTTTTTAGCCAAAATATGTTTTTGAAAATACACTAATGTATTGCGTTTTTCCATAGTCCCATCCAGGCCACACCTTAGTCCGCAAATGCGCACAGGACAACCAACATCCAGCCGCAAACACGTGGCATTGAAAAGACCACGGCCAGATCTCCCGAGGGCCACATCTGCATCTCCCCCTCACAGACGCATCTCTACTGTGTCCTCAAGGCCACCATCACAATTACTGGCACCTTCCCCAACACGGGAAGCAGAATCCCCTCATCTGGCTGGTGAGTCCATAAAATAACACATCTGAACACTTACAAAGACAGTGTACTTCTGATAATTATATCAACGAAACAAACACACAGTAATGCAGCGTCAGTATAAAAAAAATTTCTACTAAAACAAACATTAATGTAAAGGGCTGAACACCTCCTCACTAAAGCAACCAAACTACATGAGTGCACACTTGAGGTATACAGTAATATAATGCTTATTAAAGCGCACACTATTATCTGCTGGGCAAGCTTCAGCACATGAGTATCATTGCTTATTGGGTTTTAATCTTATTATTAATATTTTCCTTGATTTATATGGCGGCACAAGGGATCCGCAGCGCCCATAACACAGTACATAATTAAATCTGCAAACCTTGAAAAGCACAGTTATACTACAGGACAAAATAGTACAGGTTTAGAAAAGCCGGTGTTAGGTGCCATCAAAGGGAGTATTGAGTATAAGATAGTGAAAATAATTAAAGAAAAGGAACATGAGGAAAGAAGTCCCTGCTCCTGCGACCTTACAAAAAAGGAAAAAAATGTTGGTCTACTATGCCATTCATGTTGTGTTTTCTGCCTCATCTTACTTCAACAGGGTTTGTACATGATTGTTTTTTTGTCTATTCCTGATTGTCTAATGTTTTTAAATCAATCAAAACCACGAACCTAAAACAAAATAGAGTCTTCCGTTAAGAAAAATATTTGTTGTGGCTTTTGTTACAAACATATGTGTGTTATTTTTTGACAAACAGAATAATAAATGCAATGCAATATGATAGAAGTATAAAATATATGTTGCATATTACTACAATGTTGTATTCTTAAACCACACACAGATGATGACAGCATGCCCACGGACCGGAAGACACTGCAAACTGATGCCACGTTTGTTCTGGATCTCCGCCCATTACAGACAACGCAACCTAGCACGGTACCTGTGGCCCCGCCTCCACAACAAACAAGTCCGCAACCAATAATGAGCCCAAGTACACCACTGGCTCAAACTGAAGAGCAGACATTTTGGGCCAACTGGGCAAACCACCAGAGGCTCAATTCAGAGTGTCTCCAAAGACAAAATAAGCTGCTGGCAAGTCTGCCACATTACATGCCACGCATAAGTCGAAATCTCAGCAGAGAACATTTGGAAACCAGTCGTGTGGCGACTTGTCTGGAGCAAATGCGGGCAGAAAACAGCACCATGATGACCACTTTACAGCGAATTCTGGATGAACAAATGAGGCAACACCAAAACTACCTGCATCTCCTTGAAAGGAACAATACAGAAAGTCTGGGTAGAATTATAGACAATAACACGGCCTCCAATAACCAATTAAATGCTACACTCACTAACTTAAGCCACAACATAAGTGCTTTACACTCCCAACAAGCGAGCACTAGCTCAGGAACTACAACTCCAATAAATACCCCAGTGACCTCCCCAATAAGGAGGTCAAGCAGATCAAGAGCTCATGTCCCTGGCCCCACCTCTGAAGCCTCCAAGGCTACACGAAAAAAATAAAGCCAGCCTCTGCAGATGGCAGATGCATAAGTGGGGATAACAATGTCTGTTGACGTTTGCAATGTACACACTTTCACACTTTAATAAACATATTTGTGGTTTAAACATAAAAATGTTGTGGATAATCGTTATTTCTATCATTTCTGAGGGTGAGATGTTAATCTTGTACTTATTGACCTTTTAAAGTATCACAATTATATGTGTAATTTTTGGTGAGGGTGCAACACATGTAAACACGCTTTTCAAAAGCAGGTCTATTTTTTCGTCGTATTTTTTTACGATTCTATCTTGAACACGAACGTAATGGACCTTTCACGGTGAAAAATACAAATACGAATTCTTGGTAAATTACCGAGTTCTACCAAATAACAGGCGTATTTGACCGATGGTGTATTCATTCGTATTTTTTTCCGTTGACTTAAAAAAAAATACGAATGCCCTCATCACTGACGAGATTTGTGTTTAGTAAATGACCGAGATGACACTTTGAAGAAAAAACACCATCTCGGTCAAAATCGGGAGCTTAGTAAATATACCCCCTGGTGCGGTGAGTAGCCGCTGCTGCACTTGTGTGATCAGTGTCTCTCTGGTCAGCTCACTTGGAATGATCACGCAGCCCCTCCATACAGTGATATCTGCTGCTACCGCCCGCTTCCATCCTCCCAGCATATCCCTGGCTGACTTGCCAGAGACTAACACACGTCCCCTACTGCCTGTACAATTGAACTATAACTTTACAGGCATATCTATGTATACTAGGTGCAATCATCTCCCACTGCACATTTCTCTGGTCCCTGGCATTCAGGCTGGACACTGACTTGCAAACTTATACCCTGACTTGCAGCCTTTTCTCTTTTGGCACTGAAAACGCTTTACTGCCACAGTATACAGTATATATTCTGAGATATACATATTTTGCCTCCTCTGCACTATTTCCTACCACATGAAAAGATATTTATCACCGGCGCCCGCTGTGAAGTCCACCGCGCCGAGACCTGAATCACGCCAGACTGCATCTAATATGGCGCCAGGTAAAGATGCACCGCTTTCTTCTCCTGTATCCAAAAAGGCTACTTCTGCCATACCACAGAATCGCCCATTACTTACACAGACATGGTCGACGCCATTAAGTCGACAGTTGGTCCACTCCTTACACAAGCCGTTTCTGACATAACTTCACAATTGCAACATCTATCACATAGAGTCAGTTATGTTGAAGATAATTTTGGCAGACTTTCTCATGATATGGCTTCTATTCAAATGGCTACGGTCAGTCTTGAAAAGGAAAATTGCCAGCTTTAGAATAAGGACGACGACATTGAGAATAGATTGCGACAAAAAAACATAAGAATTGTTGGCCTTCCAGAATCTTTTAAGGATCAAGCTCTCCATACATTTGTTAGTGTTACATTGCCGTCCATCTTAGGAATCTCAGCTGAATGCAAAGATCTCGTTATTGAATGCATTCACCGTATTTTGTCTGTTCAATGTCCCAGAGTGGTGGTTTTCAGATGCTTGCGTTATCTACATAAATTGGCGTTCTGGACAGCTTCCAGAAAACAACGTCCCATTAAGTGGGAGAATATGAAATTACTCCTCTTTCAAGACTTCTCCGTTGAATTAACCAGAGCTAGGAAGGCTTTCTCACCTATCTGCTCTCGTCTTGTCCAGGAAAAAAGAAAGTTTGCGCTCTTGTACCCAGCACGTCTACAGCTTTATACCGGCGATTTGTTTGTGTATTTCAATGATGTGTCTGATGCAGAGGCTTATCTTCTGGAGCAAGACCAATCCCAAGCTCAAGATATTACGACCCTTAACTTTTGTTTATTGACCTCGCAGCTTACTCACTAAACACTCATTTGTCAGCACCGTTTTTTCTCCTACCAAGTCTGCAAATGAACTTTTGTCTATGTCGTTTTCATGTTACTGGTTCGTATACTGGTTATTATAATGCCTGCTCTTTGATATTACTGCTTGTTTTGGTCATAATGTTTTTAGATTTCTAGTTATCATTCAGATGTTCTCCATAACTCTACTTGCTCTTTACAATGATTAAATATTATATTTTATGGTAATATATGTTACTGTCTCACCCCTAATACCCTTATGAACTCTCCACTTCAGAGATGTTTGTTATTTTTCTTTATACGTGCTCTCCTAGCAAGCTCTCCCGGAACTAGACTCTAGATATAATGTATTTACATTATGCATTTGTTTTTGCTCTTCACCAGAAGTCCTTTCTCTCTTTCATATACTGCTTCTGGCAGCTGCATTTCTGTGTTTTTCCCAGTTTTCAGAATTTCTACCCCCCACCCCCAACCCCTTATTCTTTTCTTCCTTTTTCTATATGTTATTTCCAGTGTACCTGATAGTTGGACCGTGGTAGTTGTTTGATACATTGCTCCCCCATTACCCACAATGGCCCCCGTAGACGTGAAGATAGGTTCTCTAAATGTGGGCGGTATCAACTCCCCAGCAAAATGACGCAAAATTATACATTATCTCTCCAAACAATTCTTAGACTTGGCCTTTTTACAAGAAACCCACCTCACAACAATGGAAATGGCTAAGCTTGCTATGTTGGGAGGTTCTTGCGATGTCCCCCTACAATTCCAAATCCAGAGGTCTGATCCAGAGGTCAATCATTGTCTGAATCATACCAAAACTTTAAACTTCGCCCCACACCCGATAATGAAACCTCTTATATCACAGCTAAGACTCAATTTGATAATATACTACAGACTATGAGCGACAAATATATATTTGTAGTAGAACATAGGTTCCACAAATTTGGGAACAAGACAGGTAAATTGCTGACATCTCTTCTTAGAGGTTCTCGTCCACCCATGATCGTACATCCTCTCAAATTACCAGGAGGTTCTCTCACCAATGATAATGTCCAAATAGCTCAGTTAGTGAGCTTCTTCTATGAATCACTGTATTGATATCCATCCTCTACCACGGCCACCTCACCCTGCACAGAATGATGCTGCCCCCAATTTTTCCCCGCCTGCCACAGATTTCTTTTGCCCATTTTTCTCTTGCTTTCCTCAAGTCTCCCCATCTTTTTATGACACTTTAACTAGCCCTATTTCTCTTGAGGAAGTTACTAATATCATTCATCAGCTAAAACCTTTAAAAGCCCCAGCCCCTGATGGATTCATCTCGGAATTTTATAAGATTCTTCTTCCCCAAATTTCGGCTCATCTTGTTTTGGCATACAACTCTATGCTTTCTAGCTCTTCTTTTCCCCTACACTTTAACATGGCCATTATCAAGCTTATCCCTAAAACCGGTAGAGACTTGTATTCTCCAAACTCCTATCGACCTATATCTTTGTTGAACCTCGACTATAAAATCTTAACTAAAATCCTTGCTGACCGTCTTAAGTTAATCTCCCTTCCATTATACATACTGATCAAACTGGATTTATAACAGGTTGCCATTCCCCAGTTAATGTTCGGCGAGTCCTCTCAGTTATTCAGCACCTTTCAGACTCCCCGCCTAATACTGATAATGTTATACTAGCCTTAGACGCCGAAAAGGCTTTTGATTTAATATTGTGGCCTCATCTTTTCCAGTCCTTACTACAATTTGGTTTTCCCCTCATATTTGTGAATTTGCTTAAGGCATTATATGAGGGTTCATCCTCTCAGGTTTTTGTAATGGCCACTTTCCCCTTTGCTATAGAACCTCTGGCGATGGCGATACGCACCTTCTATCACGAGCATTTTGATCAGGGAAATTGAACTAAAAATCTCTCTATTTGCAGATGACATGCTGCTTTTCATATCCAACCCTTCTTCTAGCATTCCTGAGATTATGAACCTGATATCTTCCTTCGGTCAATTCTCCGGATATAAAATAAACATAGACAAATCTGAATTGCTTTCTATCACCCACCTCTCTGATTCTCCCATCTTAGACACCTCTCTTTTTCCCTTCAAAATTTTCTCGGATAATATTAACTATTTAGATATTTACATCACCTCTTCCCTCGCCACATTATACAAGGCTAGCTATTCCTCTGTTCTCACCAAAATATCCACACTACTCGACACTTGGTCGTCCCTACCTCTTTCGCTATTAGGCTGTCTGGCAGTTATCAAAAGCATAATCTTTCCAAAGATATTTTACTTGATACAAATGATACCTATAGGCTTGCACAAATCAGATGTGCTTCGATTTAATAAATCCATGGCCTGCTTTCTTTAGCAAGGGAAAAAAGCTAGGATCTCACTTTCCAAATTATAGCTTCCTAGATCTCACGATGGCATGAGGGCTCCCAATCTTCATTATTTCATTTTAACACTTTTTTTTAGGGTTCACTACGGCTGGCCGGCGGTCGGGCTCCCGGCGACCAGCATACCGGCGCCGGGAGCCCGACCGCCGGCTTACCGACAGCGTGGCGAGCGCAAATGAGCCCCTTGCGAGCTCGCTGCGCTCGCCACGCTACGGGCACAGTAGCGCGCCACACTATTTTATTCTCCCTCTATGGGGGTCGTGGACCCCCACGAGGGAAAATAAGTGTCGGTATGCCGGCTGTCGGGCTCCCGGCGCCGGTATACTGAGCGCCGGGAGCCCGACCGCCGGCATACTGAAGACCACCCTTTTTTTAAGTACATACGTGACTGGCTTCAGGACAAATCAACATACACTTCCTCTTCTCACCCATACTCTCCAGCAGCTTTACTTCACACTAAACCAGCTACTTAATGATTTATTCCATGATACCTATTATGCTTGGCTCATTATTAATAACAAAACTTATGAGAAATATACTCAATTTTTTTTAACTGTTCTATGTGATGGATGCCAAGTGGAGTTTTACCTGTTTACTAATAATTGTTGTACTGTGGTTGAAAGCAAAACATATTCTGATTTTAAATTGATGTCCCTTCCACACATATTTCTTTTAAAACAATTATCAGGCATTAAGACGATGAGAATCTGGAGGGTACATATAATTTGGCTGTCTGACCTACAACTGTTTGTTAAGTACAATGTCACGATCCGGGTTATTGGACATCATTATTTACCTTCCAAGTATCTCCTGAGACTGGCCCAGCGTTCCAAAACGGGATTCCATCTGCGCTGTCTGCATGCAGCGCGCTGTATGTCTTTACCTCAAGTCTCTTCCCTGTGATCCTGCAGCGCTGTCATGGCAGCCTTACAGTTTAGTTGCACTGTTTTAATGAATGGCATCTCCTGCCCCCCGCGGTCTCCACCGCCATTACTGCTGTTTACCACATGGAATATACAAACAGACTTTCCCTCCAAATGCAAACATGGGCGCAGCCATGTTTTTCCTCATCACATGTCATTTCACAACCTATCCGCTGCACTCTGGACTCTGCCTAATTATCCAGCCAATGCCTGCTTCCCAGCTGGTATAAATATCCTGCTCCTGAGCTGGATAATCATCAGTGCTTTGGTTGTCTAACCTATACACATGTCTCTCCTACTTGTGGATTCTACTGCTTGTTTCTCCAGGTATTTCAGCTCCTGTGATTCAGCTCAACTAAGAGACATGCACCTGTTTCCATCCTGCGGTGCAGCTTGACTTCTGCAGTGTTCCAGCATTGCTCCTGATTACTCTCTATGTTCAGACAGCGGCTTCCTGCTTCCAGCGTTGGTCCTGCTTCGCTTCCAGCCTCCAGCGGTGTCCTCATATTGTTTGGGTGATCAGCTGATGCATCTGAAGATGCGATCCGGACCACTTGTCCAACAGATCCCACTGAAAGGTCCTCGCATGGAACCTGCCGAAGGGAATGGCTTCGTATGACGCCACCATCTTTCCCAGGACTCGCGTGCAGTGATTACCGTTTTACAACTTCGTTGTCATGGTCACGCCTTCGGGCAAATGGTACTAGAACTCCTGTATGTCTAGGAACCCAATACTACCTCCCTGGTTTACCTACATGTCAGCCCCTACATCTGAGGCTTCCCCAGGTCAGCCTAAGCCCTCAGTTGTGACATACACAATGTGCCAATTGGTACATTTACAAAGAAAATTGAATATGCATATGCTTATATGCAGACCTGTATGTATCTGACATTTGCACCACCTTACAACTGTTGAAGCATTATGAAGCGGGAAGAAGCAGGTAATACCCCTTTCACATCGCACAAATAACCCGGTATCGACACGGCATATTGCCGTGTCGAAACGGGTCAGTGTGCGATGTGAAAGCACCTTTACCGAATTAGCGGGTCACCTGACCCGGTAATTTAACCCGGTTAAAAAGAAGGGTTATTACCGGGTTGAATACCGGGTCAGGTGCAGTGTGAATGGGAGCCGTTTCGATGCGACACGGCTCCCATTCACAGCATAGGGAGAGGCGGCGCAGGGGATGAGCTCATCGCCCAGTGCCGCCTCCCCCCCCCCCGCCCCTGCTGCTGCTATGGCAACCGACCCGGTATATTGCCGGGTCGGAAAGCCAACAGAGGAGAGCAAATGCCGGATCCTACCTGGTAAGGACATGTTTCTCTTACCGGGTAGGATCCGGCATTTGCGATCTGAAAGCAGCATAAGAGTACAATGCTCGGGGATGGTGCTTAGAGAAGCATGGAGTAGCAGCGTGCCGGCTGCAGCTCCCAGCTAACATCCTGACTCACATTCTGATGACCTGGTGATCTATTTATCAAATAACCTGTGGAACCAACCAGGTGACTCCGCTCTATTAGATTGATGAAGGGGGAGTAAAGGAGTCCCCTCCGGCTCTGGCACAGACTTTGGCGGCTGGCACTGTGAGACGGAGAAGTGGGTTCCATGCCAGGACAAGTGTCTGATGAGAGCGGATGCATTCTCTCTTGTCCCGCCAGTGACTGTACTCTGGGTGGCAGCGGCTGAGAACTTCCTTGTTTGCCGGTGAAGGCACTCCGGGTGGCTGCGGCTGTGAATCCTCTGCTTACTAATGCGCTCTAGGCCCATGATTGTGCTCCGTGATTAAAATCATTCCTGCATTGCCTGTGAACTGTGACCTGTGCAGAAGCCCTGAATTTTGGGAGAGGCATCTGGCTGTACACATCAGTTCCAGGCCTGCACTCTTGCCAGTATGCTAGACCCACGTGAGTAAACCAGAGGCACTGTAAAATATGGTGGCATGTGTGGCAGAAAAGCTGAGGCACTGCAGCCGCATCACTAGCCTAGAGTCATTGGGAGCCCTAGATACTAGCAGCTACAATACACTCGTGAGACTGTATGTATAAATACTGCTGCTCAATTTTGGCTGATATATTATCTGGAAGAAGGTGAGAGCAGCTGGGGGCCCTGCAGTGGCGGTTAGCGCTGTCCTGCGTTAGGTGACATCAGACGCTGGGAGCAGCGGCTGTGAGAGAGCCGCGTCTACCGCCAATAGCAGCAAACCACTCTACGAGCTGATATTGTCAGGGGCCCGGTGCAAGTGTGGGACCCAGTAAGAGGGGAGTCGTGGTCTCTGGAGCATGTAACTAAGCCTGCGTTTGTCCAAAGAAATAGGGACGCCACAGTTGAAATACTGGCTTAAAGATTGTGATATTGGATGTTTTAACCAACAGCAGCTATATCTGGAAGAATGAATGTGTGCACGAATACAAATGTGGAGCATTATACTCAGTAACAAGGTTGCTACACTATTTGGAAGAATTATAACACCAAAAAGTGCTACATCTTGAAAAAATACAGTATGTATTGCTTTACGCTGTAACCTGATCATAGGCTTAGTGTGTGCTGTTTGGTTATTGAGTGCTCTGGATGCCAGCAGCTACACTTTAGAGACTGTACGTATAAACATTGTTGCTTAACAATATTAACAGCAGAGATATGCCAATTAAGTCGGATATAGTAAGCTTCGATATTGCTACTGCTTTTTGAGGATATTAAGTCTTGCTTCTGACCCTTTGGCCCCAGACTGTGTCAACGTACCTGAGTATATTAAGTAATATCAGCTATATCTCGTGTATATGAATTGATTGACTTTGTGCCAAACTCCATTTAATGAATTGGAGGTATTTACCTCCTCTGTGCAGGATGGTACAGCTGTGATAATCTGCTCAATTGCTGCTAACAGGTGCATTCTGCTATACAAGCCCAGTGATACATTATCTTGGAAATTAAATCCGTCAAGGCTCTCTGGTTGTGGTAAAAGACTGTGTGTCTTTCGTCCGTCTGAGAAGAGGGCACCACGAGGGCCTGTGGCCCGGGCCATAATGCTAGCAGCAGTACAGAATAGTGGTGATTAATAAAATGGGGAAGACATGTGCAGCAGCGAATGCAGCAGCTAAGCTGGAAAAGTATGCAAGATCACAAACAACAAAGGCTGCATCAAACCCTTCTTCTCCCTCAAAGCCAGAACAGGGGGCAGATGGTAGTAAGTATGCCAACTTTACTCAACAAATCTTGAATGCCATAGCAGCCTCAGAACAGAGGGTCACAGAAAAAATTGGGCATGTCCAAGCAGATGTATCTTTGCTTCGTCAGGATCTACAAAACATCAGAGAGAGAGTTGGCAAGATGGAAAATAGAATATCAGACCTGGAGGATAAATCACTACCTCTTAATAATAAAGTTGATGAATTAACAAACCAAGTGGCTGCTATACAGGCTAAACTGTCCGACATGGGGGGACGGCTAAGATGTAATAATATACGACTGGTGGGTCTGCCCGAAAGGGTGGAAGGGACAGCACCTAAAAAGTTCCTAGAGGAGTGGCTCATTAGATTATTCACCAGGGAAGCTTTTAGCCCCTAATTCTCAGTGGATCGAGCCCATAGGATACCCACCAGGTTTCATATTCCTGGGGTCCCTACTAGGACCTTTTATTGCTCAAATTTTGCATTTTAGTGATAGAGATACCATTCTTCGGCTAGCACAGAACTATGGTGTAGTTCAGTTCGATAACAGTACAGTTTCATTTTATCCAGACTTTGCTCAGGATGTACAGAAAAGTTGTCATCATGTCCTACAAATCAAGCGCAAGATGCGAGAGAGGAATATACAATACTCCATGATGTTTCCGGCTCGCTTGAGAGTTGTGTACAATAACTCTGCCCATTTCTTGACTTCCGCTAAAGAAGCAGAGCATTGGTTGGAAAGGCAACCTAAGGATGATTGAGGGAGGGAGAGAAAAAAGGAAAGGGAAGGGAAGGAGGAAGAAAAAAAAAATGAAAAAATGTTGGATATGATATATCTGTAAAGTTTGTAGTGGTGTAGAGTTTATACTTGCTGATGACACAATAGTAGTTTGTCTGATGGTTATATGACAAAGTAGTAGTAATCATAAACAATTAGATTTGTTGGTTAATAATACCAGGGAATGTATCCTAGATTAGGGAGTTTTTATTCTATGCTGCATATAGCTATAGGATTTGTTTCCTATATCCCCCCTGTCGAACGGGTGATTGAGCGTGGAAAGTGGGAAGAGGTTGAGAGGGGTGGAAATGGATCTAGGTATTCCGCAAGGGTAGCGGATATACAGGGTGGGTTAGGGAGGGAATGGGAAGATGCTTTTTTTAGAATGTTCGTACTGCTCAGTACATACGTGGTTGTTGTGGGTTTTTTTTTTGTTTTGTTATTTGTTTGTTTTTTTGTTTTGTTTGTTCTCTCTCTCTCTCTCTCTCCCTTTTTTTTTGTTGCATCCGGGGCTGTCTGGCGAAGTATTGTAGGACCATAGTGTATATTGGCCTTAGTATACTTAAAGGTGAAAGCGATTGTGTGTATGGTAGTATTGTGTCATTCTATACCTAAATTTGGAAAAGGTGTACTCATGCCCAGGTATTAATGCTCCATTCTTTTATCAATGATTAGGCAAAGAGAGGAATTAAAAATATTCGTCTGGAACATTATGGGAATTAATGATAAAATTAAAAGGGTGTTAGTTATGGCCCAGATTAAAAAATATAAAGCCGATATAATCTGTTTATCTAAGACACATTTGAGTGGCAATAAACAACTATCTCTTAAAAAACCTTGGATAGGACACACGTACCACGCAGCCTTTTCAAATTATGCTAGGGGAGTCTCAGTCCTTTATAAAAAAAATCAATAAGGTTTGATCTGGAATCTAGCCTTATAGATCCTAGGAGAAGGTTTATTTTTTTAAAGAGCAAAGATTAATAAAAAATTAATGCATCTATTAGCAATTTATATTCCCCCTCCATTCAGTAACAAAGTACTGCGACGGGCCACATTATTTATCAATCAATCACCAGATACCCCAGTAATAAGTATCGGGGACTATAACAATGTTATGGATAACAATCTGGATAGATGGGGGGAAGCAGGCATTGGCACACTATATCCCACAAAAACCCCATTTGCAAGCCTCATACAAGAACTAGGTTGGATAGATATCTGTCAATCTGCAATGCACCATAAACTATCTCGTATAGATATGGCCCTGGTTTCTACATGTTTTGGTCCAATAGTTAGTGAAGTAGGGTATTTGTCTGGAGGTATATCCGATCACTCCCCTGTGTATTTAAACATAGAGCTAGCAAACAATAAAGGGGAATCCTTTTGGAAGATAAATCCATACTGGATGACTCAAATAGGGGAAGGATCAGATTTGTTGACGGAGTGGAAGCGTTTTAAAGAGGAGAAATCATCTCACCCAGATCCTACTATCCAACACGATGCCTTCAAGGCATATAAGTGCGGAACTTTCATCAAAAAGATAGCTAGGATCAAGATGGGAAGTAGGAAAGGGGAAAATTGAATGGAGGAAAGATGTCAAAAGCTAGAGACTTAATATGTAGCTACGGCTCTGCCAAGTATTAGGGAGGAGTGGGTGGATGCTCAGAGGGAGTGGTTGGATTGTCTTTATGATAAAGCATAGCGTAGGGTGTTATTTAATAGGCATACACAATATTCTCAAGCTGAAGTAGGAGGAAAATTTCTGTTTTTTTTGGCCAGAAAGTGATAACGGGGCAATTCAGTGTGTTCGCAACCTCCAATGGGCAGGAGTGTCTCACAAGGCCGGAAATAGCTGATGCCTTTAAGGAATATTATCGTTCATTATACTCAACTAAGGCTACATATAGTCTGGAACAATTATGTGGATACTTAGATCAGATAGAGTTGCCTGGATTGTCGAGGGAGATGGTCGAAGCTCTTAAGGCTCCTTTTATGTTGGAGGAGATTGAGAATGCAGTCTTTTCTCTTCCATCATCTAGAGCTCGGGGCTCTGATGGAATTCCAGCAGAAGTTTATAAAAAATTTAAGGAATTTTCTTTTCCATATTTATTAGAATTATTTAATTCACTATATGAGTGGGACTCGATCTCTCCCTTCATGATGGAGACAATTATAGTGGTGCTGCCAAAGCCGGGGAAGGATCCCTCCTGTTTAGAGTCTTATAGACCTATATCGCTTGACAACAGATGTAAAAATAATAGCAAGGATTTTAGCTTTGAGATTACATTAAGAATTAAAGTCAATTGTGCACCCAGACCAAACTGGCTTTATGCCAGGGAAGTCAACAATACGGAATCTACAACGATTATTCTGCCAGCTGCAGAGAGGTTGTATGAATGGGCCAGAGGCTGTGGTGGTATCATTGGATGCCACCAAGGCCTTCGACTCAGTAGCGTGGAAATACTTGTGGGCAGTCTTAAAAAAAATTGCATTTGGTCCCCGCTTCAAAAGATGGATTCAATTTATGTATGCAGAACCAACTGCGCGTGTATCTGTAAATGGATACATATCAGATTCATTTCATTTGGCTAGAGGAACGTGCCAAGGCTGCCCACTATCTCCTGCATTGTTTGCACTGGCTATTGAGCCTCTTGTTTGCCTCATATGCGTGGATCGTGGAATCCGCGGTTTGCAGACGGGGCAGAGGGAAGATGTTTTATCACTCTATGCATATGACATGTTGTTATTCCTTGAAGATCCAGAGACCTCAATAGGTAAAATGCTTGTTGAAGTATTTTGGGAGTTTTCAGGTTTACGTATTAATTGGGAAAAATCATATATTCTCCCAATTTCGGGGTGTATTTCAGAGGGGCTGCACATAGCACATTGCCTGCAATGGACACTTAGATTCAAGTATTTGGGAATTTGGATTACACTGCAGGTTACAGATTATGTAACACAAAATATTAATCCAGTAACAGAGAAGTAAAAAAAAAAAGGCTCATGTTTGGGAAAAAAACTGCCTTTGTCTGTACTGGGAAGGATAAATCTTTTTAACCACTTGCCTAGCATGGTCACATCAGATGCAACCATGCCTGCAAGTGCTCTATCTGACCTGGTCGCACAGGATGCGACCAGTCAAATAGAGAGTATTAGCAGCGGCAGGGAAGATAAACTTCCCTCCGCTACTGCTGTCAGAGGGACCGGAAGGTCCCTCTGCCTCCCTGCACTCTCCCCCTGTGTCTGCCATTCTGCCGATCACTGCTGATCGGTCAGCACGGAAGGATCCACCCCTCCAGCGGCTGCAGACAATGGCAGTCACTGGGGAGAGTAAATTAAAAGAAGAAAAAAATCAATTTTAAAAAAATATTTAAAAACATATTTTTTTCCTTTTTTAACTAAAATCATTTGGGATAGGGTTAAAGTCATGTTCTTCACCTAATTCACTCATTAAAAAAACGACAATTTCGGAGCGGTTTTCGGCTAAATAAATTGTCAGTTAAGTGGTTAAAATAGAGTATTCTTCCCAAATACTTGTATGTACTGCAGCACTCTCTGACATACATACCTAAAAAGATATTTACATTAATAGAAAGTATGATCTCGTCATATATATGGGGGCCCAGGCCAGCTAGAGTGGCAATAAAAACACTCTATAGGGATAAGAATATGGGAGGTCTGAGTTTACCCAATTTGAGACTCTATTATATGGCAGCACAGTTGGTTCAACTATCTGGCTGGATAATGAATCCAGTGGGATTTATATTACAAGTTCTGATGAATGAGAAGATAGAGTCAGATGTGTCCCTGATAATGTTTTTACTTTCAGTAACAGCGGGAAAAAATCTGCCTCACGTGTTAAGGTAGATATTGTTGGTTTGGAGGAATGCAAATAATATCTATGGGTGGCAGGATATAGATGAAGAGACTCTGATATGGTATAACGATGCCTTCCCAGAGTTAGTAAAAATATCACAAGATAATATATGGGCCCTTAAGGGTGTGTCCACTTTTGGACAACTATATAGGGACAGCATCTTTAAATCATTTCAACAACTACAGGAGGAATTCAACATCTCTAAAAATGCCTTCTTTAGATATTTAACAAAAAGGGAGGTAATCTGCGCACTGGGGTGGTTTTACTGTATGGGATGTGCTGCTAGTCAAAAGGGTGTCCTTGCCCTTTGGTTCAATATGGATATCTGGTTTTCACCTGACTGCGCTCATCCCCTACAGTTTGAGTACTCGTGAAATGATGCAAATGGATACTTATATAAAGGTGTGTTTTACTTTCATATGTATCAAATATGACACTCAATATAATGAAACAGTGCAGATAAATATTGTTGAACATGAAAAAGGTGGTAATCACAATGTGTGCTCCACGGGGAGCACCTGTTTAACTCAGTCCTTTAATCACTCAAATTGGTGATTAAATCCTTTAGGTTCTTGGCGTGTGTGTTCTGACACAAAGGCCAATGGGCTGGAAAAAAATATATATAAATGTAATGATTAAATCTGGCTGTGTTGCTTTAAAAGTCAAATGTAGATTTTCCAGTGGAAATGTCTCTAGTCCTGACCGGACTGTGTGGGCTTTAAAAATCTGTCTTTAGTGATTGGATTCATATAGTTGCAGAGGACGGCGTCCCGTACCTCTGCGTGTGGAAGTCAGGTATTCGTGCACTATCGTTGCGGCCGTACTTGTAAGATGTACAGGTGCGGGGGGCAGCGGGAACCTCCTGGCAGCTCCGGACAGACTCGTCCCTCAGCTCGCGCACCCGCTCTCCGGTTCGTCCTGTTAGGGATCTCCCCGTGTGCCTGCGCCGCTCGCTGGGTTGGTCGTGTTCGCGTGGGGGGGAGCTCAGCCGCAGGATCTAAACAGAGCCTGTGGCAGTGTTGCACCTCCCCACAACGGAGTACTCACCTGTGTGGTCCTCCTGCTGCCCGTCCGTCTGTACTGCTTACCGATGTCTGCACCGTAGGTCCGAGGGTCTCACAGCACTCTCCTGTCCTCCAATGGTTTGATGTCTCTTAGTCGTCTCCTCCAACGCGTTTCAACCGGATCGGTCTTCCTCTGGGAGTTTTTGCAGTGTTCTGATAGTGGTGGATGTTAAAATGGCTTGCGGGCGGGACCAGCATCAGTTCCTCCTTTGTTCCACTGCAAAAACTCCCAGAGGAAGACCGATCCGGTTGAAACGCGTTGGAGGAGACGACTAAGAGACATCAAACCATTGGAGGACAGGTGAGTACTCCGTTGTGGGGAGGTGCAACACTGCCACAGGCTCTGTTTAGATCCTGCGGCTGAGCTCCCCCCCACGCGAACACGACCAACCCAGCGAGCGGCGCAGGCACACGGGGAGATCCCTAACAGGACGAACCGGAGAGCGGGTGCGCGAGCTGAGGGACGAGTCTGTCCGGAGCTGCCAGGAGGTTCCCGCTGCCCCCCGCACCTGTACATCTTACAAGTACGGCCGCAACGATAGTGCACGAATACCTGACTTCCACACGCAGAGGTACGGGACGCCGTCCTCTGCAACTATATGAATCCAATTACTAAAGACAGATTTTTAAAGCCCACACAGTCCGGTCAGGACTAGAGACATTTCCACTGGAAAATCTACATTTGACTTTTAAAGCAACACAGCCAGATTTAATCATTACATTTATATATATTTTTTTCCAGCCCATTGGCCTTTGTGTCAGAACACACACGCCAAGAACCTAAAGGATTTAATCACCAATTTGAGTGATTAAAGGACTGAGTTAAACAGGTGCTCCCCGTGGAGCACACATTGTGATTACCACCTTTTTCATGTTCAACAATATTTATCTGCACTGTTTCATTATATTGAGTGTCATATTTGATACATATGAAAGTAAAACACACCTTTATATAAGTATCCATTTGCATCATTTCACGAGTACTCAAACTGTAGGGGATGAGCGCAGTCAGGTGAAAACCAGATATCCATATTCTTTAGATATTTGCAATTATGCCACGCCATAATGGCCCAGTTTGAGCAGAAAGCGCCAATAATTTCTTCTTCCCCTGTTAAAAATGCAGTCTTTTCTCTTCCATCATCTAGAGCTCGGGGCTCTGATGGAATTCCAGCAGAAGTTTATAAAAAATTTAAGGAATTTTCTTTTCCATATTTATTAGAATTATTTAATTCACTATATGAGTGGGACTCGATCTCTCCCTCCATGATGGAGACAATTATAGTGGTGCTGCCAAAGCCGGGGAAGGATCCCTCCTGTTTAGAGTCTTATAGACCTATATCGCTTGACAACAGATGTAAAAATAATAGCAAAGATTTTAGCTTTGAGATTACATTAAGAATTAAAGTCAATTGTGCACCCAGACCAAACTGGCTTTATGCCAGGGAAGTCAACAATACGGAATCTACAACGATTATTCTGCCAGCTGCAGAGAGGTTGTATGAATGGGCAAGAGGCTGTGGTGGTATCATTGGATGCCACCAAGGCCTTCGACTCAGTAGCGTGGAAATACTTGTGGGCAGTCTTAAAAAAAATTGCATTTGGTCCCCGCTTCAAAAGATGGATTCAATTTATGTATGCAGAACCAACTGCGCGTGTATCTGTAAATGGATACATATCAGATTCATTTCATTTGGCTAGAGGAACGTGTCAAGGCTGCCCACTATCTCCTGCATTGTTTACACTGGCTATTGAGCCTCTTGTTTGCCTCATATGCGTGGATCGTGGAATCCGCGGTTTGCAGACGTGGCAGAGGGAAGATGTTTTATCACTCTATGCATATGACATGTTGTTATTCCTTGAAGATCCAGAGACCTCAATAGGTAAAATGCTTGTTGAAGTATTTTGGGAGTTTTCAGGTTTACGTATTAATTGGGAAAAATCATATATTCTCCCAATTTCGGGGCGTATTTCAGAGGGGCTGCACATAGCACATTGCCTGCAATGGACACTTAGATTCAAGTATTTGGGAATTTGGATTACACTGCAGGTTACAGATTATGTAACACAAAATATTAATCCAGTAACAGAGAAGTAATAAAAAAGGCTCATGTTTGGAAAAAAACTGCCTTTGTCTGTACTGGGAAGGATAAATCTTTTTAACCACTTGCCTAGCATGGTCACATGGTCACATCAGATGCAACCATGCCTGCAAGTGCTCTATCTGACCTGGTCGCTTCCGGTCAGTGACGTCACCGGAAGTGACGGTTCCACGGGACCTGCATCGGAAGGGTATAGAGAGAGCATAGAGCACATGAGTTGACATGGCAACAATACTATAAATCAACATAGTGTTTAATACAGTGCAAAATACAATTAAGATGTGAGAAAAACCTCACAATATCAATATGCAGGCGTGAACATTATACCTAAAAATGAAAAAACAGATATATAAAGGAACGTTAAAAACATAGCTCACTGACATAACACACACCTAGGATTTGATATATCTCTGCTCAGACTAAACATATTTTTTTAAATGCTAACAAGCGCACAGCATGCATTATTTTGAGCTACGGTGTGTGTACTCCACTAGAGATCACAGCTTTATTATAACAACTAAATAAACAGATTAAACATGCTAGCACACCAGAAACGTCCCTAATCAGATGTCTTTATGCATGTTACAGGTAAATCTGTGTTCTATTCGATATTTAAAATACAGACCAGCATTTAATCCTAAACTTAAGATAGATAAAGGACGATAGGCTCAGGGATTCATTCAACCCCTTGGGATTGACAGTATCAAGGGTGAATATCCACCTGGCTTCAATTTGGAGAAGTTTCTTTGCACGATCACCTCCCCTCAGAGATTTTGGAACCTGCGCAATCATTCTATACGCAGAGTTGACATACTGTGCTTGGCCAACGCAAAATGTCTAGCGACTGCCTGATCGCTGGTACCCACAATCAGCGCCACTCTAATGGCTGTCCTGTGCTGCGCAATACGTTCTTTAAATTGTCTCTTTGTCTTGCCCACGTAGTGTAAACCACATGGGCAAGACAGAAGATAGACCACAAATTTCGATGTACAGGTCAGGGATGGTTTGATAGTAAACTCTTTACCTGTGTATGGATGACTAAACTTTTTACCGGTGATCAGGGCACTACATGTAGTGAACCCCGTACATCTGTAACAACCCCCCTTTCTTGTTAGAGAGTGATGGGGAGTCGACTGCCCCATCCCTGTAATATCTGTGAGGACCACTAGATCCTTAATATTAGGACCCCTAGTATAACTAGGTAGGAGACATGCATTGTGTAATGAGGGTAACTCTGGCTCTGTTTTATAATCGGCCATTGTTGTTTAGCTTTTTTGCTCGTGATTTTACTTTTGTGGGTATATCTAGTTAGGAACTTTTTCCTCTATGATGGAAAAATCTATCGCCAAGAACAGGGCTGTGCCATGGGATCTTCAGTTGCACCTTCAGTCGAACCGAATATTTATATGTTTGCACAAGAGGAGAAATTGTTATTCACAGATGAGAACATTTCGCAACATATACTATTATACACTCGTTATACTGACGATGTGTTTATGTTATGGTCAGATGGTGTATGTTGATTTGAAGAAATGATGACATCTATCAATGCGCTTTACAACTCCATCAGATTTACATATACATATAGTGAGGAATCTGCCCAATTCTTTGATGTGATGGTTCAAGTTAAGGATGGCATCTTGTCCACTGAGATTTATTATAAACCTACGGACAGAAATACGATCTTGGCTGCATCCAGCCACCATCCGGAAGCCTTGAAAAAGACACTGCAGGCGACCTCTTTCCCCTTCCTCTACCCTTTGAAGCGAGGAAGGACGAACCCTTTCCTCTTCTGTATTTATTATGCCGAAAGGACTGCATCTGCTGATGGGGCACCTTTTTCTGTTGTGTGGGAACATAAGGAAGAAAAGATGACTTACCTGCAGTAGCGGTAGACACCAGGTCAGCAAGGCCGTCACCAAACAAGACACTACCTTTAAGGGGAGAGCTTCCATATTTTTCTTGGAGTCGGCATCAGCATTCCATTGATGAGTTCACAGCGCCCTCCTAGCCGAGACCGCCATGGCATTGGCTCTTGATCCCAAGAGGCCAACATCCCTCGCCGCATCCTTTAGGTAATCTGCAGCGTCCTTGATATAACCAAGAGTCAAAAGAATGTTATCCTTATCAAGGGTATCCATATCAGAAGCTAAATTATTAGCCCACTTAGCAATAGCACTACTCACCCATACCGACGTCACAGCAGGTCTGAGCAATGCACCAGTATTAACGAAAATGGCCTTCAATGTCGTCTCCAGCTTGCGATCCGCCGGATCCTTGAGAGCAGCCGTGTCAGGGGACGGAAGCGCCACCTTCTAGGACAATCGGGATAGAGCCTTGTCGACATTCGGACACGACTCCCATTTCTCCCTGTCATCAGAGGGGAAAGGATATGCCATAAAAATTCTCTTGGGAATCTGCCATCTCTTGTCCGGCGACTCCCAAGCCTTTTCACAAAGAGCATTCATTTCATGAGAGGGGGGAAACTTCACCTCAGGCTTTTTTTCCTTTAAACAAGCAAACCATTGTGTCTGGAACAGCAGGTTCCTCAGAGATATGTAAAACATCTTTAATAGCCACAATCATGTACTGAATACTCCGAACTACCCTTGGGTGTAAAGTAGCCTCATTGAAATCGACATCGGAATCAGAGTTCGTGTCTGTATCTGTATCTACCATCTGGGTAAATGAACGTTTCTGTGACCCTGAGGGGGTCTGTACCTGAAACAAAGGGTCCTCCATGGATTTCCTCCATGTTTGTGTCTGAGAATCAGATTTATCCAGCCTCTTAGACAATAAAGCCACATTTGCATTCAGTGTACTCAACATATTCACCCAATCAGCAGTCGGCTGTGCTGACAGAGTCATTCCCAAATCCTTTTCTGCGCCCCCAGTAACTTCCTCTGGGGAGGAACCCTCAGCCTCAGACATGTCGACACATAGTACCGACACACCCACACCGGCCAAAACAAGGGGACAGACCCACAGGGAAGCCTGTAGAGAGAAACACAGAGGGAGTATGCCAGCTCACACCCCAGCACCCATATACTACAAAGCAATAATATATGAGGTTAGCGCTGCCATATAACAAGAAAAAGCACCAGATTACATGTGCCCCCCCCCCCCCCCCCCCGTTTTGCTCCCTTGTTACTTGGAAGGAGCTTGGAGGTCCGGGCCAGCGTCTCTGCAGCGGCTGTGGAGAAAATGGCGCTGGAGAGCTGTGCGCTAAGCCCCGCCCCTTCTCGGCGCGCTGTAGTCCCGCTCAAATTTGAAATTTTTAAACTGGTGGGGGTATTGGTGGGGGGTGCCTTCTGCCAGGTAAATTGACCCTCAGTAACTGCTGCCCAGGGCGCTCCCCCCCAGCGCCCTGTAAGTGCCGTTGGTGATGTGTGTGGGAGCATGGAGCGCAGCGCTATCGCTACGCTGTACCGTTACTGAAGTATTCTGCCGTCTGATGTCTTCTGTTGTTCTAATACTCACCCGGCTTCTTTCTTCTGGCTTCTGTGAGGGGGGTGCCGGCGCGGCTCCGGGAACAAGCAGCTAGGCGAACCAAGTGATTGAACCCTCTGGAGCTAATGGTGTCCAGTAGCCTAAGAAGCAGAGCCCTTAACTAAGAAGAAGTAGGTCTGAGGTCTCCCTGAAAATAAAAAAGCTTAACATAAGTATTTTCCGGAGAAACTCAGGAGAGCTCCCCTAGTGTGTGTCCAGTCACTCCTGGGCACAGAGTCTAACTGAGGTCTGGGGGTGGGGCATAGAGGAAGGAGCCAGTTCACACCCAGTAAAAGTCTTTTTAGTGTGCCCATGTCTCCTACGGATCCCGTCTATACCCCATGGTCCTTTTGGAGTCCCCAGCATCCTCTAAGATGTAAGAGAAAATATAAAGCCACGGAAGAGCCCCCAAACTGTAAAAGTTGACAATAATAGGATTTTGGTTACCTACCAGTAAATCCTTTTCTCGTAGTTTGTAGAGGATGCTGGGTTCCACATTAGTACCATGGGGTAAAGACTGGTCCACCAGGAGCCATTGGCACCTTAAGAGTTTGAGATTGTGGGCTGGCTCCTCCCTCTATGCCCCTCCTCCTACCGAGGAGACGGACATCTTCGAGAGAAGGATTATACACAGATAGTGGCGAGATGCATACCAGCTCACACATACAAGGCACATCAAGCTAACTAGCTTGAACTACTCAGCAACTGCTGAAACATTACTTACCAAGTAACAATGCAGTACATAACTAAACAAAGATGTACTGAACCAGATAATAGTTGCAGGAAAACGAAGCGCTGGGCGGGCGCCCAGCATCCTCTATGGACTACGAGAAAAGGATTTACCGGTAGGTAACCAAAATCCTATTTTCTCTTACGTCCTAGAGGATGCTGGGGTCCACATTAGTACCATGGGGATGTACCAAAGCTCCCAGAATGGGAGGGAGAGTGCAGAGGCTCCTGCAGAACTGATCGACTGAACTTCAGATCATCAGAGGCCAAAGTAACGAACTTGTAAAACTTTGCAAACGTGTTCGACCCAGACCAAGTTGCAGCTTGGCAAAGTTGCAATGCCGAGACATCCCGAGCAGCCACCCAGGAAGACCCCACCTTACGAGTAGGGTGGGCCTTAACAGATTTTGGACACGGCAATCCTGCCGTAGAATAAGCGTGCTGGATAGTGAACCTAATCCAGCGAGAGATCGTCTGCTTAGAAGCAGGACACCCAATTTTCTTGGGATCATACAGGACAAAGAGTCCGACTTTCTGTGACGAGAAGTTCTCTTCACATATATCTTCAGAGCCCTCACAACAGCCAAGGACTTTGATGTAATTGAGGAGTCAGTAGCCACTGACACCACAATAAGTTGGTTGATATGAAATGCCGACACAACCTTCGGAAGGAACTGCTGACGTGTCCGGAGCTCAGCTCTATCTTCGTGGAAGATCAAGTAAGGGCTTTTACAGGATAAATCCCAGAATTTTGAAACACGTCTAGCAGAAGCTAAGGCCAACAACGTGACAGCCTTCTATGTAAGTAATTTGACCTCAACCTCCTGTAGAGGCTCAAACCAATCCGACTGGAGGAACTGCAACACCACGTTAAGGTTCCAAGGTGCAGTAGGTGGTACAAAGGGAGGATGGATGTGCAGAACTCCCTTCAAAAAAGTCTGAACCTCAGTGAGGGCAGCCAATTGTTTCTAGAAGAAAATGGATAGGGCCGAAATCTGGACCTTCCCAGATCCCAACCTCAGTACCATATCCACACCTGCTTGCAGGAAGAGGAGAAAACGTCCGAGTTGAAACTCCACCGTAGGAAACTTCTTGGATTCACACCAAGAGACATATTTTTTCCAAATACGATGGTAATGTTTAGACGTTACCCCTTTCCTAGCCTGTATCAGGGTAGGAATGACCTTCGGAATGCCCTTCCGAGCAAGTATCAAGCGCTCAACTTCCATGCCGTCAAACGTAGCCGCGGTAAGTCTTGATAGGCGAACGGCCCCTGCTGCAGCAGGTCCTCCCGAAGAGGAAGAGGCCTCGGCTCTTCCTTCAAGAGATTCAGAAGGTCCGCATACCAAGCCCGCCTTGGCCAGTCTGGAGCAATGAGGATCGCTTGAACTCTTGTTCTCCTTATGAGCTTTAGAACTCTTGGAATGAGTGGAAGTGGTGGAAACACGTACACCGACTGGAACACCCACGGAGACACCAGGGCGTCCACTGCCACTGCTTGTGGGTCCAACGACCTGGAACAATAGCGCCGGAGCTTCTTGATGAGATGAGAGGCCATCATGTCTATTTGGGGTAACCCCCAAAGGTCTGTTATTTCCTTGAACACCTCCGGATGGAGACCCCACTCCCCTGGATGGAGATTGTATCTGCTGAGAAAGTCTGCTTCCCAGTTGTCTACTCCCGGAATGAAGATTGCTGAGAATGCCAAAGCGTGTCTTTCTGCCCAGAGGATGAGTCTTGTCACCTCCGACATTGCAGCTCTGCTCTTCGTTCCGCCTTGTCGGTTTATGTAGGCTACTGTCGTTACATTGTCCGACTGCACTTGAATGGCCCGATTTCTTAGAAGATGGGCCGCCTGAAGAAGACCGTTGTAGACAGCTCTTAGTTTCAGGATGTTGATGGGCAGGCCGGCTTCCAGACTTGACCACCTTCCTTGGAAAGTTACTCCTTGAGTGACTGCTCCCCAGCCCCAAAGATTCGCATCCATGGTTAGAAGGACCCATTCCTGAATCCCGAACCTGCGGCCCTCCATAAGGTGAGGCAATTGTAGCCACCAGAGGAGCGAAATCCTGGCTTTCGGCGACAGACTTATTCTCTGGTGCATGTGGAGATGAGATCCTGACCACTTGTCCAGGAGATCCAGTTGGAAGGCCCGAGCGTGGAACCTCCCGTACTGGAGAGCCTATTAAAAGGCCACCATCTTTCCCAACAGGCGAATGCATTGATGAACCAACACCCGGGCTGGCTTCTGGACATCCAGGACAATTGTTTGTATCACCAACGCCTTCTCCTGCGGAAGAAACACCCTCTGCACTTCTGTGTCTAGGATCATTCCCAGAAAGGACAACCTCTGGATTGGTTCCAAATGTGACTTTGGAAGGTTCAGAATCCAACCGTGGATCTTGAGGAGGCGGGTTGTGAGAACAATGGACTGCAGCAGCTTCTCCTTGGACGATGCCCTTATCAGCAGATCGTCCAGATATGGAATAATGTTCACCCCTTGTTTGCGGAGGAGAACCATTAGCTCTGCTATCACCTTGGTAAACACCCTTGGTGCTGTGGAGAGGCCGAATGGCAGGGCCTGGAACTGGAAATGACAGTCCAGTAATGCGAAACGGAGATAAGCCTGATACGGCAGCCAGATCGGAATGTGTAGGTATGCATCCTTGATATCCAGGGATACCAGGGATTCCCCCTCTTCCAGACCTGATATCTCCGCCCTGAAAGACTCCATTTTGAGCTTGATCTCCTTTAGAAAGGGGTTCAATGATTTTAGGTTCAAAATGGGCCTGACCGAACCATCCGGTTTCGGTACCATGAAAAGGTTCGAATAGTAACCTGTGGTTTGCGAATGAGGAGGAACTGGCATAATGACCTGTGCCTCCACCAACTTTTGGACAGCTTCTTGTAGGACAGTGCTGTCTGCCAGCAGAGCTGGTAAGCCTGATTTGAAAAAATGATGAGGACGGAGACTTTGAAATTCCAACCTGTATCCCTGGGATACAATATCTATCACCCAGGGATCCAGGCCAGATGATACCCAGACGTGACTGAATTGTCTGAGTCTCACTCCCACTGGCCCCACCTCCAGGCCGTGTGGTCCACTGTCATGCGGAGGACTTTGGCGTACCTGAAGCAGGCTTTTGTTTCAGGGAACCTGCAGCGGCAGGTTTCTTGGACTTAACTCGACATCCCCTAAAGAAGGTATTGGACGGTTTGGCCTTTCTAGGCTTGTTAGGCCTTTTTTGCTGAAAAAGAGATGGATTTCTTCGGAGCAGGTGCAGCTGAGGGAAGAAACGGAGACTTACCCGCTGTAGCCGTGGATATCCACGCGTCTAAAGCTTCCCCAATTGGAGCCTGACCTGTATAGGGTAGGGACTCCACACTCTTTCTGGATTCCGCATCGGTCGACCACTGGCGCAGCCACAGTCCCCGACGAGCTGAAACAGACATGGAAGAGATTCCCGCAGCCATGGAACCCAGGTCTTTCATGGATTCTACCATAAAACCTGCTGAATCATGAATGTTGCGTAAATATAATTCAACATTACCCTTATCCATCGTATCCAAATCCTCTAGTAAGGTAGCCGACCACTTTACTATAGCCTTTGCAATCCATGCACTAGCAATAGTGGGACGTAATATGGCCCCTGAAGCAGTGTACATTGATTTAAGTGTGTTATCGATTTTTCGATCAGCCGGCTCCTTTAAGGCGGTAGATCCTGGAACAGGTAAAACCACCTTCTTTGAGAGTCTGGACACAGATGCATCAACAATCGGCGGGTTTTCCCATTTTTTCCTATCTCCTCAGGGAAAGGAAACGCCACCTGTACCCGTTTAGGGATATGGAATTATTTCTCAGGGTTTTCCCATGCTTTCTCAAATATAGCATTCAATTCCTTTGACGCAGGGAAGATTAGCAAGGCTTTTTTTATTTTCAGTGAAAATAGCCTCCTCAACCTGCTGAGGTGTGGTATCATTAATATTCAACACATCCCTGATAGCCTCTGTCATCAATTGCACCCCCATTGCAAGAGATGCGGACCCCCGCAACACATCCCCATCACCGTCTGTGGTGTCAGAATCGGTATCCGTGTCATCCTGCCTGACATGCACAAGCGCACGTTTGTGGGCGTATATAGCGGAGCGTCCCGAGCTACCAGAATCGGGCCATACTGCCATAGAGTTCTTAATACCTGGGTTGCAGATTCATTACTTGCAACCCTGTCAGAAGTCTGAGAAATCCAAGATTTGATAGAGGAAAACCACTCAGGCTCCCTTGCAGGTATCTGCGCTAAACCAGTACTATCCTGATTACACGGAATGGGATCATCCTGGGAGGACAAATCCTGTGCAGCATCTGACACAGTGTCTCTGGACATGGCTAAAGGAGACCACCAAACACTCTACACACACACAGGTGACGGCAGACGGAGTTTCCCCCCCAAGAATGGCAAGAGAGACACAGAGATTGGAGCCAACCCACACACAGTGCTTTTACCAAAGGGAGGCCCCTTGTCAGCGCTGACTGTGCACCTTAATAGGATACACAGTCGTATTGCAGCCTCCCCCCCCCCCCCCCCCCCCTCCTACAACCCCCTGGTACCGTTTACAGATAGCTGGAGTTTCTGTGGAGGGACCTGATTCTCCTTGTCAGCGCTGTGCAGGCAGGAAACTGGCGCTGAACACTGCTGGGTCCGCTCTGAAGAGAAGCTCCGCCCCCTTAATGGCGCTGTCTTCCCGCTCTTCTTCAGATTATACTGGCCTGAGGATTTAGTGCTGGCTGAGATCCGGGGAACCCGACAGGCTTCTGGACCAGTGTAGGGTGTCGCGCTGGCACAAGGCGCCCCTCACAGCACCGCACCATGTACCGCTGAGCCATCCCCGGAGCGCAGTAAATACTGCACTCCTACCCTGTGCCACCATCTTCACACCAACCCCCCGCTTGCTAGGGGGGTCGGTGTCTCACTCGCCATCGATTCTTCAGCTCTTCAAGGAGGTGGCGGCATGCTGCTGGTGCGAGCGGTCCCCTGTGGCGGAGAACGATCAGACCCCTCTGGAGCTCAGTGTCCGGTCAGCTGAGACAGTGGCTCAGACCCCGCAGGGCGGACACTGCTCCCTCCCTCAGTCCCTTGCTGCAGGGAGGCTGTTGCCATTTGCCTCCCTGTAAAATAATACATTCTAAAAAACATTTTTACCAGGAAAACTCTGGAGATCTCCCCTAGCTGTGACCGGCTCCTCTGGGCACATTTTCTAAACTGAGTCTGGTAGGAGGGGCATAGAGGGAGGAGCCAGCCCACACCCTCAAACTCTTAAAGTGCCAATGGCTCCTGGTGGACCCGTCTATACCCCATGGTACTAATGTGGACCCTAGGACGTAAGAGAAATAAAAAAATCAGTGCAATCGTTAATGTAACCGGACACAACTCTGATGAGAAGTGCGGCACTTTACCTTAAATAAACACGTTACAAGTGTACTGCGCCCCAACTCTCACCACTACAATCCATTCTGAATGTAGCGGCGAGGCTTATCTTCCTCGCTAGAAGTTCATCGTCTGCAGATCCACTCTGTCAGTCCCTCCATTGGTTACCTGTACTCTACCGCATTCAATATAAAATACTTTTATTCACACACAAGGCCATTAACCAAACTACACCAACGTACATCACTTCGCTTATCTCAAAATATCTCCCAACCCTACCTCTTCGCTCCTCACAAGACCTGCATCTCTTATCCACACTCATTACTCGCTCCCACTCACGATTGCAGGACTTTCATCGGGCTGCACCCACTCTGAGGAATGCCCTACCACGCACAATAAGACTCTCATCTAGTCTCCAAACCTTCAAGCGTTCCCTGAAAACTCACCTCTTTAGGCAAGCATATCAAATTCCAGAACCGCCCACATAACTTTCATAAACCTTCCTGTCAAATTGCATCCACTCTGTACAGTCCACACATATCCTCACGTCTTCTCATTCTATGCAAAATAGATAGCATCTTTCCTTGTGTACACATGCCTATTTCCCTATGGATTGTAAGCTTGCGAGCAGGGCCTTCCTACCTCTATGACTGTTTGTTATCACTCAGTTTGTTATTGTTATTTCAAATTGTAAAGCGAAACGGAATTTGCTGCGCTATATAAAAAACGGTTAATAAATAAATAATACATTTAATAAAGAGAAAAGGGGAAAACAGATGCAGTATGCAGCAACAATTGATCAAACAATAAACACACGTATACAGAGAAATGCAAGTACAGTGTAATAATAATAATAATACACCAATAAGAACTTACAGGTAACAGACCAAACTCATACGCAGGCCACAGTCATTAGCAGATAACAGCGATGATTTGAGATAAGAGATCTAATGCTTACTGTGGCTTCTCCTATATTTATACAGGATTTCCAATTCCCACCGTGCAGTGGAGGATGCACTGCTACAATTGGTCAGTAAAGTACAAAGGCCCTCATTCCGAGTTGATCGCTCGCTAGCAGTTTTTAGCAGCCGTGCAAACGCTATGTCGCCTCCCACTGGGAGTGTATTTTAGCTTAGCAGAAGTACGAACGAAAGGATTGCAGAGCGGCTACAAAATAATTTTGTGCATTTTCAGAGTAGCTTCAGACCTACTCAGAGCTTGCGATCACTTCAGACTGTCCAGTTCCAGATTTGACGTCACAGGGCCGCCCAGCGTTCGGCCAGCCACGCCTGCGTTTCCCCAGGCACGCCTGCGTTTGTATATGACACGCCTGCGTTTTTCAGCACACTCCCTGAAAACGGTCAGTTACCTCCCAGAAACGCCCACTTCATGTCAATCACTCTGCGGCCAGCAGTGCGACTGAAAAGCTTAGCTAGACCTTGTGTACAAAACCATCGGCTGTTGTGAAAGTACATTGCGTGTGCACATTGCGCCGCATACGCATAAGTGACGCTTTTTTGACTGACCGCTGCGCAGCGACCGAAAACAGCTAGCGAACAACTCGGAATGACCACCAAAGTTTCAAATCTTGATAGTCCATTGGTCCCCTTCAAAGGTATGGTCTTCAGGAATGCGACTGTTACTGTCCTCAGGGTCTCACCAGACAACTAGTTTCTGTGTACCTAATTACTTATTCATATTATGTTCACATATCTGATACTTGCTAATATCTTGCGAATGCAACATGCTACGGTCTTTTCGCTACTACCAGATATTAGCTAATGAACCGACGATCATTTTGATACCAGACATGGGGAGATAATATGTCCCTGTGTCTATAAGCATTATTGCGCAATTGTCACTGTTACACATGTGTTACAATATATATATAAACAGTGTGTTGGGTAGATGGTGCCTATGTGTATATTATCTGTAAGTAAGACATATTTGCTATGTGTTACAGTATAATATTTATTAACAAATGCATTTTCTACCGTATTGTGCACAGTAACTCGCCGTTACGGTCATTCGCACCCTACCATATTACCTATAGCATGGGTATTTGACGCATGCATCGTAGACGCGTCCTTTAGTGAATGCCATAATATATTATAAATTTCGAAACATGCAATTTGACTTTGACATTGTCCAGCTCCTTTTCCTAAACAGATATAGGTCCTGATTCTGAGTTGCACATAAGACTGACTGCAGCCGCATCTAGCCATTTTCCACATATTGCACATACGCCCCTGGCAGTTATGCCAATGTCCGCACAATTCAGAGTCGTACAGATCACAGCCATTTCTCTGCAGCCATACAGTTGTCAACCAGCATTTCTAGGTGGCAACTGGTCAGCAACAATTCAAATGCACACAACAGAACGGGTTTGGGAGTGTGTCATTGTTTGTCACTGGTGTGTAGCCAGTTCAGGAAGCCAAATTCACACAGAACTCCTGTACCTACAGCAGCATGGGATAGGTGCAAGTGCCAATGATAATATGGCTGTTTCCACTTACAAATTTGTTTTCACATTTACAGAGAAATGTGATCATTATCAGGATTAGGGTTCCCTTGACTGGGCTTTGGCTCAAGTTCAGAACATGGGACCTCCTGGGCTGGCATAGCTAAACTGCCTCAGAGCACTACCCACGTGGACATCTGTTGGGAATAGAACCTTGTGGTGAGCGCAGCATTAGCAACCATTCCTGATGCATGGCGAGTGATACGAGTCCTCTAGGGTGCGCGTTTTAATGTTCTGAACATGTTTAATGACGTTCTGAAGCAATTTAGCTATGCTAACCCAGGGGGTTCCATGTTCTGAACTTGAACCCTGGGCTTCTTTTTCCTGGTAATGTTATTTTAATACGTCAAAATCAAAAAATCACCGTCATAGCTTTTGTTTTCTGTACTTGGCGTTCTTAGCATTTATGCTATACAGGTTGAGTATCCCATATCCAAATATTCCGAAATACGGAATATTCCGAAATACTGACTTTTTTGAGTGAGAGTGAGATAGTGAAAACTTCGTTTTTTGATGACTCAATGTACACAAACTTTGTTTAATACACAAAGTTATTACAAATATTGTATTAAATGACCTTCAGGCTGTGTATATAAGGTGTATATGAAACATAAATGAATTGTGTGACTGTAGACACACTTTGTTTAATGCACAAAGTTATAAAAAATATTGGCTAAAATGACCTTCAGGCTGTGTGTATAAGGTGTATATGAAACATAAATGCATTATGTGCTTATATTTTAGGTCCCATCACCATGATATCTCATTATGGTATGCAATTATTCCAAAATACGGAAAAATCCGATATCCAAAATACCTCTGGTCCCAAGCATTTTGGATAAGGGATACTCAACCTGTATCATATATCATAGCGTTCTAAGCGGTAGATGTATTAACCTGGAGAAGGCATGAGGAAGTGATAAACCAGTGATATGTGTACGGTGATAAAGGCACCAGCCAATCAGCTCCAATATGTAAATTAACAGTTAGGATCTGATTGGCTGGTGCCTTTATCACCTTGCACATATCACTGGTTTATCACTTCCTTATGCCTTCTCCAGGTTAATACATCTGCCCCTGAGTGCAATTTCTGACAGGAGAGACAAGTAGAGAGCAGGAAATATGGAAATCTGATGTGGAAACACCAGCACCATGAGATTACAACCAGGCACTGTCCATATTTCTATTATTAGGAAAATGTTGTTAAAATGCGGCTGCAGCAGATATGCATTCTAATGGCACAGCCTTCCTACCCCCACACAGATAACGCAGGCAATGCCTATCACACATGGATATTATTATCCTCTCATGGCGTAGGAGGACCCCAGATTGGCAGCTGCCCCTCCCCTCCTCCCCGGGCAGGCTGGCAGCATCACATCACATCACACCCCGTCCTGCCCGGCCGCAGCTGTGACTCCCGCGAGAGCTGCCGAGCCGCTTCTTCCATACAAGGAGATGTGTCAGCCACAGCCCGTGACGTCACCACCCCGGAATGCGCCCCTCCCTCTGTTTCGGGCTGTACCACTGGCACAGCTGAGGGGGGCGGCAATATTGCTGTCATACACGCCAGACTTAACTGAGTGTCAGAACATGCCACCTATACAGTAGACTGTGTATATAGCAGAGTCTACTGTGCCGTGATGGAAGTTGTTACCGTGTGATGTTCTCCTGCCGCCGCGTTGAGTGGTTCGGTCCATCCGCTGCCTGTGGCGAGAAATGCGGAAGTGAGTGTGTAGGGGCGTGGCTGTGTGAGGCTGGGTGTTGGTCGCTGCTGGTATAGGAGCGAGGTGATATAACGTCTGTGTGATACAACAGCAGCAGCACAGCCGCCACCGAGCCTCTCTTCTCTCCTGTGTGCGGTAAGTGCCAGGGTTGGCGGGTGCCGGCGTATCATGTCAGCACTGGGCTGCGGGTTACCAGGGAGAAGTTGGGGGGTGCTCGGCGTTACATCTGGCCCGCAGGCGCTCTCATCGCGCTGATCACCCTCCACGGCCGAGCCAGTGTATGCAGGCGCTGTACCTGGGCCTTGGCGGCATTACGTGGCTATGGGGTTGTTGTTCCATACGCTGACTGTATCGCTGTACTCTGAGGTAGAAGGGATGACGCCTGCCTCCGACAGGTGTGAAACCACAAGACCCATCATGCCCTGCAAAAGAGATCCTGGCTGTGATTGCTGGTGCTTGTCGTCCCTCCCCCCCAATGTTCAGGTGGTGAGCTGTGTATGGTGACTGATGGCTGTAGTTATTATGTTGCGGATTGTCTGTCATTTGATATAATTAGTATAATATGATGAATCTGTTATTGGGAAGCTACAAAGTTCTCTTATATCCCCTGTTACCATGTCCCCCACCCCCTGTGCTGCCCCGGGTGTCCACTGATGGGAGCTGTGTTGGATCAGACTCAGCCTATGGAGGATGCTGCACTGGGGCAGGGATTTCCGGGACTGATTACAGTGGCCTGTGAGGCACCATACAGCAGTGCTTCCAAAATAGCACCTTACAGTATCTAATTTATTTCATGTCGGCAATAGGCCTAATGTGTTATTGAGAAGTTCATGTCAGCAATGATTCAGTTAAGTAACTGCTTGTCATTCTTGAGTTCAATATGTGGTGGCAGACAGGGTTCTGCTTGTTTGTCCACATATTTGGTTGTGAATAGGCAAAATCGGGGCTGGTGGCTGCCAATAGCATGGACTAAAGTCTGTGGCACCTTAGAGTTGCAAACCGCTGCCATACAGTACATACATAAAGCAGAGTAATAATCCATATGCATTGCTTATTGGTATTTTACATGTATACAGCTATAAGCCTGCACCAGCTGAAATCACTGTCCTTGTGTTAGTATAGAAACAGCTGGATCTGCAACCAGTTGGGCAAAACTTGCATTTAGTAGTAAAGTTGTTGAAAAGTTCTAGCAAAGTCCCCAAAGGAAGAGAACACTTCATATTGTTTTGGAACATCACCGTTTTGCACTGTACGGTGTGTGTATATGCAGCAGCTGCTTAATATAAAATGCACCCTGGGAGAGCATCAGTAACTCCATTATCATGTCACTTTTTGTTTGTGATGGGCATGGCCTGATCACTGGTACACGGATCATAGAGAACTTCAAATAAAATGTGCCATGGCCCCACCTAAAGGGAAGATGTTAGAACACGGGATAGTGTTGCAATGTCAGAGACTGAAAGCCATCCAAATTGAATCCATATGTTCTCCACCAAAGAGTTGCACAATTTAGTTGCTGTTGTGTGTTTTTTTTTTTTTTTTGTTTGTTTGGTTTTACTCAATGTTGATATTTGGAGGGTTTTTATTGATTCGATACATTGCTGGGAATATCAAGATCTTTAATGTTTCTACCTTATCCCTATGTGTGGGGGAATTATTAGTTATGTTTGCGGAATAATCTTGGATGTTGCACCTATTGTAATGAGATAAGTATTAGATGCAAGTTAAACAAAGTGTGGATAACTAAAGTAAACTTTTTTTTCATTGAACATTGCTAACCTGAAGCTAGCCTCATCTATCTGTCTATATCTGGTGATATGACAAACCTGGCATTCCAATGAGGGGGAAGGGACCACAATAGGATGAGCTCAAGTTGTAAAATAGCTCCTGATCTCATTATGGGCACACTGGCCAAGAAAGCTATGGTTCTGCATGTAATGATGGTGGCATAATGCCAGCAAATACTTGGCATAATCTGAGGGGGTAGGTGTTGTATGATTAACTTTGTATTTATCATTGCCACAAAGGTTTTTTTTTTTTTTTAATCATTTGATAGTGTTAAATAAAATTTGAGTTGCTCCAGAATAGTCCCTGTCTAGAAATACAGTAAATGTAGGTTATTTTCTCATATTTTGGAGATATTTTGTTAAAGGCTGAGGGGTCACTTCATTTAGTTTTGATGTGCTGCATGCTTGTCATATACAGATGTGTCCTTGTATATCTTTGCTGCAGTCACACCAAACATCCCCTGTTGGCACGTCAGGTTGTGTGAGAATCTTCTATAGTCCTTCTTCCTTTTTTCATTTTCTTTTTTTTGCTAAAAAATGCATCTTGGTCATAATGCAACATGACTAGTACACACAGACTGTGCTGATTAATTTAATGACACTTGTATATCTGTGTGAGTCTTTGAATCTGTACACAAAGTGATACAATGTAGCAGCTGCAGCTCTGTCATACACACAATATGCAAGTGTCATATATCAAATTAATCAGTACGGTCTACTTGTGCGTCCTTGCCGCATTTAAGTTGCGACTAAGATGCATTTTCGGCAAAAAAAGCCACCCGATGCTGGCAGAGTTGCACGGAATGTGGAGGCTTAGTCGGCCAGTCATCTCATGCTGCATGGCAAATTGAGGTTAGATGTATGAGGACACATCTGTAGTAACAACTACATTGCCAAATAGGAGGCTGTGTAACTTATATATTCCGGAATGCTATACAGAGGCGCTTCTCATGTAACTGAATAAGCCCCTATGTCAGTGGTTCTCAAACTGGGTGCCTCTGGACACATGCAGGGGTGCCTTGGGTTGGTGGTCAAGGACCAATTCAAATTATATATGGTCAATGTAATGGGCAAAACCAGTACTGGTAGCTGCCAATCCTAAAATATGTGGACAAACAAGCAAATTTTGTCCCCCACCACATAATTAAACCTAAGGATGACATATAAATACAATTTACTTTGTTTAATATTTCTTTCTAATCTTCTCAGTAAGAAACTTTTTTGGCCTGGGGTGCCATGAAAAAAAATCAGATAGTTTAGGGCGCCATGATTCAAAGTTTGTGAACCACTGTTCTAAGTATTAAATTTGCTTTCATTTTACTATAGCCACATTTTGTCACACATTAATACAATTTACATTTATACTAGATATATGCTCATTTATTCTGGTGAGCATTTCAAAGAAACACACTGAAAATAAATTTGCGTTTAAACAGGTTTCCATGATATACTAGCATAAAACATATCAAAGGCAGTGATCTGGCCCCAGGAGTTTTGTTGCCAATCATATTCCTCCTTCACAAGATGGCTCATGCACAGTCTGTTTCAAATCTCCCTGCTGTAAATGCTTTGAACATGCTTTACGATGTAAGCATGGGGATACTATTTTCTCTAACGTCCTAAGTGGATGCTGGGGACTCCGTAAGGACCATGGGGATTAGCGGCTCCGCAGGAGACTGGGCACAACTATAAAGAAAGCTTTTAGACTACTGGTGTGCACTGGCTCCTCCCACTAAGACCCTCCTCCAGACTTCAGTTAGATTCTTGTGCCCGGCTGAGCTGGATGCACACTAGGGGCTCTCCTGAGCACCTAGAAAGAAAGTATATTTAGGTTTTTTATTTTACAGTGAGATCTGCTGGCAACACTCACTGCAGCGAGGGACTAAGGGGAGAAGAAGCGAACCTACCTAACAGGTGGTAGTTTGGGCTTCTTGGGCTACTGGACACCATTAGCTCCAGAGGGATCGACCGCAGGACCCGACCTTGGTGTTCGTTCCCGACCGCGCCGCCGTCCCCCTTACAGAGCCAGAAGCAACGAAGAGGTCCGGAAAATCGGTGGCAGAAGACTTCGGTCTTCACCAAGGTAGCGCACAGCACTGCAGCTGTGCGCCATTGCTCCTCATGTACACCTCACACTCCGGTCACTGATGGGAGCTGGGGGGGGGGGCCCTGAGGGCAATATATGACACCTTGGCTGGCAAATATACATCATATATAGTCCTAGAGGCTATATAGATGTAAAATTACCCCTGCCAGTATTCCAGAAAAAGCGGGAGAAAGTCCGCCGAAAAGGGGGAGGGGCTTCTCCCTCAGCACACTGGCGCCATTTTTCCCTCAGTTCCGCTGGAAGGAAGCTCCCTGGCTCTCCCCTGCAGTCTGAACACTACAGAAGGGTAAAAAAAGAGAGGGGGGGCACTAAATTTAGGCGCAGTATAGAATATATATATATATATATATATATATATATATATATATATATATATATATATATATATATATATATATATGTATATATGCAGCTATAAGGGAAAACACTCATTGATAGTGGGATCCCTGTGTTATATAGCGCTCTGGTGTGTGCTGGCATACTCTCTCTCTGTCTCCCCAAAGGGCTTTGTGGGGTCCTGTCCTCTGTCAGAGCATTCCCTGTGTGTTTGCGGTGTCGGTACGGCTGTGTCGACATGTTTGATGAGGAGGCTTATGTGGAGGCGGAGCAAATGCCTGTAAACGTGATGTCACCCCCTGCGGGGTCGACACCTGAGTGGATGGTGCTGTGGAAGGACTTACGCGACAGTGTCGACTCCTTGCATAAAAGGTTTGACGACATACCTATTGTGGGACAGCCGGCTTCTCAGCCTGTGCCTGCCCAGGCGTCTCAAAAGCCATCAGGGGCTCTAAAACGCCCGCTACCTCAGATGGCTGACACAGATGTCGACACGGATACTGACTCCAGTGTCGACGACGATGAGACTAATGTAACTTCCAGTAGGGCCACACGTTACATGATTGAGGCAATGAAAAATGTGTTGCACATTTCTGATGTTACCCCCGGTACCACAAAAAAGGGTATAATGTTTGGAGAGAAAAAACTACCAGTAGCTTTTCCTCCATCTGAAAAGTTAAATGAAGAGTGTGAAGAAGAGTGGGCTTCCCCTGATAAAAAGCTGGTAATTTCTAAGAGGTTACTAATGGCGTACCCTTTCCCGCCAGAGGATAGGTCACGCTGGGAAACTTCCTCTAGGGTGGATAAAGCGCTCACACGCTTGTCAAAGAAGGTGGCACTACAGTCTCCGGATACGGCCGCCCTGAAGGAATCTGCTGATAGAAAGCAGGAGGCTATCCTGAAATCTATATATACACACACAGGTGTTATACAGCCTGGATGTGCAGTGCTGCTGCTGCGTGGTCAGATTCCCTGTCAGAAAATATAGATAACCTAGACAGGGACACTATATTGCTAAACGTAGAGCATATAAAAGACGCACTTTTATACATGAGGGATGCACAGAGGGATATTTGCCGGCTGGCATCCAAAATTAGTGCAATGTCCATTTCTGCCAGGAGAGGGTTATGGACTCGGCAGTGGACAGGAGATGCAGATTCCAAACGACACATGGAAGTTCTGCCTTATAAGGGTGAGGAGTTGTTCGGGAATGGTCTCTCGGACCTCGTTTCCACAGCAACAGCTGGGAAGTCTACATTTTTACCCCATGTTCCCTCACAACCAAAGAAAGCACCGTATTATCAGGTACAGTCCTTTCGGCCCAATAGGGGCAAGCGGGTTAAAGGCGCGTCCTTTCTGCCCAGAGGCAGAGGTAGGGGAAAGAAGCTGCAGCATACAGCCAGTTTCCAGGAGCAAAAGTCCTCCCCCGCTTCCTCTAAGTCCACAGCATGACGCTGGGGCTTCACAGGCGGAGCCAGGTACGGTGGGGGCCCGTCTCAAAAACGTCAGCAATCAGTGGGCTCGCTCACGGGTGGATCCCTGGATCCTTCAAGTGGTATCTCAGGGGTACAAGCTGGAATTCGAGACGTCTCCCCCCCGCCGTTTCCTAAAATCTGCCTTGCCAACCACTCCCTCAGGCAGGGAGGCAGTATTACAGGCAATTCACAAGCTATATTCACAACAAGTGATAGTGAAGGTGCCCCTGCTTCAACAAGGAAGGTGTTACTATTCCACAATGTTTGTGGTACCGAAACCGGACGGTTCGGTGAGACCCATTTTAAATTTAAAATCCTTGAACACATATATAAAAAAATTAAAGTTCAAGATGGAATCGCTCAGGGCGGTTATTGCAAGCCTGGACGAGGGGGATTACATGGTATCACTGGACATCAAGGATGCTTACCTACATGTCCCCATTTACCATCCTCACAAGGAGTACCTCAGATTTGTGGTACAAGATTGTCATTACCAATTCCAGACGTTGCCGTTCGGTCTATCCACGGCTCCGAGGGTCTTTACCAAGGTAATGGCCGAAATGATGATACTCCTTCGAAAGAAGGGAGTTTTAATTATCCCGTACTTGGACGATCTCCTGATAAAGGCGAGGTCCAGAGAGCAATTGTTGGTAGGGGTAGCACTATCTCAGGAAGTGCTACAACAGCACAGCTGGATTCTAAACATTCCAAAGTCACAGCTGGTCCCTACGACACGTCTGCTGTTCCTAGGGATGGTTCTGGACACAGAACAGAGAAAAGTGTTTCTCCCGGAGGAGAAGGCCAAGGAGCTGTCATCTCTAGTCAGATGCCTCCTAAAGCCAAAACAGGTGTCGGTGCATCACTGCACGCGGATCCTGGGAAAAATGGTAGCTTCCTACGAAGCGATTCCATTCGGCAGGTTTCATGCAAGAACCTTTCAGTGGGACCTGTTGGACAAGTGGTCCGGATCGCATCTTCAGATGCATCGTCTGATAACCCTGTCTCCAAGGACAAGGGTGTCTCTGCTGTGGTGGCTGCAGAGTGCTCATCTTCAAGAGGGCCGCAGATTCGGCATACAGGACTGGGTCCTGGTGACCACGGATGCCAGCCTTCGAGGCTGGGGAGCAGTCACACAGGGAAGAAACTTCCAAGGACTATGGTCAAGTCAGGAGACTTCCCTGCACATAAATATTCTGGAACTGAGGGCCATTTACAATGCCCTAAGTCAGGCAAAACCCCTGCTTCAAAACCAGCCGGTACTGATCCAGTCAGACAACATCACGGCGGTCGCCCATGTAAATCGACAGGGCGGCACGAGAAGCAGGACGGCAATGGCAGAAGCCACAAGGATTCTCCGATGGGCGGAAAATCACGTGTTAGCACTGTCAGCAGTGTTCATTCCGGGAGTGGACAACTGGGAAGCAGACTTCCTCAGCAGGCACGACCTCCACCCGGGAGAGTGGGGACTTCATCCAGAAGTCTTTCAAATGATTGTAAACCGGTGGAAAAAGCCACAGGTGGACATGATGGCGTCCTGCCTAAACAAAAAGCTAGAAAAATATTGCGCCAGGTTGAGAGACCCGCAGGCGATAGCTGTGGACGCTCTAGTAACACCGTGGGTGTACCGATCGGTTTATGTGTTCCCTCCTCTTCCTCTCATACCAAAGGTACTGAGGATAATAAGGAGAAGAGGAGTAAGAACTATACTCATTGTTCCGGATTGGCCAAGAAGAGCTTGGTACCCAGAACTTCAAGAAATGTCAGAGGACCCATGGCCTCTACCGCTCAGACAAGACCTGCTGCAGCAGGGGCCCTGTCTGTTCCAAGACTTACCGAGGCTGCGTTTGACGGCATGGCGGTTGAACACCGGATCCTGAAGGAAAAGGGCATTCCGGAGGAAGTCATTCCTACGCTGATTAAAGCTAGGAAAGAAGTAACCGCAAACCATTATCACCGCATATGGCGGAAATATGTTGCGTGGTGTGAGGCCAGGAAGGCCCCAACGGAGGAATTTCAGCTGGGCCGTTTCCTGCACTTCCTACAGTCAGGGGTGACTATGGGCCTTAAATTGGGTTCCATTAAGGTCCAGATTTCGGCTCTATTGATTTTCTTCCAGAGAGAACTGGCTTCACTACCTGAAGTTCAGACTTTTGTTAAGGGAGTGCTGCATATTCCGCCCCCTTTTGTGTCTCCAGTGGCACCTTGGGATCTCAACGTGGTGTTGGATTTCCTAAAGTCACATTGGTTTGAGCCACTGAAAACCGTGGATTTGAAATATCTCACGTGGAAAGTGGTTATGTTGTTGGCCTTGGCTTCGGCCAGGCGTGTATCAGAATTGGCGGCTTTGTCATGTAAAAGCCCTTATCTGATTTTCCATATGGATAGGGCGGAATTGAGGACTCGTCCCCAGTTTCTCCCCGAAGTGGTATCAGCTTTTCATCTGAACCAACCTATCGTGGTGCCTGCGGCTACAAATGACTTGGAGGCTTCCAAGTTGTTGGATGTAGTCAGGGCCCTAAAAATCTATGTTTCCAGGACAGCTGGAGTCAGAAAGACTGACTCGCTCTTTATCCTGTATGCGCCCAACAAGTTAGGTGCACCTGCTTCAAAGCAGACGATTGCTCGCTGGATCTGTAGTACGATTCAGCTTGCACATTCTGCGGCTGGACTGCCGCATCCTAAATCAGTAAAAGCCCATTCCACGAGGAAGGTGGGCTCTTCTTGGGCGGCTGCCCGAGGGGTCTCGGCTCTTCAACTTTGCCGAGCAGCTACTTGGTCGGGGTCAAACACGTTTGCTAAATTCTACAAGTTTGACACCCTGGCTGAGGAGGACCTTGAGTTTGCTCATTCGGTGCTGCAGAGTCATCCGCACTCTCCCGCCCGTTTGGGAGCTTTGGTATAATCCCCATGGTCCTTACGGAGTCTCCAGCATCCACTTAGGACGTTAGAGAAAATAAGAATTTACTCACCGGTAAATCTTTCTCGTAGTCCGTAGTGGATGCTGGGCGCCCATCCCAAGTGCGGATTGTCTGCAATACTTGTATATAGTTATTGCTTAACTAAAGGGTTATTGTTGAGCCATCTGTTGAGAGGCTCAGTTGTTATCATACTGTTAACTGGGTATTGTATCACGAGTTATACGGTGTGATTGGTGTGGCTGGTATGAGTCTTACCCGGGATTCAAAATCCTTACTTATTGTGTCAGCTCTTCCGGGCACAGTATCCTAACTGAAGTCTGGAGGAGGGTCTTAGTGGGAGGAGCCAGTGCACACCAGTAGTCTAAAAGCTTTCTTTATAGTTGTGCCCAGTCTCCTGCGGAGCCGCTAATCCCCATGGTCCTTACGGAGTCCCCAGCATCCACTACGGACTATGAGAAATAGAATTACCGGTGAGTAAATTCTTATTTTAAAGGGTATTCCGCAGTGTGGGACTACCCCCATGGTTTCCTTATATTTAGTGCATGTCCCTGCTGTCAAAGAAATTAACTGTTTATACCAAAGCCTTTTAGCCAGTTGGGTGCTACGTTACATACGGTTTGAGTCCAAAGCACAGTAAATGCTTTGGACGTCTGCGGCCATCATGCATTTGTCTTCACTGATGGGACAGAGCCTATTTATTATTATTATTATTATTATTATTATTATTATTATTATATAGCACACACACAGAGAATATATGGCCATTCCAATCAGTCCCTACCCCAGTGGAGTTTAAAGTGTGTACACACGGTGAGATTTTTTTTCTTACGATTTTGACTATACAGTCAAAATCATAAGGAAAGTTAGTGCAGGTCGCAAGGTTAAAGTCGCCTTGCAATGCCGATGCGCGGGTCAGTATCGCAAGCCTAGCTAGACTGTGCAGGCAAGTCAATTTGACTAGTATAAAAGATAGTCAAAATTGACACTTAAGCAAAATTGGATAAAGCCAGTATCGCAAGCACAAGCATTATATGCTTGCGATACCGACCTAGTCCCTATCGCACAGTGAGAATCGGGGTTAGCATGAATCTCACTGTGTATGTACCATAACACTGTATATTCCCTACCACATACACACACACTCTCTCTAGGGTTAATTTTTTTTTTTTTTAGCCAATTAACTTACCAGTATTTTTTTGGCTTATGGGAGGAAAACGGAGTACCTGGCGGAAACCCACGCAAGCACAGGGAGAATATACAAACTCCACACATTTAGGAGCATAGTGGGAATCTAACACATGACCATAGTGCTGTGAGGCAGCAACGCTAACCATTACATGGTCCGTGCTATTTAAAGTATAGTGACTGCATTACTTAAGAAAATGTATAGAAACATAAGACAGAATGAAAAATGATTTAGTAGTCTCATTAGTTGTGTATTGTCAACGTTCGTTAAAAACGAGCACTGTATTGCTTTGTGGTAAATACAGAGCAAAGTGATAATTATGTCCCTGGCTTACTCCACCCAAATCTTCCCTAGAGTGTTTACATGTAGATTTAATCTCAAATCTTTTTGTTTTTTGTTTTCCACAATATGTTCCTTTTTTTTTTTTTTTTTTTTTGGTGTGTAAAATGAGTGGGTTAGTGTTCACCAACTGGTGACACAGGAGCAGTATTGAATTGCATGTTCTTCATGCTGTTCCAAAGCGATGAAGTATAATATATAAATAAGTCGGTCCTTCTGTACTGAAATTGCACAGTTATCCTCCCATTCTTTCCATGATGTTATCATACAAGTATATAAAGCTGTTTTATTTTGGTGTCCTGTTTATTGTGGAGAATGTGGCCTTCTAGAGCCAGATGACGGTGATATCAGAAGACTATTTGAAGCTCTAGTCTGATCACTGCCTGTCATTGTCGTTTGGGGATCAGACAGGTAAAGCAGTTTCCTTTCTTATGCCTTTATTACAGGAAGTCTTTCATTTTTACTATGGGTTTAGACTTTATAGTAAGTAGTAAAGTGTGCTGATATAAGTGTACCTACCCTGTCTGGTTTTCTATTCTGTCTTTGTTACTATTTCTAGTATAAAAATGTTTTCAACCATTCTAATATTTTTATTTTTTTATTTTTTTTTATGCTCAATTGATGTGTGAATGCTGTTTGTACATAATGACTGCCGGTTGCTCAGATTACTCAATAATATATAATGTGTGGTCGTTGCAGGACTGTTTGCAGGTATAGGGGTATATTCAATAAGAGTTGAATCCATTCCGACATGCATTTGTCGAAATGGATCCAACAACCCCTATTCAGTAGAGTGGCCAAATCCGACTGTCGGATTTGGGCGGTGTTCGTGCAGCTGTCAGCAGCTCCCCGTGTGTGAGAACCCAGAGCTGCTGGAGCAGCACATCACGGCCGCCCAGTGCCGCGCTGCAGGGAGAGAGGTGTCTGGCCGGGAGACGCCCGTCAAGGTACTTCTCATCTCCGTAGCCTGCCGCACCGCTCCCCGTCTCCTCGCCTCAATCCGACCTTTATTTAAAGTCTGATTGAGATTGTTGGAAAGGGGGCCAAAACCTGTCTGATTTGGCCCCATTTCCAACAGAAGCGCGCGGATCGGCAGCTATTCCATCGATCCATGTGTTTTCCGACAAGTCGGGAATAACAGCACTTTTTGAATAGGTCGGAACCCCTTCTGACCGAAATCTGTCAGAAGCTGCCGTCTGGTTGCTATGACCAACATTCCATCTTAAATAGAACTCCCATCTTAGTAAATTTACCCCTTAGACCAGTGGCTCTCAAACTGGGTGCTGTGGCACCTTGGGGTGCCTCGGGACACTTGCAGGGGTGCCCTGGGTTTGTGGTCCAGGACCAATTAAAATTATTTATGCCCAATGTAATAGGCAAAACCAGCGCTTGTGGCTTCCAATCATAAAATAGGTGGTCAAACAAGTTAATCCTGTCCCCTGCCCCATAGCAGAACCTAAGGATAAACTAAGTAAATTGTGTTTAAGTCAATATTTTTTCTGAGTTTTTTTCTATAAGAAACTTTTATCCCAGGGAAGCCGAAATCTGTCGGAAGCTGCCGTCTTTCCGACAGCTATTTAATACACCCCATAGTGGTTATCAGTCAACCACACTATTATGGACTCTTAAGCACCATAGCGCTATACTATCTGCCTATACTGGACAGGAGAGCATTGGGGGTCAAAGTGTTTAGGCCACACATAGACATGATGTACAAAAGGGCTATATCTCCAAAAATAGTCAAATAGCAATTCTGGCCCAGATCAGGGCCTGTAATACCCCTTTCACACTGCCAATGCCGAATCCCACCCGGGAATTGGAAGCGGGTCCTTCCCAGGTGGGATCCGGCATTGGCAGCTGCTGCAGGCTTTCCCGACCTGGCAATATGCCGGGTGGGTTGCCATAGCAACGGAGGTGGAGGCGGCGCTGGGAGTTTATGGAGAGGTGGCGATGAGCTCATCTCTGCGCCACCTCTGCCTATCTAGTAAACTGGTCCGGGAGCCCATTTACGCAGCCACTGACCCGATATTCAACCTGGGTATAACACTGCTTTATTCCCAGGTTGAATTGCTGGCTATGTCCCTTTCACACCGCACGGTGACCCGGCAATATGCCGGGTCGATACCGGGTTATTTGTGCGGTGTGAAAGGGGTATTGGTGTTCTCAACAGATGCCTGTGCATACACAGCACTAGCACGTTTTCCTCCACGTCTAGCAATGATCAGATTTTTGTGCTTTTTTTTAAAATTGGTTATTTCTGGTTATCACGCTTGCTTTTGCACCAGTGATCTGATGGCCCTAGTTAAATTGCAGTGAGTTTCTAGCTGTAGTCAAAATACTAGAACAATCTGTAAAATAAACAAGGCAAACTCTTCTGTATACTTTGTTATACAGGTTGAGTATCACTTATCCAAAATGCTTGGGACCAGAAGTATTTTGGATATCTGTTTTTTCCGTATTGTGGAATAATTGCATACCATAATGAGAGATCATGGCGATTGGACCGAAGTCTAAGCACAGAATGCATTTATGATTCATATACACCTTATACACACAGCCTGAAGGTCATTAAATACAATATTTTTAATAACTTTGTGTATTAAATAGTTTGTGTACATTGAGCCATCAGAAAACAAAGGTTTCACTATCTCACTCAAAAAATTCCGTATTTCGGATTATTTGGACATGGGATACTCAACCTGTACTATTATAATATTATACTTGACTAATATATGTAGGATAAATAAAAATATGTAAATTTGACCTCTAACTATAAATGTATAGATAGGTTTATGTAATAACGTAGCTTATTGTATTCTGAAAGTGACACTATTGCGCGTGTTATACATACTACTTAAAGAATGAGGAGGATTAATAAAAAGGATGACTTGTGAATTTGTAAATTGAGAGTGTTTAATAAAGTTTTATTACTTGTGCAATAAAGAAAGTATTAAGTATTGTAACCTCAATCGTGTTACAGCAGCCCTCAGGTTATCATCTGTAGGTCATGCCGTGGCTTGTAGTTCCACAGGCTGTTAAGGCCTGGGTTATAACATATACATTTGTGTGGACATGGTCTTGAGGCTCACTAGTTACATGAATGAAATACTAAACCTGTATGCTACTAGCTTCTTATTCACCTTTAGTAACAGTAGGGTTAAATGTCAGATGATACAAGTTTTGAATGGATATGTGCTTTCTCATCATACATTATTTTTTGACCCCTCCCTCCTGCAGACTAACACCACCGCCAAGATGTCAAGCAAAAGAGCAAAGACAAAAACCACCAAGAAACGCCCTCAGCGCGCAACTTCCAATGTGTTTGCTATGTTTGACCAGTCCCAAATCCAGGAGTTCAAGGAGGCCTTCAACATGATCGATCAGAACCGGGATGGTTTTATTGATAAGGAAGATCTGCACGACATGCTCGCATCTCTTGGTAAGTAACTAGTATCATTGTAAGCTTGTGAGCAGAGCCTTCCTGCCTCTGACTATTTATTACCTAGTTTTGTTTTATCATTGTGTACGATTGTAAAGTGCAGCGGAATTTGCTGTGCTGCATAAGAAACTGTAAATAAATAAATAGTATTAAGGTGCATACACACGGAGCGATATAACTGAGCGATTTTGACTATATAGTCAAAATCGCTCAGAAAGTTAGTGCAGATCGCTCCGTGTGTACACAGCCAGCGATAGCGATGCGCGTCCCCGCTAGGTCGCTATCGCTGGGAAAAATAGTCAGTGCAGGCAAGTCCATTTTGGCTATGTCGCTGCAAAAGTTAGTCAAAATCGCTAACACTTTAAGAGGCCAGCGATTTTTCCCAGTGATAGCGATGTGCAGGCGGCGGTGGTGCGGGCGGCGGCGGGTTGTGGCGGCGGTGCGGGCGGCGGCGGGTTGCGGTGGCGGTGTGGGCGGCGGCGGGTTGCGGCAGCGGTGCGGGCGGGGGAAATTTACCTTTCTATTGCAGAGTTTGGCAGCGGAGCGGTACCAGTTTCAAAAATGGCGCCTCAGCGTCATTTTTGAAATTCAAGATGGCCGCCGCGAGCCAATCACGGCTCGCCGCGTCATCGCCCCGCCCCCTCCCGCTGACTTATATAAGTCAGCGCGAGGCAGCGGCTGTCAGTCCGACGGCGGAGGAGGAGCGGAGAAGAGCTCCTGAAGACGCCGTGGAAGTCCTGGATGGGCGGCGGCTATGCAAAAGAGCTTAGCAGCCGCCGCCCACCAGGTGAAGACGCCGGAGCAAGACCCCAGAAGCCCTGGGGAGGTGGCGCCCCCCCCAGGTGAAGACGCCGGAAGCCCTGGGAAGGCGGCGGCCATGCAAAAGAGCTTAAAGGCCGCCGCCCCCAGGTGAAGACCCAGTTTAATAAAGGATTTTTAAAAGAATGTGTTGTGTTTTTTTTTTTTTTTTATATTTTCTTTACAGGTGGACTACAGGTGCCAGCGGGCCCTTTATGTCCGGGCATGCTGGCACTTGTGGTTCTCCAAGTGCCAACATGCTGGGGCAGGCTTGCTGAGACCTGTAGGCCTCCTGTAAAGAACAATATTACTATTGAAAGGCTATCAGCCTCCCATCCACCGGGCCACGGATGGGGGGGGGGACAGCCTCGGGCTTCACCCCTGGCCCTTGGGTGGCTGGAGGGGGGGGGACTCCTTGATTTAAGGGGTCCTCACTCCTCCAGTGTACCCCGGCCAGGGGTGACTAGTTGGGGGAGTAATGGCACGGCCGCAGGGACCAATATAAAAGTGTCCCTCGGCTGTGGCATTATCTCCCTGGCTAGTGGAGCCCGGTGCTGGTTTGGAAAATACGGGGGACCCCTATGTCTTTTGTCCCCCGTATTTTTTAAACCAGGACCGGACGCAGAGCCCGGTGCTGGTTGTCTAAATATGGGGGAACCCTACTCATTTTTTCCTCTGTATTTTAACAACCAGGACTGGCTCAAAGAGCCCGAGGCTGGTTGTACATAGGAGGGGGGACCCCACGCAATTTTTTTTTTTAACTTTCAGCTATTTAAATACCAGCCACCCTGTAAAATCGTCCTATATATGACACTCATCCCCTTATTTAAATGAGATAGTCAAAATCTCCCATAGCCAAAATCTCTTGCATAGTTAGACAAAATCTCTGGTAAAGTTAGTCAAAATCTCCTACTGCCAGTTCAAGGGAAAAGTTAGTCAAAATCTCTCATAGCCAAAATCTCTCCGTGTGTATGCACCTTTAGTTATAGAACAGGGTTACCTAACCTATCTATATCAGACTGTATATAACTATAATTGAATTTGTATAGCACTTTTCCATTGTTTGTGTCTTAAAGAAATGACTTTAATGCCTTATGAATCAGTCCTCTCCTGTTAGGTCTTACTTCTGTAAGAGCTTACCAAGTGCTTAAGGGGTGTATTCAATTGATGTCGAATCCTTTCCGTCGGAAGAGCTTACCGACATCTCCGTATTCAATTAGCGGCTAAATCCGACTGAAATTGGCTGTTCCCGACAATGCTAATCCAACTTTTTTTAAAGTCAAATTGACATTGTCGGAAACAGGGCTAAAACCTATTGTATTTGGCCGTGAATCCGACAAAACACATGCCGCCGATCCACTTACTTTCCGACAAGTCATATTTTTTGACTTGTCGGATAAATGGCACTTTGATTAAATAGGTCGAATCTAATTTGTACAGTAAACTAGTCACATAAGGGGGAATTCAGTTGACTTTCCCCACGGCTGCCACTAGATGTTGCGCAACAGAGCAATTCAATTGTTGCTCCGTTCTGGCGCGACTAGCCGCATCCAGTATGTATTGGACATGAAGAGTAATGTAATATGGTGGTACTTAGTGCACAGTAATACATTTGGGGGTATTTGATAAACAGCCTTTTACAATATATATGTAAACACTGAAGCAGTGTTTCCTTGCCTGTCTGGCACTGTGTAAATTCTGGCACCATTGTAATGGACTTAAGTGTTTATCCCAGAAAATTTTGCCAGCTGAATGGTGACCTTCAAGGTAATGAAATGTGGAAATACTAACCTTATATCGATTAACATTTTGAAGGAGGTATTCTGTTATCCCTGAATTTTAATTCCCCCTTTATATATGAATTCTTCTTATCTTAGAGGAGCAGTCATATGCAGCTTTTTCTAAATTATAGTCTGTATGATCTGGTCCATTTAGTGTTATCAGCAGCAGATTATAACCCTTTTCCACTAAAGAACGGGTCGCAGCCGTGTCGCCTGACACAGCTGCGACCCGTGCTACAGCCCCTTTTGAACAGCGCTCACCAACCCGGCATATTGCTGGGTTGGTGACGCTACTACTGACGCGGCAGGGGTGGCGTTGGGAGATCACATGATCTCCCAGCGCCGCCCTCCCTATACACTGTGAACGGGAGCCGTGTCGCCTTGACACGGCACCCGTTCACACTAGACAGCTAGCCGTTTTGAACATGTGTTCAACCCGGCTAGCTACCTGGGTAGGATTCCCGGATCACTTGATCCGGGAATTTGCCGGGGAACCCTTTTCCACTAGGGCAAAACACTGGTAAATGCGCGCCCCCGCACATTTACCCGTATTTCTAAGAGCTAGTGGAAAAGGGGTATTAGTGTGCACTGCTTCATGCTGTTCCTTAAACAGGTTTTAATTTGGTTTAGAGTAGAAAATCCTTTTCCCATTCAGCGGGTTACGGTCGTTAGGTTGGCACGCACTAGGTCGACATGAGTTTTTCACACACCTTTTTTTTGGGGGGGGGGGGGATTTTTTCATACTTAACGATCTACGTGGCCTACAATTGGAACGATAATCTGTGCCGCGCAAAGCGAGGCACCTTCGCTCGCCAGGCGAGGGGACACTGTGCACTAATTTGGCTTCCCCGTCACTTGACTGAGAAAACTACACCAAAAACCTCCTGTCGACCTTTTGACATGTCGACCTAGTACATGTCAACCTAATGGCAATGTCGACCCAACGACCCATACTCCATTCAGCTGTGCTTACAGGTATACTTATAGTCCATTATTTGCTACAATTTAGTAGGTTTTTTGTGCTCAGTTGTTGAAGTTGTAGGACAGTAGTTTAGTTTAGACCATTTTGTTGACTGTAAATTCTAATTTACTATTTTCATAGATTAAGATTGCAGGGCGTCCATTTTTAGAATCTTTTCCGATTATGTGTAGTAGCTGAGCGAACACAAATAAAAACTTTTAACAGTGAACCAGATGCTGCACACTTTCTTTTCTGTAATGTATAACTGATAGCCAGCCCAGATACTGCCCCCCACCTGCGGCTGCACTGATAGCCAGCCCAGATGCTGCCCCCCACCTGCGGCTGCACGGATAGCCAGCCCAGATGCTGCCCCCCACCTGCGGCTGCACGGATAGCCAGCCCAGATGCTGCCCCCCACCTGCGGCTGTACTGATAGCCAGCCCAGATGCTGCCCCCCACCTGCGGCTGTACTGATAGCCAGCCCAGATGCTGCCCCCCACCTGCGGCTGTACTGATAGCCAGCCCAGATGCTGCCCCCCACCTGCGGCTGTACTGATAGCCAGCCCAGATGCTGCCCCCCACCTGCGGCTGCACTGATAGCCAGCCCAGATGCTGCCCCCCACCTGCGGCTGTACTGATAGCCAGCCCAGATGCTGCCCCCCACCTGCGGCTGTACGGATAGCCAGCCCAGATGCTGCCCCCCACCTGCGGCTGTACTGATAGCCAGCCCAGATGCTGCCCCCCACCTGCGGCTGCACTGATAGCCAGCCCAGATGCTGCCCCCCACCTGCGGCTGTACTGATAGCCAGCCCAGATGCTGCCCCCCACCTGCGGCTGCACTGATAGCCAGCCCAGATGCTGCCCCCCACCTGCGGCTGCACTGATAGCCAGCCCAGATGCTGCCCCCCACCTGCGGCTGTACTGATAGCCAGCCCAGATGCTGCCCCCCACCTGCGGCTGCACTGATAGCCAGCCCAGATACTGCCCCCCACCTGCGGCTGCACTGATAGCCAGCCCAGATGCTGCCCCCCACCTGCGGCTGCACTGATAGCCAGCCCAGATGCTGCCCCCCACCTGCGGCTGTACTGATAGCCAGCCCAGATGCTGCCCCCCACCTGCGGCTGCACTGATAGCCAGCCCAGATGCTGCCCCCCACCTGCGGCTGCACTGATAGCCAGCCCAGATGCTGCCCCCCACCTGCGGCTGTACTGATAGCCAGCCCAGATGCTGCCCCCCACCTGCGGCTGCACTGATAGCCAGCCCAGATACTGCCCCCTACTTTATGGTCGCACAGAAGCACCACCCACCAATAACCACCACATGACCGCTGACACTCAGAGTGGATGCAGCAGGACCACTCTCTTCAGCGTTCATCACTGACTGTTCCTGTTGCCAGCTGCGCCTTTCATTTTATACAGGAGGTGGGGTCCTGTCTGCCTGACACCAGCTGGCATGTGATGCAGGCAATACGTGCCAGGTGGCAGGGAAATTGTGCTGGACAAGTAAAGCCTGGGGAGTACACTGAATTTCACTGGGTTAGGGGATATATTGATGTTACATCCGCTTTAAGGAGAAGCTCACTTGGGTTTATTTTCCCCGTCTTACTACACAGTCCAGTGTGCAAGCGCACTGTATAATTCTCTGTGCCCCCTAGACCTAGGAAATTGAGGAGATAGGCAAGCCTCTCCTTATAAACTGAAGTGGTCAGATTATAAATAGGATTCTTCAAAACGGTGTTTCCTGTTTCAGTGCTAGTTATTTCAGAGACCTAATATTGTGGGATGCATCTGTTGGCAGTCTCCGTAGTGTGGCGAGGCAAATGTTATGCAGTTCTATTTGTAAAATTAAAAAATGTGTTCTTCTTTTAAGGTAAGAACCCTACAGATGAGTATTTAGAAGCCATGATGAATGAAGCACCTGGACCCATTAATTTTACAATGTTTCTTACCATGTTTGGCGAGAAGCTGAATGGTACAGATCCAGAAGATGTCATCAGGAATGCATTTGCATGCTTTGATGAAGAGGGACAAGGTGAGTAGATACATGGGGAATTATATAGTGCACCATTGGTTGTGGTTAAAGACACCACATTGAAATTTTAGTTTAAAAATGTCAGAAATGATGTACGACATACAGGACAGCAATGGACAAACCAGGATTTGTGCCCACTATACTGATCCTTCTGGGGTTTTTTTTTTCTACTTGCTTTAACCTATGAGAAATCTGCACGGTCATGTTACTTTGATGCCAGTTATTGCTGTGTTCCATGATGCAGTTCTCCCTCTGTATAATGTCACAGCAAAATGTTAGTGGAGCTATTTATCTCAATTGGCATCAGATGCGTTGTGCTAGTTGGTATGTGTCTGATGAAGCACATTGCCAGCTCATGTGCAAGGCCTGTTGATGTGATAAGTTGGTAACAACCATCTCCTAATTAACATCAGCATGCAATGCCGTACCAGGGTATTTTAAGTGTCATTGGTATCCTAAAGACAGTCGGGAACCTCATCAGTCATCCCACAAGTCATACGCAAGTGTTGCTGGGAAATAAACCATGCCACCTCTTTGACATTGGATCCTAAGCAGCGTCACAGCCTTTGGTATGGCCCTAGGTACACAGTAAATCTTGGTTCCATTACACTAGCAGCTAAGGAATTAAAAATTCCTTATTTCTCCAATATGATCGATACTGTTGTGATGCCAATGAATTGTTTGCACTTTGTATACCAGAGCTAAAACGGGGAAGATTTGTGTAGAAGTTGTATGTGCCTTTATTTGGTATGTAGTGCTCTGCATAGAGGCACAGCTGCAAAGGATTACATTATGAAAGAATATCTGCTGATTGTAGGCTTCCAGTTGGCTCATAATTTCTTCTGTCTGTAGGTCATATGCCAGAAGACTATTTGAGAGAACTGCTGACCACAATGGGAGACAGATTTACAGATGAGGAGGTGGACGAGCTGTTCCGAGAAGCACCAATTGACAAGAAGGGCAATTTCAATTACATTGAGTTTACACGCATCCTGAAGCATGGAGCAAAGGATAAGGATGACTAAGTCTTTGCCCTGGTCACCACAAGTTATTCTCTAGCTTCCTGCCCTCTGATTTTCTCCTCCTGGTAGAGCTGTGCATGCATGTAGCTCTATAAACCTTTGTGTATTTATGGATTTATTCCAGGCCCATGTGGCATACGCACATCTATATACGCAAACTGGAAACAGAAGATGTAATTGTAATGTTTTACTAGGAAGTATAAAGAATTTCTGCACAACAGACCAACAGATTCTGTTTTTTGACGTAAGCTGGAATTTTTTTGCAATTTTTGTAATAAAATGGAAATAAAGAACTGTCAAAACATATCTCAATGTGATCTGGCAGAGTGAAACAAGTGATGATAGTTCAAGTGAAACCGCTGTAAATGTCACCGTACCTCTTCAATATGCTTAAACCATACGTCTTGTTCTGCCTGCTACAGATCACAAGCCTACATCTGGCAGCTGCCTGCACTGCACATTGTTCTTTCATCTTCTGGATATATTTTTATGACTGTCACTTAAGTAATAAGGAAGATCTATAGGGGAGCCCAGTCGGGGCTAAGAATGAGCACGCCTTTGGCATGTTTAAAAGGTCAAGCCAATACACTTTTATTTTCAGATCAGTTTCGATATTTCGTCATTTTTATAAAATAAAAGTGGTTTTTATCAGGCTCTGTGTTGGACTGGTATTTGTTACTGGGTCTTTTTATAACCTCTTTAAATGACCACTAAGCCTAAGAGACTTATTTCGGCCTATGAAATAAGTACTAATAACATCCGTAAATATATATGGAAATGTTCCCATACCTGTTTGATATATTCTATGTACACTACAGTACTTGAGCCAGTTCTACAGGCAGAGGGTGCATCCTGCTTTAGGATTACTTACAAGAGTTCCACTGTGCAGAGATGTATCTTACACCAAGGGTATTTTCTTCTTTATTTTTTATCTTAAATGCTGGTAATGTAGTTAGTGAACTATTTGCTCTAGTGTGTTTGGTGCTTTACTTTCAAAAGCTTTTGAAAGCACCAACGTTTGGAGGAATCCAAACAATTAAATCTGCTTTTGAGCTTTTCTTAACTGAAGTCTTGTTCACACCTGTAGATTTTGGCTCCTTTCCTTCATGATCTAAATATGTAGTGCCGCATGATCATGGGCTCCCATTTGAACTATAAACCGTTTCATATCGTTCATGCGTACACACACTAAGTGGAGCAAAAACCTAAAAATATATGGGAGCAAATAACCAACAACCATTTACTCGCAAAAGCTGGAAAATGGACAAAAATGGTAATTTAGATAAATTGGTTAAATCAAATGGATTTAACTAATTTGTCTGAATGTCCATTTCCCCCCCCCCCCTGTCTTCCAGTGTTTGGGAGCAAATGGTCAATTGTCGTTTGCTCCCATACATTACCAGATTTTTGTTCCAACCAGAAAGATTGGACAGAATCTTAGTGTGTATCCAGCTGTAGTCTCATCTCTTTAAATAGTGCAAGTAGGATATCAAACCTCTACACTTGTACCCAGGTATGTATGGGGACTTACATAGCAGTGGTATATCACTGTCAGCTTGTAGTTTAGGTTTACGTCTTGTATACTCTGTTTTGTATTAGTGTTAAAGGATAAGTATACGTAACCAGAATATCCTAAATAATGACTGTTCTCCAAAGACTGATTACCTGAGTACAGGCTCTCAGTCATGGACTGCATGTACACAGAACTGTGGGCCAGATTCATGTTTGTAAGTTAAGCGAAAAAGCAAAACCATGTTGCACTGCAGGTGTAACATGTGCAGAGCGATTTAGATTTGGTAGGGGGTGTGTCCAAACTGAAATCTAAATTGCAGTGTAAAAATAAAGCTGTCCAGCATTTGTGGGCTATGTGCAAAAGCTACCAGTATTTACCCTGCACAGAAAAGAATCTAAATGTATTTGCTTTCCTTGCATGGCAACATGGCTTGTTCCATACAGTTTCTAGCTTTTTTTGCTGGACTTCAACCATGAATCGGGCCCCATGTGCCTTCTGCGTGCTGTGTAGTGGCAGCAGACACATGCTACCATTTTTTATTTATAAGACCTGTAGGATTGAGAGCAATTGTTTTTTTGTTTTGTTTTTTCTATTTAAAGGTTTCTTGTCCACCAACAATGTACTTACTGCCTGAGGGAGAGAAGCAAGAAACTGATATGGGCAGGATTGTGAGGGTCCTACCTGAATCCCCAAGACCAGGCATTCCCAACCTCTGTCTTCAAGGCACACAAACCGTGCAGGTTGTAGTTCTATCCAGGCTTTAGCACAGATGGTCAAATCAAAATAAGTGAGGCTATAACGAAGTCACCTGTGATCAAGCATGGATATCACTACAACCTGGACTGTAAAACTGGGTACACACGGGACGATCTAGCCAACTATTTTGGCTAGATAGGTCGTTGAACGATAATATTGTTCCGTATGTACAGGCTAGATTGTTCACTAGGCCGCTTCTGCGGGTAAACGACAAAATTGTTGGACTGTGCAGCAAGTTAAATTTTGGCTAGAGCGTTCATGATCGTTCACGGTCTACACAGTGTATGAACGATTTTGGCTAGATGTCCTCTAGCGACTAAGAAAATTAAATTTGGAGCCAAAACCATCTAGGCAAGATCTTAGGTTTAGCTAGATCATTCCATGTGTACACTAGATTGTTCAGTCATTAGCAGGGAGATGAAAGTGAAAGATATTATCTTTCGGTCTTACCGTGTGTACCCAGCTTTAGTGTGCTTGGAGGACCGAGGTTGGGAATGCCTGCCCTAGACTTGGGTAAGTAATATTTTGTAACAGAGTTCTAAATCTGGGTTTTCAAGTTTGGATGGGATTAAATTTTAAATAAGTAAAGTCCTGCAGCTAACTGATTTTAAAATAATTTGTAGTACTTTGAATATTATACAACTTTATTCAGCACATCTACCTAATAGTGGGGGGGTGGTTCCCATTGGAAAACAGTCTACTTTTTTTTATATCATGGGCTCTGCAAGATCTCATCAGAAGTACAGCATAGTGACACTGCCCCATGCAGACCCCTTTGTGTCTCATGTATGCACTCGTCTACCCTATTATAAAAATCTCCCCATGATCCTAACGCCCTCTCCAACTACCAACCAATCTCTCGTCCCTTTTGCCTCCAAACTCCTTGAGCTTATTGTTTACTTCCACCTTACTGTCTTTTTCTTTCCTCGCACTCACTGCTTGACCTGTTCCAGTCTGGCTTCCGTCCTCTCCACTTAAACTGCCCTCACAAAAGTCTGCAATGACCTCCATGCTATGTTTATCTACCCTGTACTTGTCCTATATTGTCTTCAGCTGCAAGTCACTATTTTTCTGTTTTGATTATTTGCTTATGTAACTGGGCGCTGCAGATCCCTTGTGGCGTCCTATAAATAAAGGATAATGGTAATATCTTTTTAGTAAATTATGTAAGGGCTGATCTCTACACCGATTATCTTCTGTCATTAGAACAACTCTATTGGATTAAGATGTTATGATTGGGTAGCCACTGCCTTAAATAAAATAACTCCTGTTACTAGACTTTCATAGCAAAGTTTTAGTCTTATGCTGGCCACGAGCCTTTCCAGTCTTTCAGTGGTGCTATAGTATTGCACATTGCCATTGGCTACCATTCCTCCTCTATGACCAGCCACACTGAGTTGTGTGATCTGCTTCTAGTTGTACTATATGGTTGGGTAACTAATCCATATACTCTGCACATATTGTTTCAGTAATAGATACTGATCCTGACCGAGTTAGAATGTTGGACTATTATTAAGATACTTACATCATTGAAAAAATAAACAAAATAGCAGTAGTGTATTTGGTAGACCGCACCATGCACACGCAGCATCAAAGTCACTTTTACCTTATCTTGACCATTCTTCATTTAAACTGTAAATGCAATCCACTGGTTCCTGCTTTGATAGCTTTATCTGCATATTTGAGGTTATTACATAGTTTCTGAGGTTGAAAAAAGACAATTTGTCCATCGAGTTCAACCTAATTGGAGGCTCCTACGCTGTATTATTTTTAGGACTATATATATATATATATATATATATATATATATATATATATATATATATAATTTACACACACACACGGGTTGTGTATCCCTTATCCAAAATGCTTGGGACCAGAAGTATTTTGGATATGGGATTTTTCCGTATTTTGGAATAATTGCATACCATAATGAGATCATGGTGATGGAACCTAAGTCTAAGCATAGAATGCATTTATGTTTCATATACACCTTATACACAGCCTGAAGATAATTTTAGCTAATATTTTTAATAAGTTTGTGTACAATCGCACAATTTATTTGTTTCATATACACCTTATACATGCGCAGGCTGAAGGTTATTTAATACAATTTCTCTATCGTCCTAAGTGGATGCTGGGGTTCCTGAAAGGACCATGGGGAACAGCGGCTCCGCAGGAGACAGGGCACAAAAAAGTAAAGCTTTACTAGGTCAGGTGGTGTGCACTGGCTCCTCCCCCTATGACCCTCCTCCAGACTCCAGTTAGATTTTGTGCCCGAACGAGAAGGGTGCAATCTAGGTGGCTCTCCTAAAGAGCTGCTTAGAGAAAGTTTAGTTTAGGTTTTTTTCTTTACAGTGAGTCCTGCTGGCAACAGGATCACTGCAACGTGGGACTTAGGGGGAAAGTAGTAAACTCACCTGCATGCAGAGTGGATTTGCTGCTTGGCTACTGGACACCATTAGCTCCAGAGGGATCGAACACAGGCCCAGCCGTGGAGTCCGGTCCCGGAGCCGCGCCGCCGACCCCCTTGCAGATGCTGAAGCGTGAAGAGGTCCGGAAACCGGCGGCTGAAGACTCCTCAGTCTTCATAAGGTAGCGCACAGCACTGCAGCTGTGCGCCATTTTCCTCTCAGCACACTTCACTGGGCAGTCACTGAGGGTGCAGAGCGCTGGGGGGGGGCGCTCTGAGAGGCAAATATAAACCTTATACAAGGCTAAAAATACCTCACATATAGCCCATAGGGGCTATATGGAGATATTTAACCCCTGCCTGACTGGAAAAATAGCGGGAGAAGAACCCGCCGAAAAAGGGGCGGGGCCTATCTCCTCAGCACACGGCGCCATTTTCTGTCACAGCTCCGCTGGTCAGAACGGCTCCCAGGTCTCTCCCCTGCACTGCACTACAGAAACAGGGTAAAACAGAGAGGGGGGGCACATTAATGGCTATATATATATATATATATATTAAAGCAGCTATAAGGGAGCACTTAATATAAGGATATCCCTTGTATATATAGCGCTTTGTGGTGTGTGCTGGCAGACTCTCCCTCTGTCTCCCCAAAAGGGCTAGTGGGTCCTGTCTTCATTAGAGCATTCCCTGTGAGTTTGCGGTGTGTGTCGGTACGTGGTGTCGACATGTATGAGGACGATATTGGTGTGGAGGCGGAGCAATTGCCAAATATGCAGATGTCACCCCCCAGGGGGTCGACACCAGAATGGATGCCTTTATTTGTGGAATTACGTGATGGTTTATCTTCCCTTAAACAGTCAGTTGAGGACATGAGGCGGCCGGACAATCAATTAATGCCTGTCCAGGCGCCTCAAACACCGTCAGGGGCTGTAAAACGCCCTTTGCCTCAGTCGGTCGACACAGACCCAGACACGGGCACTGATTCCAGTGACGACGGTAGAAATTCAAACGTATTTTCCAGTAGGGCCACACGTTATATGATTTTGGCAATGAAGGAGACGTTACATTTAGCTGATACTACAGATGCCGTAAAACAGGGTATTATGTATGGTGTGAAAAAACTACAAACAGTTTTTCCTGAATCAGAAGAATTAAATGACGTGTGTGATGAAGCGTGGGTTGCTCCTGATAAAAAGTTGATAATTTCAAAAAAGTTATTGGCATTATACCCTTTCCCGCCAGAGGTTAGGGCGCGCTGGGAAACACCCCCTAAGGTGGACAAGGCGCTCACACGCTTATCCAAACAAGTGGCGTTACCCTCTCCTGAGACGGCCGCACTTAAGGATCCATCAGATAGAAAGATGGAAGTTATTCAAAAGAATATATACACACATGCAGGTGTTATACTACGACCAGCTATAGCAACCGCCTGGATGTGCAGTGCTGGAGTAGTTTGGTCAGAATCCCTGATTGAAAATATTGATACCCTAGATAGGGACAATGTTTTACTGTCGTTAGAACAAATAAAGGATGCATTTATCTATATGCGTGATGCACAGAGGGATATTTGCACACTGGCATCTCGGATGAGTGCTATGTCCATTTCAGCCAGAAGAGCCTTATGGACACGACAGTGGACAGGCGATGCGGATTCAAAACGTCACATGGAGGTTTTGCCGTATAAAGGGGAGGAGTTATTTGGAGTTGGTCTATCAGACTTGGTGGCCACGGCTACTGCCGGGAAATCCACTTTTTTACCTCAAGTCACTCCCCAACAGAGAAAGGCACCGACCTTTCAACCGCAGCCTTTTCGCTCCTACAAAAATAAGAGAGCAAAGGGCTTGTCGTACCTGCCACGAGGCAGAGGAAGAGGGAAGAGACACCAACAGGCAGCTCCTTCCCAGGAACAGAAGCCCTCCCCGGCTCCTGCAAAAACCTCAGCATGACGCTGGGGCCTCTCAAGCGGACTCGGGGACAGTGGGGGGCCGTCTCAAAAATTACAGCGCGCAGTGGGCTCACTCGCAGGTAGACCCCTGGATCCTGCAGATAATATCTCAGGGGTACAGGTTGGAATTAGAGACGGATCCTCCTCATCGTTTCCTGAAGTCTGCCTTACCAACCGTCTCTTCCGAAAGGGAGAGGGTGTTGGAAGCCATTCACAAGCTGTACGCTCAGCAGGTGATAGTCAAAGTACCCCTATTACAACAAGGAAAGGGGTATTATTCCACTCTATTTGTGGTACCGAAGCCGGATGGCTCGGTAAGGCCTATTCTAAATCTGAAGTCCTTGAACCTCTACATAAAAAAGTTCAAGTTCAAGATGGAGTCACTCAGAGCAGTGATAGCGAACCTGGAAGAAGGGGACTTTATGGTATCCTTGGACATCAAGGATGCGTATCTACACGTTCCGATTTACCCCGCACACCAGGGGTACCTCAGGTTCATTGTTCAAAACTGTCACTATCAGTTTCAGACGCTGCCGTTCGGATTGTCCACGGCGCCTCGGGTCTTTACCAAGGTAATGGCCGAGATGATGATTCTTCTTCGAAGAAAAGGCGTATTAGTTATCCCATACTTGGACGATCTCCTAATAAGGGCAAGGTCCAGAGAACAGCTGGAGACAGCTTTAGCACTATCTCAAGAGGTGCTAAGACAACACGGGTGGATTCTGAATATTCCAAAATCCCATTTAATCCCGACAACTCGTCTGCTGTTCCTAGGAATGATTCTGGACACGGTTCAGAAAAAGGTTTTCCTTCCAGAGGAAAAAGCCAAGGAGTTATCCGATCTGGTCAGGAACCTCCTAAAACCAGGAAAAGTGTCAGTACATCAATGCACAAGAGTCCTGGGAAAAATGGTGGCTTCTTACGAAGCAATTCCATTCGGCAGATTCCATGCAAGAATATTCCAAAGGGATCTGTTGGACAAATGGTCAGGGTCGCATCTGCAGATGCACCTGCGAATAACCCTGTCACCAAAGACAAGGGTGTCACTTCTGTGGTGGTTGCAGAAGGCTCACCTATTAGAAGGCCGCAGATTCGGCATTCAGGTTTGGATCCTGGTGACCACGGACGCCAGCCTGAGAGGCTGGGGAGCAGTCACACAAGGAAGAAACTTCCAGGGAGTATGGACGAGTCTGGAAAAGTCTCTTCACATAAACATTCTGGAACTAAGAGCAATCTACAATGCTCTAAGCCAGGCGGAACTTCTCCTGCAAGGAAAGCCGGTGTTGATTCAGTCGGACAACATCACGGCGGTCGCCCATGTAAACAGGCAGGGCGGCACAAGAAGCAGGAGTGCAATGGCAGAAGCTGCCAAGATTCTTCGCTGGGCGGAGAATCACGTGATAGCACTGTCAGCAGTGTTCATCCCGGGCGTGGACAACTGGGAAGCAGACTTCCTCAGCAGACACGATCTTCATCCGGGAGAGTGGGGTCTACATCCAGAAGTCTTCAACATGTTAATAGACCGTTGGGAAAGACCAATTGTAGACATGATGGCGTCTCGCCTCAACAAGAAACTGGACAAATATTGCGCCAGGTCAAGAGATCCACAGGCAATAGCTGTGGACGCACTGGTAACTCCTTGGGTGTACCAGTCAGTGTATGTGTTTCCTCCTCTGCCGCTCATACCAAAGGTATTGAAGATCATACGGCAAAGAAGAGTAAGAACAATACTAGTGGTTCCGGATTGGCCGAGAAGGACTTGGTATCCGGAACTTCAAGAGATGCTCACGGACGAACCGTGGCCTCTACCTCTGAGAAGGGACCTGCTACAGCAGGGTCCCTGTCTTTTTCAAGACTTACCGCGGCTGCGTTTGACGGCATGGCGGTTGAACGCCAGATCCTAAAAGGGAAAGGCATTCCAGAAGAAGTCATTCCTACCTTGATTAAGGCACGGAAGGAAGTCACCGTGAAACATTATCACCGCATTTGGCGAAAATATGTAGCGTGGTGCGAGGATCGGAGGGTTCCGACGGAGGAATTCCAACTGGGTCGTTTCCTACATTTCCTGCAATCAGGATTATCTATGGGTCTCAAATTGGGATCCATTAAGGTTCAAATTTCGGCCCTGTCAATATTCTTCCAAAAAGAATTGGCCTCTGTCCCTGAGGTCCAGACTTTTGTCAAGGGAGTACTGCATATACAGCCTCCTGTGGTGCCTCCGGTGGCACCGTGGGATCTAAATGTGGTTTTAGATTTCCTCAAATCCCATTGGTTTGAACCATTGAAAAAGGTGGATTTGAAATATCTCACATTGAAAGTGACTATGTTACTAGCCCTGGCCTCTGCCAGGAGAGTATCTGAATTGGCGGCTTTATCTTATAAAAGTCCTTATCTAATCTTCCATTCGGATAGGGCAGAACTGCGGACTCGTCCGCATTTTCTCCCTAAAGTGGTATCAGCATTTCATCTGAACCAACCTATTGTGGTGCCTGCGGCCACTAGCGACTTGGAGGACTCCAAGTTGTTGGACGTTGTCAGAGCCTTAAAAATATACATTGCAAGGACGGCTGGAGTCAGAAAATCTGGCTCGCTGTTTATATTGTATGCACCCAACAAGTTGGGCGCACCTGCTTCTAAGCAGTCGATTGCTCGTTGGATTTGTAACACAATTCAACTTGCACATTCTGTGGCAGGCCTGCCACAGCCTAAAACTGTAAAAGCCCACTCCACAAGGAAGGTGGGCTCATCTTGGGCGGCTGCCCGAGGGGTCTCGGCATTACAACTCTGCCGAGCAGCTACGTGGTCGGGGGAGAACACGTTTGTAAAATTTTACAAATTTGATACCCTGGCAAAGGAGGACCTGGAGTTCTCTCATTCGGTGCTGCAGAGTCATCCGCACTCTCCCGCCCGTTTGGGAGCTTTGGTATAATCCCCATGGTCCTTTCAGGAACCCCAGCATCCACTTAGGACGATAGAGAAAATAAGAATTTACTTACCGATAATTCTATTTCTCGGAGTCCGTAGTGGATGCTGGGCGCCCATCCCAAGTGCGGATTATCTGCAATACTTGTACATAGTTATTGTTAACTAATTCGGGTTATTGTTAAGGAGCCATCTTTAAGAGGCCCTTTCTGTTGTCATACTGTTAACTGGGTTTAGATCACAAGTTGTACGGTGTGATTGGTGTGGCTGGTATGAGTCTTACCCGGGATTCAAAATGCCTCCCTTATTGTGTATGCTCGTCCGGGCACAGTACCTAACTGGAGTCTGGAGGAGGGTCATAGGGGGAGGAGCCAGTGCACACCACCTGACCTAGTAAAGCTTTACTTTTTTGTGCCCTGTCTCCTGCGGAGCCGCTGTTCCCCATGGTCCTTTCAGGAACCCCAGCATCCACTACGGACTCCGAGAAATAGAATTATCGGTAAGTAAATTCTTATTATTTCTCTATCGTCCTAGTGGATGCTGGGGTTCCTGAAAGGACCATGGGGGATAGCGGCTCCGCAGGAGACAGGGCACAAAAAGTAAAGCTTTAGGATCAGGTGGTGTGCACTGGCTCCTCCCCCTATGACCCTCCTCCAAGCCTCAGTTAGATTTTTGTGCCCGGCCGAGAAGGGTGCAATCTAGGTGGCTCTCCTAAAGAGCTGCTTAGAAAAGTTTAGCTTAGGTTTTTTATTTTACAGTGAGTCCTGCTGGCAACAGGATCACTGCAACGAGGGACTTAGGGGAGAAGAAGTGAACTCACCTGCGTGCAGGATGGATTGGCTTCTTTGGCTACTGGACATTAGCTCCAGAGGGACGATCACAGGTACAGCCTGGATGGTCACCGGAGCCTCGCCGCCGGCCCCCTTGCAGATGCTGAAACATGAAGAAGGTCCAGAATCGGCGGCATGAAGACTCCTCAGTCTTCTTAAGGTAGCGCACAGCACTGCAGCTGTGCGCCATTTCCTCTCAGCACACTTCACACGGCAGTCACTGAGGGTGCAGGGCGCTGGAAGGGGGGCGCCCTGGGAGGCAATGAAAACCTATTTTTGGCTAAAAATACCTCACATATAGCCTCCGGGGGCTATATGGAGATATTTAACCCCTGCCAGAATCCGTTAAGAGCGGGAGACGAGGCCGCCGAAAAAGGGGCGGGGCCTATCTCCTCAGCACACAGCGCCATTTTCCCTCACAGAAAGGCTGGAGGGAAGGCTCCCAGGCTCTCCCCTGCACTGCACTACAGAAACAGGGTTAAAACAGAGAGGGGGGGCACTAATTTGGCGTTAGAAATATATAAAAAAGATGCTATAAGGGAAAACACTTATATAAGGTTGTCCCTATATAATTATAGCGTTTTTGGTGTGTGCTGGCAAACTCTCCCTCTGTCTCTCCAAAGGGCTAGTAGGTCCTGTCCTCTATCAGAGCATTCCCTGTGTGTGTGCTGTGTGTCGGTACGTGTGTGTCGACATGTATGAGGACGATGTTGGTGAGGAGGCGGAGCAATTGCCTGTAATGGTGATGTCACTCTCTAGGGAGTCGACACCGGAATGGATGGCTTATTTAGGGAATTACGTGATAATGTCAACACGCTGCAAGGTCGGTTGACGACATGAGACGGCCGACAAACAATTAGTACCGGTCCAGACGTCTCAAAAACACCGTCAGGGGTTTTTAAAACGCCCGTTTACTTTAGTCGGTCGACACAGACAGGGACACTGAATCCAGTGTCGACGGTGAATAAACAAACGTATTCCTTATTAGGGCCACACGTTAAGGGCAATGAAGGAGGTGTTACATATTTCTGATACTACAAGTACCACAAAAGAGGGTATTATGTGGGATGTGAAAAAACTACCGTAGTTTTTCCTGAATCAGATAAATTAAATGAAGTGTGTGATGATGCGTGGGTTCCCCCCGATAGAAAATATGGGCGGTATACCCTTTCCCGCCAGAAGTTAGGGCGCGTTGGGAAACACCCCTTAGGGTGGATAAGGCGCTCACACGCTTATCAGAACAAGTGGCGGTACCGTCTATAGATAGGGCCGTCCTCAAGGAGCCAGCTGACAGGAGGCTGGAAAATATCATAAAAAGTATATACACACATACTGGTGTTATACTGCGACCAGCGATCGCCTCAGCCTGGATGTGCAGAGCTGGGGTGGCTTGGTCGGATTCCCTGACTAAAAATATTGATACCCTTCACAGGGACAGTATTTTATTGACTATAGAGCATTTAAAGGATGCATTTCTATATATGCGAGATGCACAGAGGGATATTTGCACTCTGGCATCAAGAGTAAGTGCGATGTCCATATCTGCCAGAAGATGTTTATGGACACGACAGTGGTCAGGTGATGCAGATTCCAAACGGCACAAAGGTGTATTGCCGTATAAAGGAAGAGGAGTTATTTGGGGTCGGTCCATCGGACCTGGTGGCCACGGCAACTGCTGGAAAATCCACCGTTTTTTACCCTAAGTCACATCTCTGCAGAAAAAGACACCGTCTTTTCAGCTTCAGTCCTTTCGTCCCTATAAGAGTCATATCTGCCCAGGGATAGAGGAAAGGGAAGAAGACTGCAGCAGGCAGCCCATTCCCAGGAACAGAAGCGTTCCACCGCTTCTGACAAGCTCTCAGCATGACGCTGAGACCGTACAGGACCCCTGGATCCTACAAGTAGTATCCCAGGGGTACAGATTGGAATGTCGAGACGTTTCCCCTGCGCAGGCTCCTGAAGTCTGCTTTACCAAGGTCTCCCTCCGACAAGGAGGCAGTATGGGAAACAATTCACGAGCTGTATTCCCAGCAGGTGATAATTAAATTACCCCTCCTACAACAAGAAAAGGGGTATTATTCCACACTATATTGTGGTACTGAAGCCAGAAGGCTAGGTGAGACCTATTCTAAATCTAAAAAAATTTGAACACTTACAAAGGTTCAAATCAAGATGGAGTCACTCAGAGCAGTGATAACGAACCGGGAAGAAGGGGACTATATGGTGTCCCGAGACATCAGGGATGCTTACCTCCATGTCCCAAATTTGCCCTTATCACTAAGGGTACCTCAGGTTCGTGGTACAGAACTGTCACTATCAGTTTCAGACGCTGCCGTTTGGATTGTCCACGGCACCCCGGGTCTTTACCAAGGTAATGGCCGAAATGATGGTTCTTCTTCGAAGAAAAGGCGTCTTAATTATCCCTTACTTGGACGATCTCCTGATAAGGGCAAAGTCCAGGGAACAGTTGGAGGTCGGAGTAGCACTATCTCGGATACTGTTACAACAGCAGGGGTGGATTCTAAATATTCCAAAATCGCAGCTGATCCCGACAACAAGTCTCCTGTGCTTAGGGATGATTCTGGACACAGTCCAGAAAAAGGTGTTTCTCCCGGAAGAGAAAGCCAGGGAGTTATCCGAGCTAGGCAGGAACCTCCTAAAATCAGTGCATCATTGCACAAGGGCCATGGTAAAAAAATGGTGACTTCCTTCGAAGCAATTCCAGTCGGCAGATTTCATGCAAGAACTTTTCAGTGGGATCTGCTGGACAAATGGTCCGGATCGCATCTTCAGATGCATCAGCGGATAACCCTATATCCAAGGACAAGGGTGTCTCTCCTGTGGTGTTTGCAGAGTGCTCATCTTCTAGAGGGCCGCAGATTCGGCATTCAGTTTTGGATGTTGGTGACCACGGAGGCCAGCCCGAGAGGCTGGGGAGCAGTCACACAAGGAAAAAATTTCCAGGGAGTGTGATCAAGTCTGGAGACTTTTCTCCACATAAATATAGCTAAGGGTAAATTTATAATGCTCTAAGCTTAGCAAGACCTCTGCTTCAAGGTCAGCCGGTATTGATCCAGTGGGATAAAACATCACGGCAGTCGCCCACGTAAATAGACAGGGCGGCACAAGAAGCAGGAGGGCAGTGGCAAAAACTGCAAGGACTTTTCGCTGGGCGGAAAATCATGTGATAGCACTGTCAGCAGTGTTTCATTCCGGGAATGGAAACTGGGAAGCAGACTTCCTCAGTAGGCACGACCTCCACCCGGCAGAGTGGGAACTTCATGGGGAAGTTTTCCACATGATTGTAAACCGTTGGGAATTACCAAAGGTGGACATGATGGCGTCCCGTCTGAACAAAAAACGGGACAGGTATTGCGCCAGGTTAAGAGACCCTCAGGCAATAGCTGTGGACGTTCTGGTAACACCGTGGGTGTACCAGTCGGTGTATGTGTTCCATCCTCTGCTTTTCATACCTAAGGTACTGAGAATTATAAGACGTAGAGGAGTAAGAACTATACTCATGGCTCCGGATTGGCCAAGAAGGACTTGGTACCCGGAACTTCAAGAGATGCTCACAGAGGACTTATGGCCTCTGCCGCTAAGAAGGGACTTGTTTCAGCAAGTACCATGTCTGTTCCAAGACTTACCGCAGCTGCGTTTGACGGCATGGCGGTGGAACGCCGGATCCTAAGGGAAAAGGCATTCAGGAAGAGGTCATTCCTACCCTGGTCAAAGCCAGAAAGGAGGTGACCGCACAACATTATCACCACATGTGGCGAAAATATGTTGCGTGGTGTGAGGCCAGGAAGGCCCCACGAAGAAATTTCAACTCGGTCGATTCCTGCATTTCCTGCAAACAGGAGTGTCTATGGGCCTCAAATTGGGGTCCATTAAGGTTCAAATTTCGGCCCTGTCGATTTTTCTTCCAGAAAGAATTGTCTTCAGTTCCTGAAGTCCAGAAGTTTGTCAAGGGAGTATAGCATATACAACCCCCTTTTGTGCCTCCAGTGGCACTGTGGGATCTCAACGTAGTTCTGGGATTCCTCAAAACACATTGGTTTAAAACCAGTCAAATCTGTGGATTTCAAGCATCTCACATGAAAAGTGAACATGCTCTTGGACCTGGCCTGGACCAGGCGAGTGTCAAATTGGTGGGTTTTTTTTTTTTTTCTCAAAAAAGCCCATATCTGTTTGTCCATTCGGACAGGGCAGATCTGCGGACTCGTCCCCAGTTCTCTCCCTAAGGTGGTGTCAGTGTTTCACCTGAACCAGATTATTGTGGTGTCTTGCGCCTACTAAGGACTTGGAGGACTCCAAGTTGCTAGATGTGGTCAGGGCCCTGAAAATATAGGTTCCAGGACGGCTGGAGTCAGGAAAACTGACTTGCTGTTATCCTGTATGCACCCAACAAACTGGGTGCTCTTGCTTCTAAGCAGACTTTTGCTAGTTGGATGTGTAATACAATTCAGGTTGCACATTCTGTGGCAGGCCTGCCACAGCCAAAATATGTAAATGCCCATTCCACAAGGAAGGTGGGCTCATCTTGGGCGGCTGCCCGAGGGGTCTCGGCTTTACAACTTTGCCGAGCGGCTATTTAGTCAGGGGCAAACACGTTTGTAAAATCCTACAAATTTGATAACCTGGCTAAGGAGGACCTGGAGTTCTCTCATTCGGTGCTGCAGAGTCATCCGCACTCTCCCGCCCGTTTGGGAGCTTTGGTATAATCCCCATGGCCCTTTCAGGAACCCCAGCATCCACTAGGACGATAGAGAAAATAAGAATTTACTTACCGATAATTCTATTTCTCGGAGTCCGTAGTGGATGCTGGGCGCCCATCCCAAGTGCGGATTATCTGCAATACTTGTACATAGTTACAAAAATCGGGTTATTATTGTTGTGAGCCATCTTTCAGAGGCTCCGCTGTTATCATACTGTTAACTGGGTTCAGATCACAGGTTGTACAGTGTGATTGGTGTGGCTGGTATGAGTCTTACCCGGGATTCATAAATCCTTCCTTATTGTGTACGCTCGTCCGGGCACAGTATCCTAACTGAGGCTTGGAGGAGGGTCATAGGGGGAGGAGCCAGTGCACACCACCTGATCCTAAAGCTTTACTTTTTGTGCCCTGTCTCCTGCGGAGCCGCTATCCCCCATGGTCCTTTCAGGAACCCCAGCATCCACTACGGACTCCGAGAAATAGAATTATCGGTAAGTAAATTCTTATTTTTCAATAACTTTGTGTATTGAACAAAGTTTCTGTATATTGAGCCATCGGAAAACAAAGGTTTCACTATCTCAAAAAAATTCTGTTTCGGAATATTTGGATATGGGGATACTCAACCTGTGTATATGTGTGTGTGTGTGTGTGTATGTATGTGTATATATATGTATATATACACACACACATACACATACATATACATATATATATATATATACATACATACATACATTTTATTATAGTGCGTGACCTACCCACCATATCCCTGTATTTCCTTATCCATTATAAATTTATCTAGCCCATTCTTAAGTGTTGCCCGAGTCTGCCATTACTACTCTATCTGGCAGGGACTTCTAAACACGTATTGTCCTTACTGTGAAAAAAACCTTTCGCCTCTGTGTGCGAAATCTCCTCTAACCTAAGTGGATGACCACATGTCCTATGAATTGATCTTACCACAAACAGATCCCCTGTATTGTCCCCTTATATATTTGTAAATGTTAATCATGTCCCCTCTTAATCTCCTCTTTTCCAGTGTAAACATGCCAAGCCTCGCAAGCCTTTCCTCGTAATCCATTGGGCAAAAAATATGGGAACACAATTTGTATATTGTAATTTAGGTGTCGGTGTTGACAATCTTAAACAAGATTATGGGGTAAATGTAATGGGGTGTAAGAAGCCGGAGGTGTGGGAGTTTGTATTTTTAAAGCAACAATCATTTATAAGGCAACACTAGGTTGATGATGCCTTGTAAATGATTGCTGCTTTAAAATTATGGGCATTCTCACACAAACTCCTGCACCTCTGGCTTATCACACCTTATTACATTTACCACCTTATATGTATACAAAGTATCCTGGTATGGATTATATCATGGTGTGTGTATTTTTATTTATAGAGTTTGTGATCAACAGTCTTCTAGCATTACTCTTGCGGGAATTATTAGTGCTGAATTCATTAGCTGTGGTAGATTACCACTGGCTAATTGATCCTGGGGCTATTCAGTTAACCCCAAAGCAAGGAGTTATCAGGATTTCTCGAGTCCTAGAGGATGTTGGGGTCCAATTTAGTACCATGGACTATAGATGGGTCCACTAGGAGCCACTGGCACTTTAAACGTTTAATAGTGTGGGCTGGCCCCTCCCTCTATGCCACTCCTACCAGACTCAGTTTAGAAAATGTGCCCGGAGGAGCCGGTCACAACTAGGAGAGCTCCTAGGAGTTTTCTTAGTTTTATTTTTTTCTTAAAGTTAAAGTTAGAGTTTGTTGTTTTGCAGGAATGCTGCTGGCAACAGCCTCCCTGCTTTGTGGGATTTAGGAGGGGGGAAGAGTAGGAACCAACTTCCTGAATAATTAATGGTCCTCTACTCTGCTGACAGGACACTGAGCTCCTGAGGGTGCTAATCGCAAGCCCACGAGGCGACCGCTCACTCCTGCAGCACGGCCGCCACCCCCTAACAGAGCCAGAAGATAGAAGAGTGGTGATTACAGCGCCGATGTCCCGGTTAGCGGGTCGCCGGTGGGTATGGCGGCACAAGGGTTGGAGCGCAGTTCTGACAGGCTGCGCTCCTGGAGGCTCAACAACATCACACATGTAGACACTAGAGGGGTGTCCTGATCCAGCACAATTAACCCTACACTGGTCACATTGTTAACAGGTGCTAATCCCGCTGTTAACACACAAAACCTCAGGCCAGTATAACTAAGTGCGGGAAGCTGCGCACCATTGCTGGGTGCGGAGCTTCCTCTCAGAGTGGATCCAGCACTCACCAGCACCATTTTTTCCCTGCAGATCATACAGACCGAGACGCTGACAGGGAGCGCTGCCCTCGACATAACTCCACAAGTACTCTGCGATACCAGGGTGTTACAGATGGGGGGAGTGTCATATCAGGACTAACTACCCTATAAAGGATAGTTAGTAAGCGCTGGGCTTTTATCATAACAACTGCCTACAGGCGCGCAGTGGGGCTGGCTTCTTATACTCTGTGACTCTCTGGGGGAAACTATCTGACATTTTCCTGTGTGTGTGTATATATTCCATTACCATGTCTAAGGATTCTGTGTCCTGCGCTGCAGAATGTTTATCTTCTCCTGAGTCGATTCCATGTACTCAAGACTGCCATATCCTTTCTCAGCCTTCCGAACCCGCATGGGTGGATTCTTTAAGGGGAATGATATCCCAGATTTCTACAAGGATTTCACATACTGAGAAATCTGTGGAGGGTTTACAGTGTTTGAGACCCACTACTTCGTCAAAAACCCCACCTACATACCCACAAAAGCGTATACTTGCCCATATAATGCAAGCTGACACTGATGCCGACTCTGATACTGGGGACGGTGAGGGGGATATGCGGGGGAGGGGGGGATGCATACCTTGCTAAAGGGGTGCAATTAATGATTGAAGCCATTAGGGATATTTTGCACATTACTGAGAAGGCACCTGAGCAGGAAGATGAATCTTATTTTACCGTAAATAAGAAATCCTCGCTTACTTTCCTTGCTTCTAAGGAGTTAAATTCCTTGTTTGAAAAATCCTGGGAAAACCCAGAGAAAAAAAATTCCAAATCCCTAAGAGAATTCTCACTGCTTTTCCTTTCCCTGAAGAGGACAGAAAGAAGTGGGAAAACCCACCTATAGTAGACGCTTCTGTATCTAGGTTGCCTAAAAAGGTGGTTTTACCTGTCCCTGGTTCAACCGCCTTAAAGGAGCCAGCTGACCGCTAGATTGAAACTACGCTCAAATCATTGTACACTGCTACAGGCATGGCTTTGAGGCCCACTATTGCGTGTGCGTGGATTTCTAAAGCTATAGTAAAGTGGTCAGGCACATTACCAGAGGAATTAGATACTATGGATAGGAGTGACATTGACTTGTTTTTACGTCGCATACAGGATTCTGCAGGTTTCATGGTGGAGGCCATAATGGGCATTGTCCTGCTTAATGCACGGGCTACTTCCATGGCAGTCTTGGCACGTAGAGGTCTCTGGCTACGCCAATGGACTGCGGATGCGGAATCCAAGAAAAGTGTGGAGAACCTACTCTTCACAGGTCAGGCCCTGTTTGGGGAAGCGCTGGATGCGTGGATCTCCACGGCAACTGCGGGTAAGTCGACTTTTCTTCCCTCCGCAGCTGCACCGACTCGGAAATCTTATCCTACACCTCCACTGCAGTCCTTTCGGACCGCAAAATTAAAAAAAAATCTAAGGGCCCCCCCATCTTCTTTAGAAGAGGTCGGGAAAAATCCAGAAAACCTGCACCAGCAGGTTCCCAGGAACAGAAACCAGGTTCTGCTTCCTCAAAATCTTCAGCATGACGGTGGACCTCCCAGCCTGGAGATTGGGCAGGTGGGAGCGAGACTAAAAGATTTCAGTCATGTCTGGGTGTCATCGTGCCTACACCCCAGGGTAAAAGATATTGTTGCCCAGAGGTACAGACTGGAGTTTTAGGAACTCCCACCTCACAGATTCTTCAAATCAAGCTAACCAGCTTTGCTGACAAAGTACTATCCTATAGGATGCCATTCAAAAGTTGGTACGAACAAATGTCATTGTTCCACTTCCACCTCACCTAACACACAAGGGTTATTACTCCACCCTGTTTGTGGTTCCAAAACCAGACTGTTCAGTAAGACCAATATTGAACCTAAAGTCATTGAACCCCTACTTAAAGGTATTCAGATTCAAGATGGAGTCACTGAGAGCGGTGATCTCAGGTCTGGAGGAGGTGGAATTCCTGGTATCCTTGGATATCAAGGATGCGTACCTTCACATTCTGATCTGGCCACCTCATCAGGCTTACTTACGGTTTGCACTACAGGACTGTCACTATCAGTTCCAGACATTGCCATTTGGCCTCTCCACTGCACCAAGGGTATTCACCAAGGTCATGGCGGAGATGATGTTCCTCCTCCGCAAGCAGGGAGTGAACATAATTCCATATCTGGACGATTTACTGATAAAGGCATCTTCCAGAGACTGTTGCAGAATATTGCTCTCTCAACTCAACTACTTCAGGATCACGGGTGGATCCTGAACCTTCCAAAGTCACATTTGGAGCCAACAAGAAGACTGCCCTTCCTGGGGATGATTCTCGACACAGAAGTGCAGAGGGTGTTTCTACCAGTGGAGAAAGCGTTGGTGATCCAATCAATGGTACGGGATGTCCTGAGGCCAGCCATGGTATCGGTTCATCAGTGCATTCGCCTTCTGGGAAAGATGGTAACCTCCTACGAGGCTCTACAGTACGGAAGATTCCATGCACGGTTCTTTCAGCTGGATCTCCTGGACTAGTGGTCGGGATCGTATCTCCACATACACCAGCGGATACGCCTGTCGCCAAAAGCCAGAATTTCACTCCTCTGGTGGCTCCAAACTTCTCACCTACTCGAGTGACGCAGGTTCGGTATTTAGAATTGGATTCTTCTAACCACGGATGCAGGTCTCAGGTTGGGGAGCAGTCACCCGGGGAGAAAACTTCCAAGGAAGGTGGTCAAGTCAGGAGTCTCTCCTTCCAATAAACGTTATGGAACTGAGGGCCATATACAACGGCCTTCTACAAGTGGCACATCTTCTGAAAGATCAAGCCATTCAAGTTCAGTCAGACAATGTCACAGTGGTGTCCTATATAAACAGGCAGGGTGGAACGAAGAGCAGAGCTGCAATGTCAGAGGTAACAAGAATCCTCTTCTGGGCAGAAAGACACGCGGTGGCATTGTCAGCGATCTTCATTCCGGGAGTGGACAACTGGAAAGCGGACTTCCTCAGCAGACACGATCTCCATCCAGGAGAATGGGGCATCCACCCGGAGGTATTCGCAGAGGTAACAAGCCGATGGGGCGTACCTCAGATAGACATGATGGCCTCTCGCCTCAACAAGAAGCTTCGAAGGTATTGTTTCAGGTCATGGGACCCGCAAGCAGTGGCGGTGGACGCCCTGGGAACTCCATGGGTGTTCCAGTCCATGTATGTGTTCCCTACTTTTCCACTCGTCCCAAAGATTCTAAAACTAATAAAAAGAACGAGAGTTCAGGAGATCCTCATTGCTCCAGACTGGCCAAGATGGGCTTGGTAAGCGGATCTTCTGGAATTGCTGTTGGAGGATCCGAGGCCTCTTCCTCTTCACGGGGACCTTCTACTACAGGGGCCGTTCGCCTATCAAGACTTACCGCGGCTGTGTTTGACGGCATGGAGGTTGAACACCAGATCTTAGCTCGAAAGGGCATTCCAAACACAGTCATTGCTACTCTGATCCAAGCTAGGAATGGAGTAACGTCTAAGCATTACCATCGGATTTGGAAGAAGTATGTATCTTGGTGTGAATCCAAATAGTTTCCAATGGGACGTTTTCTTCTCTTTCTGCAAGTGGATGTGGGCCTACGCTTGGGCTCCATAAAGGTCCAAATTTCGGCCTTGTCCATTTTCTTCCAGAAACAATTGGCTGCTCTCCCTGAGGTTCAGACATTCTTGAAAGGAATTCTGCACATCCAGCCCCCCTTTGTGCCTCCTACGGCACCTTGGGATCTTAATGCGGTGCTGCAGTTCCTGCAATCGGATTGGTTCGAACCTTTACAGGAGGTAGACGTGAAGTTTCTTAGTTGGAAGGCGGTCACACTGTTGGCATTGGCATCTGCATGACGTGTGTCGGAATTGGGGGCATTGTTGCACAAGAGCCCCTACTTGATTTTCCATGAGGATAGAGCTGAGCTCAGAACGCGTCAGCAATTTCTTCCAAAGGTTGTATCGGGTTTCCATATCAACCAACCTATTGTGCCAGTGGCTTCTGACACCTCTATTACCTCAAAGTCCTTGGCTGTTGAGTGGCTTTAAAGATATATGTGAAGCGAACAGCTCGTCACAGGAAGTCGACGCACTATTTGTTCTTTATGATCCCAACAAGATTGGGTGTCCTGCTTCTAAGCAGACAATTTCTCGCTGGATCAGGATTACTATCCAGCATGCTTATTCTATGACTGGATTGCTGATTCCAAAATCGGTTCAGGCCCACTCTACCCGTAAAGTGGGTTCTTCCTGGGCAGCTACCCGGGGTGTCTCGGCTCTTCAGCTTTGCCGAGCAGCTACTTGGTAATGGTCGAACACGTTTGCTAAGTTCTACAAGTTCGATACTTTGGTTTCTGAGGACCTAATGTTTGTTCAATCTGTTCTGCAGGAACCTCAGCACTCTCCCTCCCGTACCGGGAGCTTTGGTACATCCCCATGGTATTAAATTGGACCCCAGTATCCTCTAGGACGTAAGAGAAAACAGGATTTTGATACCTACCGGTAAATCCTTTTCTCCTAGTCCGTAGAGGCTGCTGGGGTCCACTTCATGACCATGGGGTATAGACGGTTCCGCAGGAGCCATGGGCACTCTTAAGACTTTTCAATGGGTGTGAACTGGCTCCTCCCTCTATGCCCCTCCTCCAGACCTCAGTTATAGGAACTGTGCCCAGGGAGACGGACATTTCGAGGAAAGGATTTACTTTAAACTAGTGGTGAGATACATACCAGCTCACACCTCAACCATGCCGCACAACATGGCATTCAACAGAACACACACCAACAGGCATGAACCAATTACAGCAACATGCTGAAACTAATATAACACAACTTGTGTAACTCTAATAACAAAACTGCAGGTAAAGTACGCACTGGGAGGGGCAACGGACTAGGAGAAAAGGATTTACCGGTAGGTATCAAAATCCTGTTTTCTCATATGTCCTAGAGGATGCTGGGGTCCACTTCATGACCATGGGGTTTATACCAAAGCTCCAGTGTGGGAGAGCGGATGACCCTGCAGTACCGATTGACCGAACTTGAGGTCTTCATCGGTCAAGGTGTCAAACTTGTAGAATTTAGCAAATGTGTTTGACCCCGACCAAGTAGCTGCTCGGCAAAGTTGCAATGCCGAGACCCCCCGGGCAGCCGCCCAGGATGAGGCCACCTTCCTAGTGGAATGGGCCTTCACCGACGTCGGTAACGGCAATCCAGCCGTAGTATGAGCGTGCTGAATCATACTTCTGATCCAACGCGCAATAGTCTGCTTGGAAGCAGGACACCCAATCTTGTTGGGAGCATACAGGACAAACAAAGACTCTGTTTTCTGTATTCGAGCTGTTCTAGCGACATAAGTCTTCAAAGCCCTAACCACATCTAGAGACTTTGACTCAGTGAATGTGTCAGTAACTACTGGCACCACAATATGTTGGTTTATGTGGAAAGATGAAACCACCTTCGGAAGAAAATGTTGACGAGTACTCAACTCTGCCCTATCTTCATGCCAAAAGCATCACCACTTTCCAAGTGAGAATCTTCAACTCTATCTCTTGTAGAGGCTCAAACCAATCTGATTGAAGGAACTGCAACACCACGTTAAGATCCCATGGTGCCACTGGAGGCACAAATGGAGGCAGGATGTGCAGAACCCCTTTCACGAAGGTCTGAACCTCTTGAAGAGAGGCCAATTGTTTTTGGAAGAACACCGACAAGGCCGAAATCTGGACCTTGATTGATCCCAATCATAGGCCCGCCTCCACACCAGCCTGCAGAAAATGGAGAAAACGTCCCAACTCAAACTTCCGTAGGAGCCTTCTTGGATTCACACCAAGACACATATTTTCTCCAAATACGGTGGTAATGTTTCGACGTTACTCCTTTCCTGGGCTGAATAAGGGTGGGGATGACTTCCTTGGGAACACCCTTTCGGGCTAGGATCCGGCACTCAACAGCCATGCCGTCAAACGTAAGTCTTGATACACACACGGCCCCTGCTGCAGCAGGTTCTCGCGGAGAGGAAGAGGCCGAGGATCTTCTAATGAGCAACTCCTGAAGATCTGTGTACCAAGCCCTCCTTGGCCAGTCTGGGGCAATGAAAATTGCTCGAACTCTTGTTGTTCTTAAGATCCTGAGCACTTTTGGGATCAGCGGAAGTGGAGGGAAGACATACACCGACCGGAACACCCACTGGGCCACCAGCACATCCACTGCTATTGCTTGACGGTCTCTCGAACTGGAACAATATTTCTGAAGCTTCTTGTTGAGACGAGATGCCATCATGTCTACTTGAGGAACTCCCCAAAGACTTGTCACCTCTGTGAAGACTTCTTGGTGTAGGCCCCACTCTCCTAGATGGAGATCGTGTCTGCTGAGGAAGTCTGCTTCCCAGTTGTCTACTCCCGGAATGAAAATTGCCGACAGAGCCTTTACATGTCTTTCTGCCCAGAGGAGGATCTTCGTCACCTCTGCCATTGCTGCTCTGCTTTTCGTTCCGCCCTGCCTGTTTATGTACGCGACTGCTGTTACATTGTCCGACTGGATCTGCACGGGATGATCTTGAAGAAGATGTACCGCTTGTTGAAGGCCGTTGTAAATGGCTCTTAATTCCAGCACGTTTATGTGAAGGCAGGCTTCCTGACTTGACCATTTTCCCTGGAAGCTTTCTCCCTGAGTGACAGCTCCCCAGCCTCGGAGACTTGCATCTGTGAATACCAGGAGCCAGTCCTGAATCCCGAACCTGCGTCACCTCTAGTAGGTGAGAACTGTGTAGCCACCACAGGAGCGAAATCCTGGCTTTTGACGACAGGATTATCTTCCGGTGCATGCAGCACCGGATTAACAATGGGGCGGATGGAGCTGCAGCTCCAAGCCTCCCATTGAAAATAGGCCCACAGATCCCCTGCAGTGCAGCCAGCGCTGACAGGAGAAAAAAGATCCTGTCATCACCAGCATCTCACTCACCTCCACCCCTGATCGGCTGGCCAAAGTCCAACTCCCGACAAGCGACAACCCCAGGGATTGTCCAGAAGGGGCTGCTTCCCCTGTCTGTATCTGCCTAAGGCTCCGCCCCCTGTCCCGTCCGAGGCTCCACCCCCCCATTCCGCCGAAGCTCCGCCCCCGCACTCGATGTGTCACTGGCAGCACATAGGAAGCCTCTTCAGTTTGCCCTGTCTGGTGTGCGGCTGCTGCACATAATAAATAGAACAGTAGGACAGCAGAAGAGCAAGGTAGGTGGAGGGGTGGGGTGTCATAACTTCAGTACATATATTAGAGAACAGGGGGCATAAGTTAAATAATTATATTGTAATAAAAGGGAGGGGGGGGCAGGAAGTTCAAGTTGCACAAATATATAAAATGGGGGTTAGTGGGCATAAGTTAAATATAAGGAGGAACAGGGCCACAATTTTAATATAAAGGGAGTCACTCAGGAAGCACAACTTAAATATAAAAGGGTGGATATGGGTACAAAGCAAATATATATCGCGAGGCAAGTGACAATATAAATACTGTATGTAAGGGGTATGTGGCATAAATTAATAAAATCATATCTTAATATATTATTTAAGATGAGGTAGCGACATAAGTTAAATATATAAGAGGAGGATGGGCCCAAGTTAAATTTATATATTATTGGGGACAGAAGGCACAACTTAAAAATAAATGGGGGGGACTCAGGTGGCAGAACAATATTATCTAACAATGGGACAGTGGCATAAGTTAACTATTACCCCTTTCTCTAACGTCCTAGTGGATGCTGGGGACTCCGTAAGGACCATGGGGAATAGACGGGCTCCGCAGTAGACAGGGCACTTTAAGAAATAATTTGGAGACTGGTGTGCTCTGGCTCCTCCCTCTATGTCCCTCCTCCAGACCTCAGTTTGAATCTGTGCCCGGACGAGCTGGGTGCAACTTAATGAGCTCTCCTGAGCTTGCTAAAAAGAAAGTATTTTGTTAGTTTTTTTTTATTTTTTATTTTCAGAGAGATCTGCTGGCAACAGACTCTCTGCTACGTGGGACTGAGGGGAGAGAAGCAGCCCTACTCACTGAAGATAGGTCCTGCTTCTTAGGCTACTGGACACCATTAGCTCCAGAGGGATCGTACACAGGATCGCACCCTTGGTCGTCCGATCCCGGAGCCGCGCCGCCGTCCCCCTCGCAGAGCCGGAAGACAGAAGCCGGTGACAGAAGCAAGAAGACTTCGAAATCGGCAGCAGAAGACTCCAGTCTTCATATGAGGTAGCGCACAGCACTGCAGCTGTGCGCCATTGCTCCCACACTTAACCCACATACTCCGGTCACTGTAGGGTGCAGGGCGCAGGGGGGGACGCCCTGGGCAGCAATTAGGAACCTCTTGGCAAAAAGTGAGCATATATACAGTTGGGCACTTTATATATGCATGAGCCCCGCCATTATTTTACACAGAAACACGGGACAGAAGCCCGCCGCTGAGGGGGCGGGGCTTCTTCCTCAGCACTCACCAGCGCCATGTTTTTTCTCCACAGCACCGCTGAGAGGAAGCTCCCCTGTCTCTCCCCTGCAGTTACACGGTAGAAGAGGGTAAAAAGAGAGGGGGGGGGGGGGGGGCACATAATTAGGCGCAAAAATCAATATAAACAGCAGCTACTGGGTTAACATTAAGTTACTGTGTTATTCCTGGGTTAATAGCGCTGGGGTGTGTGCTGGCATACTCTCTCTCTGTCTCTCCAAAGGGCCTTATGGGGGAATTGTCTTCAGATGAGCATTCCCTGAGTGTGTGGTGTGTCGGTACGTGTGTGTCGACATGTCTGAGGTAAAAGGCTCCCCTTAGGAGGAGATAGAGCAAATATGTGTGTGTGAGGGTGTCTCCGTCGACAACGCCGACACCTGTTGGATATGTGTAATTAAGTGCTAAGGTGATTTTATTGCACAAAAGATTAGAGAACAGACAAGAAATCTACCCATGTCTGTCCCTCTGTCGCAGAGACCTTCAGAGTCTCTCAATGCTCACTATCCAAAATAATAAACACTGATATCGACACGGAGGTTGACTCCAGTGTTGACTACGATAATGCAAAGTTACAGCCAAAATGGCAGAAAAGTATTCAATATATGATTATTGTAATAAAAGATGATTTGCATATCACTGATGACTCATCTGTCCCTGACACAAGGGTACACATGTTTAAGGGGAAGAAAGCTGAGGTAAATTTCCCTCCTCTCATGATGAAAAAGAGCGGGAATCTCCAGACAAGAGACTGCAGTTTCCCACAAAGAATTCTCAGGCAGTATCCTTTCCCCACTAGGGCCAGGATACGATGGGAATCTTCCCCTAGGGTGTCACATTTGCCCAAAAGGTAGCCCTGTCGTAACAGCTATTCTCAGGGATTCTGCAGATAGCGTGCACATTCTGGTACATTACTCAGACCGGCGATTGTGTCGGCATGGGTTTATAGCGCTGTGGCAGCGTGGGCAGGTACCTTAACAGCAGAGATTGAGACCCTAGTATGTAGATATATATATATATATATATATATTAAAGATGCTGTCTTAAGAGATATATATATATATATATATATATATATATAAAACATGCCCAAAGAGACATGAGTATACTGGGTCCTAGAGTCAAAGCTATGTCGATTTCTGCTTGACGTGTCCTGTAGAATATGCAATGGACAGATGATGCCGACTTAAGAGGCATATGTAAGGCTGAGGATTGTGTGGAGAAGGGTTCTCAGACCTGGTCTCCACAGCTATAGCTGGTAATTCTGATATTTTGCCTTATATTCCTGCACAGCCTAGGAAAGCACGACATTATCAAATGCAGCCTTTCGAACAAAGAAACAAGAAAGTCCGAGGTGCGTCCTTTCTTGCCAGAGGCGGGGGCAGAGGAAAGAAGCTGCACAACACAGCTAGGTCCCAGGAACAGAAGTCCTCCCCGGCCTTTACAAAAATCCACCGCATGTCGCTGGGGCTCCACAGGCGGAGCTAGGCCCGGTGGGGGCACGCCTGCGTAAGTTCAGCCACAAGTGGGTTCACTCCCTGTTAGATCCCTGGGCAATAGATATTGTGTCTCAGGGATGCAAGCTGGACTTTGAGACGATGCCCCCTCACCGACGGCCCTGCCGGCTTCCCCCCACGAGAGGGAAACAGTGTTAACTGCAATTCACAAATTGTATCTTCAGCAGGTGGTGGTCAAGGTTCCCCTCCTTCAACAAGGAAAGGGTTATTATTCGACCATGTTTGTGGTACCGAAACCGGACGGTTCGGTCAGACCCATAGTGAATTTAAAATCCCTGAACATATACCTGAAAAGGTTCAAGTTCAAGATGGAATCGCTCAGAGCGGTCATCGCAAGCCTGGAAGGGGGGGGGATTTTATGGTGTCTCTGGACATAAAGGATGCATACCTTCATGTCCCCATTTATCCACCTCATCAGGCGTACCTCAGATTTGTGGTACAGGATTGTCATTACCCATTCCAGACGTTGCCGTTTGGTCTCTCCACGGCACCAAGAATATTTGCCAAGGTAATGGCGGAAATGATGGTGCTCCTGCGAAAGCAGGGGGTCACAATTATCCCATACTTGGACGATCTCCTCATAAAGGCAAGGTCCAGAGAGCAGTTGCTGATCAGCGTAGCACACTCTCTGGAAGTGTTACAACAGCACGGCTGGATTTTAAATATTCCAAAGTCGCAGCTGATTCCTACGACGCGTCTGCCCTTCCTGGGCATGATTCTGGACACAGACCAGAAGAAGGTTTTTCTCCCAACGGAGAAGGCGCAGGAACTCATGACACTGGTCAGAGACCTCTTAAAACCAAAACAGCTGTCGGTGCATCACTGCACGCGAGTCCTGGGAAAGATGGTGGCATCGTACGAGGCCATTCCCTTCGGCAGGTTCCATGCGAGGACCTTTCAATGGGATCTGTTGGAAAAGTGGTCCGGATCACATCTACAGATGCATCGGCTGATCACCCTATCCCCCAGGGCCAGGGTGTCTCTTCTGTGGTGGCTGCAGAGTGCTCACCTTCTCGATTCAGTCAGACAACATCACCGCAGTGGCTCATGTAAACCGCCAAGGCGGCACAAGGAGCAGGGTGGCGATGGCGGAAGCCACCAGAATTCTTCGCTGGGCGGAGAATCACGTAAGAGCACTGTCAGCAGTGTTCATTCCGGGAGTGGACAACTGGGAAGCAGACTTCCTCAGCAGGCACGACCTCCACCCGGGAGAGTGGGGATATCATCAAGAAGTCTTCACGCAGATTGCAAGGCGGTGGGAACTGCCACAGGTGGACATGATGGCATCCTGCCTCAACAAAAAGCTGCAGAGACCCTCAGGCGATAGCTGTAGACGCACTAGTGACACCGTGGGTGTTCCAGTCAGTTTATGTATTTCCTCCTCTTCCTCTCATACCAAAGGTGCTGAGAATCATAAGAAAAAGAGGAGTGAGAACAATACTCATTGTTCCGGATTGGCCAAGAAGGACTTGGTATCCGGATCTGCAAGAAATGCTCACAGAGGACCCATGGCCTCTGCCTCTAAGACAGGACTTGTTGCAACAGGGGCCCTGTCTGTTCCAAGACTTACCGCGGCTGCGTTTGACGGCATGGCGGTTGAACGCCGGATCCTAGCAGAAAAAGGCATTCCGGATGAGGTCATTCCTACGCTGATAAAGGCTAGGAAGGACGTGACGGCTAAACATTATCACCGTATATGGCGAAAATATGTTGCTTGGTGTGAGGCCAGGAATGCCCCTAAGGAGGAATTCCAGCTGGGCCGCTTCCTTCACTTCCTACAGTCGGGAGTGACTTTGGGCCTGAAATTGGGTTCCATTAAGGTCCAGATTTTGGCTCTGTCCATTTTCTTTCAAAAAGAA